>NC_142082.1:126482225-126785255 GCF_054644295.1 Miniopterus natalensis
TCCCTCATGTCTAAGACAGTTGAGTATCTTTTCATATGACTTTTGGCCATCAGGATACCCATTTTTTACAAGTGCCAGAAGAATATTTTGTCTTATTTCATGACCTTCATATTAAATGTAAAACTTACTTGTAACAAGTGGAACTATACACTGATATGTGAAGGACAAGCTAATAATCCTCTCATTCTTTTTCTCTTGCAATTATCCTTCCTGAGGTTTCGAAGGCATTCTTTAAAATAGCTGATAGTGTAATAATAGTTAAGAGCTTATATTCTGGAGATATTCAGCCTTAGGCTGAGTCCTGGCTTTGCTATTTCTGAGTTGAACATTCAGCAAGTTATTTAACATCTCTGTGCTTCAGTTACCTAATCTGTGAAATGGAGATGATAATAATAGTATCTGCTTTGTGCCAAATGATTGAGCTAATATATAAAAAGTACTTAAAATAGTACTTGGCATAGTATAAGCACTGCATATTTTGCTATCATCATTATTATAACGGAAACTCTTAATGTTTTGACAAATTAAAACTCTTACTTGTACAGACATAACAAGAGTAGAGAAATGTTAGCTAATTGATGCTTATGGTCATCTTGAAAAATTAAAATTACAGGATAATTTAAAAAATGTTTAGACAGCTGACTTATGTTCTATTGGTCCCTTTGTTAATAATTTTTTAAAATATATATATTTTACTGATTTCAGAGAGAGGAAGGGAGAGGGTGAGAGAGAGAGAAACATCAATGATGAGACAGAGTCATTGATTGGCTGCCTCCTGCACTGGGGATCCAGCCCACACACCAGGCATGTGCCCTGATCGGGAATTGAACCGAGGTCTCCTGGATCATAGGTCGATGCTCAACTGCTGAGCCATGCTGGCTGGGCTGTTAATAATCTTTTAATGGAAGCTTTGAAAAGACAGAGCCCCAAAGCAAAGCTCATTTAAAAGAATTACAGCATCATTCTCATGTCATGGATAGAAATTGTTAATGTGACTGGGCATTCATCTGCCTTGTTTATAAAAGAGAAGAGTTAGAGGTAGTTATTGGTGGGGAGATCACTTATCTAAAAATCTTATGTGCTTAGAACACACCCCAAAGAGAGAAAAAAGCAAGCAGACAACAGAACAAAACAAACAAAAAATAACCATAGCAAACCAAACCCTTTTTGAACAGTCAGAAGCAAAAGCCATGGAGTTCGTCATGAATGTTTATGCACTTTTCTCAGAGGAAAAGGTCCCAATGAGAAGTGAACTATTTTTCATTTAGGCCATCTTGGTGGGTTTTTTGTTTTGTTTTGTTTTGAAATCCATAGCAACAAGTTACCAGTGGGAGGCAGACTCAGTAAGGCTGGTAATGATATGGGAATGCAGACGTAAGAACTATAATAATAATGATTAATAATAATAATATCATCATAAAACACACAGGTCTTTGATCATTCAGTGTCATAGTTACAGATATTTCAAAAGCTTTCAGCCTATTTGGAGTTAATTTTTTCCCCAAGAGAGTGTAGCACTTTATACATTCTAGAAGACTAGCCAATCACCAAAAATCATTATAAAGTTTAAGTATCTAGGAGCACTTAAAGGTTCTGTCTCTTCTGCCTTTTTCTATTTTCTGTGAACAATTTCTAGCCGTGAACTTGTACCTGTGCTACAGATCTGTATTTCTAACAGCTTCCTTTCTTAACTTCTCCATGTGGTTAATCGACTAGTCACCTAAAATGCAACACATTATAAACTGAACTCATTTGCTCTTTTCCCCAAACCAGCTTTTTCCTTTGTGTTTCCTTATCTTGATTAAAGCGTTACCATTCTTTCAAGCAACCGAGCTAGAAACTTAGGGCTTATTTTGTTTTACGTTGTCCTATCATTCATCTTCACTCTCTTCTAAATGGTCATTAGTCCTATTGATTACATCTCTGAAATGTTTCTGGAATAATAACTAACATTTATCTGACACACACAAACACACACACATAGACACAACCTAACGAATCTTCAGATAACAATACATTTTATAGATGAAGAAACAGAGGCGCATAAAACTTCAGCTTTCTCAGGTTGATACTAGCAGTAAGTGGCAGAGCCAGGGTCTGAAACAGGTCTGACTGACTCCAAAGTTAACGGATCAGCCACTTTGCAGCTACACTGTATACTGGAATCCATGCTTTAATTTTCAGTTTTTGCTTCCATAGCTTAAATTTAGGTCTTAATATCTGCTTGACCTTTTTCTGCTCCTAAGAAGAGCCAGGCATTTAAGGAGGTGCCTCAGGGAAAGCCTCTCCACTTCTCTAGACCTTTGCGGCCTCTCCGGCTGCTCTTACCTGTTGGCCAGCCCCTTTGGAGTGACCTTACTCAGACCACCTCTCTAGACCATCTACTCTACTTCCACTTAGCCTCTGAACATCATCTTTGGGGTTCTGCTTAGCTCAATTGTCTACAGTCCCTGGTCCATCTCTCCCATAGCCCCAGATTCCAGAATTCCAGTAGAAACTGGGGTTTCCTACTTATCTCAGAGGGTAAATCAACAATTGAAATGAGTTCTTAATGGTCCTCCTCCCTGCCTTCATTTTCTCTGCTTTCCCAGTCCCTCTTGAGTTATCTTAACTTTTCCCCTAAAAGATAAAAGAGCTAATATTTTATATTGTGCTTCCTTTTTTTTCATTAACAATCCTCCATTTTTAAAATTTTTTTTTGGTTTAGAACTTTATAGTTTATATATCACATTCATACCCACAAATTTCCCCAATTTGTCTTAGAAATGCAGAAATGTTGGAACATAATTTACACTATATTTCCAAAAAGTTGCTTTGAAACCAGTGAAAATATTTTTTTCTCTGTGAGATATTTAAACATGGATATTTGCATAGTCCTAAGATTGTACTATAATTCATAATACTGCTGTTCACTTGAGTAACAGATTCTGTTTTTCTTTATGCTTAAAAACAAAACAAAACAACTGGCTTTGGACCTAGAACAGGGTTTCTCAACCTTGAGCCTACTGTTATTTGGGGCCGACGATTCCTTGTCGTGGAGCTATCCTGTGGATTGCAGGGTGCTGAGCAGCGTCCCTGGCTTTCCCCACTAGATGCCAGTAGCCCTTCTCCCCACCCAGTTGTGACAACCAAGAACTTTTCTAGACTGTTATGGGCTGAACTGTATTCCCCAGCTCTCCCAAAACAATCCATATGTTGAAGTCTTAACCCTATTTGGAGATAGGGTCTTTAAAGAGGCAATTAAGTTAAAATGCGTTCATTAGAGTGGGCCCTATAAGGGCTAGTATCCTTATAAGAAGAGGAAATCTGCACATAGACAAGGGCAGAGGGAAGACCATGTGAAGACACAGAAAGAAGACAGCTTTCTACAGACCTAGGAGAGAGGCTTCAGATAAAAACAACTACGCTGATAACTTGATCTTGGAAGGCTGGCCTCCAGAACTGTGAGAAACGGCTGTTGTCTAAGCCACCCAGTCTGCTGTGCTTTGTTATGGCCGCCCTCGCAAACTAACGCACAGACATTGCCAAATAAATGTCCCATAGGGTCAAATCGCCCCTGGTTGAGAAACACTGAGCTAGTGTGCATGAACAGGGAACTGTTAATTTTGCCTTTTGTGATGACAGAAAATGTAAGTTGCCAATGATTTCTTTTTCTTCAAAAGAGAGACTTGAGAAGGACCTTTACTCCATGCTCCTCTCCCACACTGAAATACCTTTTAGCAGATAATTTCATTACTTTGGTACTGGACAATGAAAATATAAATAAAAGGCAGAGCAAAAGGCTGTAAGATATAGTGTTTATACAATTCAGGGAATTACTCTGGGATTGTGTCACTGAGTCTCTTAAATAATTCTGGGCCTGTGGCTGTGCTTAATGGTTCCATGATAATTACCCTGAAAAGACCTCCACTGCAATCTTTAAAAAAAAAAATCTTCCAGAAGATTTCATTAAAAGAACTAGGTCTATTTTATTTCACTCAAGCAGAAATCCCCATTGCTGTCCCTGCTCTGTGCAATAAGCAAGGTGCTAAAGTATCTTGCAGTTAACATGGTGTGATTATGGGACCCTTTCATGACAACAGGTTGGAATCTTTCTCTCCCATCCACATTCCATCTAATATCCTGAAGCACATGCAAAGGCACTGAGTTATTGTTAAAAAAAGTGAACCTGATCTATCATCCTACCCTATGCCATGGGTTCAAAAGGCCTTTGCCTGTTGCCCAGCATCTATAGAATGGAGCCTAGGTGTTGTTATCTAGCTGTGGGATGCGGAAAGGAAAATAGGTTATAGATTTGGAAAAGAGGCCAGGGTCTCAAATGACGGTTCTGTCACTGTTGCTGTTAGAACTTTTCACTTTGATGCTTTTGTGGCCAGAACTTTCTAAGGCTGTGTTGTAACGCCTAGTTCATGCTGCCATGGTGAAGATTAAATGAGATAATGTAGGTGCACGCCCACAGCTCAGTGTCTGACCCTAGAAAGGGCTTCACCGGCTGTTGGCTGAAGTTCCCATGGTCCAGTCCTAATTCCCTGGATTAGGTTTACCACTCTCTAAACCTTTCTAAATAGTCTATATTCCAGCCACACCAAACTGCCTTTGATTCTCCCAACGTGTCCTGAGGTTTTGCCTTTGAGATGGACACGGGAAGTATATTGCCAATGAACTTTCTGTTCAGGGAAGGGCTGTGGAGGAGCCCGGTCCTGCGCTTCCCTGCTGCAGGCTTTGCTGGAGCTGCGCAGGCCATGGCACTGCGCGTCGAGGGCCTGGCCCGCGGCCGCATGGGGAGGAAGCAGGCGTCATCTCCCCCCGCCGCATCTGCCGGCCTAGATCCCCCTCATCCCTCATCCCCAAGGCTCTCCCACTTCCTGCTGCCACTCCTGCCCCCTCCATCGAGGCTCCACATGGCAGCCAAACGTAGCTTTCAGAACAGAATTAGATAATTCCCCAGCACTGCCTGCAATTCCCCAATAGATTCCTGTTTGCCCTTAGATTAAATCCAAATGTCTCAGCGTGGCTGACAGGCCCTGACTGATCTGGCTCCTGCCTGACCCCCATCCTCAGCGGGACTCACTGTCCCCTAGCTCACAGGTGACACCTGCGCCCACGCAGTTACTCCTGCACCCCAAGTGCTTTCCCTTCTTGGGCCTTTTCCGTGCACTGACTTATGCCCACGGCACTCCACGTGCCTCGCCCTCCCTTCCAAAGGCTGACTCCTCTTTCTTCTTAAATATCGCCTTTTCAGATACGTCCTCTGGAACTTCCAATCCAGAATAGGCCCTTCCCCACCTTTCCCTGCTCTTCTTCTTGCCCCCGCCTCCTTCCCTCCACACGCCCCACCCGACTCCCCACGCCCCACCCGACTCCCCACCACCACTCTTTTCACTTAGAACAGTTCGTGGTCCCATCTTCCTTCCCTGGGTGCCCCGAGGGCAGGGGGTGAGGCTCTCAGCACGGCCTCTGGCACGCGGTGGGCGATCAATACATGCTTTTGTCGAGGGACCGGCCAGCTAATGAATGCTGCATTCTCCCACACTAGTCCTTTCCTTTCTTATTTCTAGGAGGGTTATTTTTACTAAGGATGTTTTTGTGTGTCTTGGAGGATAGAATAGAAAGCAGGTTAAAGAATACTAGCCCCGGCAGGTTTTCTAAGTGGTTAGAGCATCAGCCAGTGGACTAAAGGGTCCCGGGTTTGATTCCAAAGCAATGGAAAAAAATATCCTCAGGTGAGCATAAAAAAAAAGAATACTGTCTTCCTTGTGTTCCCTTCATACAGTTGGCTAAAATGTACTCTTAAAAATAACTCTATTATGAATACTAATCTATCAAACATAGATTAATGAATAGGAAAAATAAAGAACTCCTCTCATTGACTAACTTTTGAGTTACTTTCTAGTTGAATAGGGAAGATATAGAAACATGATTGTATTTCCAAATTAAATAGAGAGGGCATGGACTTCATTCCTATTTTGCTATTGAATAGTATGTAAGACACATAGATTTTTAAACTTCTCCCTAAATCAACTTTTTTCTCCCATTTAATGGAAAAATCTTTGCCATTCTTACCTCAGTGGTACGGGGAATGTGAATGCAATATTTATATAGCATATTCTGAGATCCTTCGAAGTGCCTACAATATACTTAATGAGCTCTTGCTATTTTTGCAATGTTTTTAAGCATTTTAAACTCAAAACAAAGTAGTAAAAACAGAAATGTAATTATCTGAGAGAACAAAATGCTACAAGATAGACCCTGAATTGAATTCAGTTACCCAAGAGTTTGACTTAAACATCCTTTCCTTTCAGCTAAAATAATCCCACAAACATTGGCTTGCATTGGAAAGATGAGAGACACAGCATTTCACCATGTTGCAGCAGCACTTTTTGGTTATGCCATGGAAATAATTTTCCAACTTAATGTTTGTCTGCATTTCGGTCTGGGGCCGACAGACCAACTCTAAAGAGACACTATTCAATTCAGATAAACTGTTTTCCCATTCAATTTAACTAAGATTCCAGTAGAGGGAGCAGAGTCAACAATTAAGAGAGAGATTTTAAAAACTCAGACATTCAACAGTGAAAAGATCAAATGCTGAATTAATTTGAAAAATATGTAATTTTAGTAACATGGTTTATCTACTTATCTTCCAACTTTTTGCTCTCACAAAGGCATTTGTCTGCCTTTCCTTACATCTGCTATGAGACATTCATTTATATGGTTATGAGCACCTCAAGAGCCAATAAGTCACTGATGAACTTTTAAAAACAACCAGAGGAGTAATCATTCATTGTTATTGGTTAATGAGTTACAAAGCTTAAGGAAATGAAAAAAAGTATAACATTTAGAGTCTTTTAGACCAAGTCTGACTACATATAGAATCAGAAATTCGAAATGTCAGTGTAAGCTATATCAAATGTATAATTATTAACTGAGAAACGATGGAAGAGAAAAAAAATGGGAAACCTCAAAAAGGAAAGCCCATGCTTGTATCTTTGCAATGAATCTTGTTAAAGGAACTGAGTCTTGTGTGGGAACTCAACAAGTGCATGCTGATGATTAAGCTAAAAGAGTAACAAAGGCAAGGAGTTGGACCAGCCATGAGGAAGTGAGTTTACAAATCTTACTACAAATTAAACAGTAAGAAATAGAGCTCTAGCGCTCATGGAAACTTACTTTAGTTGTCACATTGCCAATTCCAGCTGCCCTGGAGTTGGGTATTCACAGCTTGTGTGGCTATAGGTGGCAGTCCTACTTACCGTGTTCTTGGCAGTTCAGTGTCATGAAAGGAGGCCATTATAAAAAAAAATTCCCAGGAGAGCTGGTTGAATTAATTATCAGTGATAAGATAAGGAGTTTATCCACTAATACAATAGTGTGTAGTCTTAAATGTGTTTTCAAAAATATGATACTTTTTATTCTTTTATTTTACTTTTTAAAATTAAAAACAATTTAAATTTTAAGTCAAAGTGATTATATATGTATATATATTTATATTTGTACTTATATACATAAGTATAATTTATTATCTATTATATATATATAGTTTAAAAAACTATAAGCTTTATAGTGAAAAAACAAATATAAAAACAAAACAAACTTACTAGGCCCTTGCCCCACCCCTTCCATCTCTGACTCCTACTTCCCAGAGGCAACCACTTGCACCTCTTAGTCCAGAGTCTCTCAGGGTCACTTTCTTTATAGACTACAACTTTCTAGTCTTCTACCAGGGTTATTATTTGTGGTGGGAGTTTGGGTGGTGAGGAGACAGTTGTCTGGCTGTGTGAGCTAAGGGAGATGTTTAACTACTTATTTTTAAGATTTTTAAATGATCCTCCTTATTTTCAACAATACTTGGACCTTCGAAAGTATCCCTTTCTAAGGTTTTACATAGGAATTGGCTTACTTCTTGACTTACCCCATGTCATTTCTCTGCTAAGTCATGTCACAAATTTGTTAACACATCCTGGGCATTATAATTATCTTTCCTGTTCTCTTTACTTTTTGTTAATCATCACCTAAGAGGAAGGTGAGGAGGGGAGAGTGGAAGGGAGGGGAGAAAGGAGGGATGGAGAGAGAGAGAGAGACAGAGAGAGAGAAACATCAATGTGAGAGAGACACATTGATTGGTCCTCCATGTTTCCCAACCGGGGCTGGGGATGGAACCTGCAACCCAGGCAGGTGCTCTTCACAGAGAACTGAACCCAAAACCCTTCAGTGCATGGGCCGATGCTCTAACCACTGAACCACACTGGCCAGGGTGTCTCCTGCTCTCTTTGTCTTTGTAGGTTTCTACTTTTTAAATTACTTTTCTGCCACTTGAGGTAAACACGTGTTTAATCTGCTTTGTGTTTCTGATATTTTTCTTAAGCTGAAACCACAATACCAATTATTCAAAAGTCTACTTGTTTTAGGTATAATGCTTTATTTTTACAATCCATACCAGCCTGATTAAAAATAGCCATGATTTTTTTACATGGCATTGTTCCTAATCATACTGAGGAACTTTAGCCCCCAGTAAATTTCCTTCCCAAATTATTATGGAAGTTCGAGCCTTGGTTGGGATGACTCATCTGTATGCCAAGAACTAGTTTTTTTTGTGTGGTTTTTTTTTTACCGTAGTATAGTATCTGCTGTTGACTTCTTTTTGCTGTTGACTTGACTTGCTGTGGTGATGTGTTAAGATGCTATCAATGATCAGCCAATGATGCCTTAGATGCTCAACCCAGGCGTTTTCCTTTCCACTGGAGACTAAAAAGTATCTAGTGCTTTATTGGTACCACCATCACCAATGCCACCACCATCACTAATGCCACTGCTCTTGACCCAAATTTTGCAGTTGTGCACTTTAGATACTTCTTAGGAGGGTCCTGGGTCCTCCATGTAAATAAACCCGTCTTCAGTCATGCTTGAATCCCAGAGTAGTGACAGCTTGGGCACAAGTTAAGTAATTTACCCAGAGTGATCCCACTTATAAGTCTGTGTGCCTCCAAAGAACATGTCTTAATACTGCATGCCCAAAAAGATGTCAACACATTTTCCATTTGCTAGGGAGGGCATCTTGAAGGAGATGAGATTTCAGTAGCTCTTTTAGTGTCAAAAGAAGAATAGTAAGGCAAGGTGAGTGTTCAGAGGGAATAGTTGGGAGTTCCAACTGGTGGGCTTGGGTAACTTTGCTGTCCATTTACTGATCTGGCTGTTGACAGTGTTGTATTATTCCCTCATTAATATGTCAGTCTCATCTAACTTGGTGCTCAAAGAGAACAACCTTCCTAGGTAGAGCAATATCATGTTTCAATCACGGACATATTGATGATTTTTCTATATTATTAGTATGTCCAAGCTAACTCTCAAGGTCCCAGGGTGGGAGTAAAATGACCAAAGAGGAAATGAGATGTACAGAATAAAAGTCTTCATTTTCTAAGTAAGATAAAAATGATAAAAGCTTCTTAGTCCTATGCGATCCAATATAAGACCAACCTTCCCATAAAAACTCTCCCAGATCTTAGCTGGTTGGGAATTAATCTCTTTCTCCACGAAACTTTAAAAAACATTCTTTTCACTTACATTAAATAGTCACAATGCTTCTACTATCACAGTGTTCTAAGAGGCACCTACCACTAAAACAGCCTTAGAGAGATGTGTTGGCTGAGACAAAGGGAGGGGTGAAAGAAGGAAGAGCATTTCTGGTAGGAGGACAGCACGCATGAAAGCATCAGAGCATAAGAGAGCAGGCTGTTCTCCAGAAACTACAAATAGATTGGCATAGTTGAATGGTAATTGCTTGTGTTGCAACAGGACCCAACACAAGGCCGGAAAAGCACCAAGGGCCAGAACCAGACCAAGCTGACCTTGTATGTCATGTTGAGAAGCTCAGACTATCCTGGAGGCTCTGAGAGCCACTACAGGATTTTAAGCAGAGATATGACATCATCTTTGGATTTAGTAAATCTCTTGGGTGTTAGTTTTTCTCTTTTATTTAAAGACATACAAAGGGAGTGGTATATTATTTTTGGAGACCATGTAGTATATTTTAGTTCATTTATTCTCTTTCCCAGTAGCAAACATTGAATTTTTCGTCATTTTTGTGCATATTCCATATTAATTTTGAATTAGACACACCAACAGGCTTAAATTAGAACAATTCTTCACACGTTCCTTCTTTTGTGGTCAAGCAGTCTTCCTAGATGCATTTTTAGGAGACTTACATGTCTGTAGCCTCAGACTGGCTGTAAGAATCTTCTTGAACCCTCTTGCAATTCTAATTAGTCATAGATCAAAACAATAATGTGGACAGATTAAAGCAGAAGCCCTCATGCTTTATTTCCTAATATCATCTGTCTCTGCTTTGAAAAGCACACCAACGGAATCTTCTGCATCTGTACACCCCAAAGGCAATTTAATCTCCCTTGGCCAACATTAAAGCTTTAAAGTAACTCTATGCTATGATGTATTTTTCCTTCTTTTCCAAGTTCAAGCATTATATCATTCACTTTTTATCAGCCTCATTCTTGTAGATGGTCAGTTGCCACATTGTTTATAGTTTTTAACATTGTCTGAAAGAAACCTTACAAGCTTAAAGTTAAGCAAATTGATTTTGCCACATACCGTCATGTGAAACTGAACATAAACAAGGACATAATCTAGAGCCTAGTAAACACATGTTGCTTTGTAATATTTTTACTAATCTAGTGTTTTAAAATGCTTTGGCAGTAAACCACTCCTTTACATATCTTAAATGCAGAAGCAATTTCTCCCCATTTACTGGATCTATTTTAGAATAAATTTCCCATCTAAATTCAATCTTATCATTAAAAGGCCTAATTTTTTCCATGTTAAAATTTCATACAGAAATCTTTTAAAAAGCTTATTCTATACTTTAATGCCTTCTTAAAAAGAATTAAAATGTGTCTTGATTATTCGTGGCTGCCATTTGGAACATCTTTTGAAACTACTGAGTGAGATCTGCAGGATTCTTGCACACCGAATGAACGCAGAGAGATTTATTTTATCTTGGGCGGTGTAATTTGGGAATTTTTTCTCCTTTGCAATGATTGGGCTATCTGTTTGTAAATCCTGCAGTTATCAATGAAAAGTGAGAGACTTGGTGTGTAGCTTTTATGTAATTGCATTTATATTCAACATGCACTCAGAAGATAAAAATCAAGCTTATCACGATTGTATATGAAAGAAAACAGGCTATGGAAGAGTCAAAGGCTCCTTTTTAAAGAGGGTTTAGCGCGTGGGATTGGTACAGTAAGAGTCGATGCTCAGAGCCCTATTACATTTCTTGGCTCTGTTTTAAGAGGCTGAAGTTGCTAGAAGACTGACTCCAGCGAAAGCGAGGCCCTGCTCATGCGCCGGAGGGGCACAGACTCTCTAATGGTCACAGATGAACACAAAGTGTATCGCTTCAGGGTCTAAAGAGAAATCTAACTGTTTTATAATTTCACTTGTTTCATGTAACACCAGTAATCTGTGAAACTGAATAATCACTTTCTGAAAATTAAGAGTGACTTAGGTTATCACCACAAACTTACCCCTTTTAAAATCAAATCTTGAAAACATTTGTAAATGAATTTAACAGATAGGGCAATGGAAATTATTCATTTTTCAGTCTCTTTTGGGAAACTCAGTTTGTCATATTAATTCATTTAAAGTGCATCCATTCCCCATTCAACAAATAACATTTTAAAGGGTGTTGAGTAAATGCTAATTTATAAACATGTTATGTAATTTCCCTCCAAATCATAACTCACTCACTCATTTATCGAATCAACCAACATTTGCTGAGAACCTTCTAGGTGCCAGACCCATGAAAAGTGCCAGGAATGCAAAATCCAAGATATAGCCATTGTTAAAATCTTTTAGACTACATTGTAATCTCTTTGAAGCCAGAGATATAGTGATAATTAAATACTCAAATATGACTATGCATATATGTGAATTATTTATAATACAGTACATGTAGGTTGAAGCTTCAACCTATGGATTCATTGAATACTCTATTAGAGAAAGAATTTAACCTGAAACCATGACCTTTGTTCCCAGATGTTCCAAGTGAATCCTGCGATCCACTTAGGATTAGTTTTGCATTGTCTTTTTTGATCATAGGATGTGCCTCATACAATCAAGTCGTGCTGTGGTATGCATATGCCATGTGCAACACATTTTTTGCTACTGACTACAATGATTGAAGTCAGATGTTGTAAGCACTTGTTTAGCCAGTATTCTTAATAGTGTCATAATGCTGGTGTTGAGAGACAAGGATCACACCCTTGCGGTACAGACCCCCCAGGCCTATCCTTTCTTAGATTATATTTATTTAACAGCATTCTTGAGCCAAAGGCTCTGCCTGTTTTCCATTTCAAAAGAATATTTCTTATTGTGAAATCTCAGACAAGACAGGAGGGCCTGTTGTGACAATTTGATGTGGGAGATGTGTTTAAATAAGGAAAGCACTGTGGAGCCCATCGTCTCCACTTGGGCAGTCTTCTCCACGGGTGATTACCGTTTGTTGAGTATGTATATGTGGGCACACTTGCACATGGGAGAACCTGGTGTGCCAGCAAGGGCACTGGCCTGGGGGTCAGATGCCTTCCATTCTGCCACTGATAAGGCATGGAAACTTGAGCAAGTTACTCGTTCTGCATATCCATTTTTTGTGTGTGTCTATAAAATGGGGATACTAATAGTTATAGGGTTGTTCTGAGAATTAAATTGCAACAAAATGTGCATATATGCATGCATTTTATTGTGAACTCTTCTTAGTATATACAGGATGACTTATTAACCAAAAATATCATACATGATATAGGCATATCACTATCCGTGAAAGAACCAAGACAGTTAATATTATAAGTATATTAAAATGTAATATTTTCCCTCATGGTTCAGAATATATTACATAACCTTTTAGCATAATGACAGCTAAATTTTGCAGTGCTGATATTCACAGGCACTGGGGTAGGCATATTCAATCTTCACAATGATCTTTTGTGGTGGGCACTGTTATTGCCTCTGTTTTACAGAAGAGAAACTGAGTCACAGAGAAGCGAAATACCTTGCCTATAACCACTAGCTGGTAAATTATGGAGGATTCAAAGTCAGGCAATCTGACTTAGAGCTCTCACTCTTTTTTTAAAAAACTTTACAGTTACTGATATATAATTCACATACCATACAATTCACCAGTTTAAAGTGTACGATTCAATGATTTTTAGTATACCCACAGAATTGTGAAACTATCACCAAAATCTAATTTTAGAACATTTTCATCACTCAGAAAGGAAACCCTGTGCCCATTAGCAGTCGCTAACAGATGCACTCCCACCCCCTTAATCCTAAGCAACCATTAACCTACCTTCTGTCTCTATAGATTTGCCTCTTCTGGACATTTTGTACACAAGGTTTACTTGTGTTGTATTCCATATCAGTACTCCATTTCTTTTATTGTCAAATAATATTTCATTGTGTGGATATACCACATTGTATTTATCTAATGGACATTCGGGTTGTTTTCATATTTTGGTAGAGCCCTCTGTTTTATCAATGAATGTAGGCTGCATTATTTATATGTCATTTACTGTGCTATTGTTAAGATTTTGGTTATTAACTATCTTATTTGTTTGCCTTCCAGGTAAAAAGAATGTGTTAATTCATCAAACATTTATTGAACAAATACTGTATTCCAGACAAGTGTGTCAGAGACCTAAACAAAATTCCTGCCCTCATGGGGCTTATAGACTAGGAAGAGAAGATAAACAACTTAAGAGGCACAGAAGTGATAAGTACTCTAATAAAGATGTAACCAAGGTGCTGTGAGACCTCAGTGGAGGGGCCCTAAGTCAGCCAATGGGAGCATGGGAAGGGCGGGTAAAATTATGGGACAGAAAGTCTTCCTTGAGGGATGGCCTGGTGCTGAAACTCGAGGGATGAGTGAAAGTGAGTTAGATGGAGGAGACTGAGGAACACAATCTAGACAACAGGGACAGCGCGTGTCCTCCAAGGGCGCCCAGTGTGTGCGGTGCTGTAGTTTGCCACAGGGTGCGCATGGGGCAGTGGAGGCGGCTGAACTCGCCTGGGGACAGGAGTGGAAGGAAGATTATAGTGAAGTTTACAGGCCATGTAAGGAGTTTGAATTTTATTTCAAAGCTCTGTGTTTCCCAAACTACTCCTTATTTTGCCATTTAAGGATGGTAGCTGAACTCTGCATATATACATATACATATGTGTATATATATGTATATGTATATATGTAGATTACCTTTAGATAGATATTTAGATATATAGATTAATTAACTCAAATTACCTAGGTAAGTTCAATAAAAATGGGAAATTTCTATCACTACCTATAAATAGAAAACCAGTTTATCAGTGTCAGAAGGAAACTGTTAAGGTATATACAATGAAAACCAAATGATGCTATTAAATTCTAGTTGGATTCCTAGTTAGATCTGCAGGTCAAGCTAAGCCAGAAGCCTGTGTTCCCTTTGATAAGAAGGGAGTGTGGTGGACATAAGAGAGGTGTTGAAGACAAAGTCGCCCTCACTGAGGCTCTCACTGGTGAAGCCAGAAAGGTTGGAAGGGAACTGAAAGGGAGTAACCACTATGCAATGAGATGGCCCAGATTCCGTGACCGAGAACCAACACTCAGCCATTGCCGGTGGTACATATGGGTACCCCAGGAGACACCGAAGGCATTTTGGCAGAAACATGTATGGCATTAGAAGGACATTTCTAGAAAGATGGCCCTGGTGATAAGCTGGAGAATGAACTGGAGGTCAGTCGGCAGAGAGGGGCCCTTTCAATAACCCAGGTGACAAAGGAGGCACAGAGGTGGGCCACTTTGCTGGCATGTGTGTGGTGCAGTGCCACTCTGGCTATGGGTGAGCTTTCTTTCATTAGATTCTAACTTTTAAAAGAAAAAAAACAGGAGAGTGACTACTAGGCTTTCCCACTGCTGTGGAGAGGGATGTGAGGCTCATGTGTCCAAACCCTGCCTTCGTGGCCTTTCATTGTCCCCAAGGCAGTTAAGTGGCAGCATTTCCTCCTGGGCTGGGGGAGGTGTGGCCGACTGAAGTGAGCCCCGAGAGCAGCCCTAAGCCCCCATGTGCTTATCCTCTCAGCTTCCGCTTCGCTGGATTTTCTCAGTTTCTCTGCTTTGACCTCACCCCCAACTCCTGCCCCTCTCAGCTGCTTTGTGTCAGTGTCACTTTCTGTCGGATCAGTGTCAGGGACCCAGGGAAATGGGCAAACAAGGCCAGAGCATGCTGCTCCTGAACCCACTGGGGCCTGGGCAGCGGGGCAGCTGGGGTCCCGCAGGCCCGCCCAGCAGGGGTGACTCACCAGCTCTGGGGATCAGGGAGACAGGCGGGGCCCTCCAGTTATGAAATCACCCAAGGAGCTCACAGAAGTGAGTAGAAGGATGACAAAGTATAAAGCGGGGCCAATTCTAATCCCCATTGTGACTAGATAATATTTTTAAATTGCATTCGGATTTTTACCCTGTGAAGAAATGTTTTGAGTGTAATCTCTTTGGCAATGTGTCACTTGTGAGGCTGAATAAAATTTACCTGGGCCAAAAACCAAGGGCAAAATGCACAGAAGAATGAGTGTGGAAGGAAAACGATCCCCATATTCATTGAAATCTGATTAATAATGTATCTGTGGCTCTGATATTCTAGAAGCCTAAAATAATCTATATATTGACATACAATCTACAAAAGCAAACACCTTTCAAAAGCATTAACCGTATATTTGAGCAATGTTACACTAAACTTTCATTATTAGAGGCCTATTTACAGCCCCTATATCAATAGAAAGGTAATTGAGAAACATACTCTATATGTACAATTGTCTGGCAAGAGCTGGTTTAATTCTCACTGACAAAAGTATACAGGTACCTTCTGAATATAGAAATCTATTAGAGGAAGGCTTCTGGTCTTTTTCTGAGTCACATGTTTTAGAAATTCAGCAAAGATATAGGGACAGCAGGGGGAGGTAGGAAAGAGAAAACTCAACAGGTTCACATACCTAAAAACTAGAGGCTACCACAGAGATCCTTCAAAGATGTCTTTTTTAGTGGGAGGATTTCCTTTAAAGCCTTTTCAAAAGCATATGGCTGGCTTTGAAAGCTTAAATGGCGTTTGTCAACCATCAGTAAATCTTTAAAATTGTTTCTGCAAATAGGCCAACTCAGTTTCGGCTTTTCCCATTAATCCTTAGGTAGGACCACTGAAGACTTTTTCAAGGCCCAGAGAATGCCTTGATTAAAAGGCTTATTCAGAAGGGAAGGCTTTAGCATTCACCTTGGGTACATAGTCCTTTCTCTAGGGTATTCATGGGCTGTTATTTCAACTCTGCAATTGTGACCCAAACAAGACATTTTTTGCCACAAAGCTTTGAGTAGAGACATTCTTTAGTGAATTACTGAAATCTTGCCCTTCTAGTTGTCACAGCTTGTTATTTTTTTATCAAGTGTAATCAGTTCAAATAGGAACCTTCAACTGACAACTTTACAATTGTTACTATTTAAAACAGAGATCTTATTTTATTTTTCCAGGTGTACCGGTAGTCCTGCTCAAACTACATGTACCTGTCTTGGGTACTGTCTTACTTACCAGTTTATTATTTATAGCACTTCTGGCACTCAAACAAGTCAAGATAAGTGAAAGCTAAAGCATTAAAAATATTTAATTGCCATTTTTAACTTTCACAATGTGTAGTGAAATGAATCTGCTTATTTTGTATTACTATTACATAATGTTCCTTGGTTTATATAATATTAAAAAATATTTATCTCAGCTTTATAGAAATGCCGTGAGAATTAATAAGAATTCAGATAAGGCTCTCTGGGAAATCTCTGGATGTAGTGATGTTATACAGTTTAAACAATAAAATACTTCTTTGGAATTTCATGAGGTTAAAATACACCTACTTAGGGATTTCACCTGAAGTTCATCCCTAGTTCTTACAGCATTTTTGTAGAAATGGCATGAACAGAACAAGTAGTTTTGAGGCACAATATTTAGAATTAGGGCAACTAAAATTACTATCCATGTCATTCTTGTGCAACCTGCCAAGTTGGCATCAATTATTCTAGTCTTTCAGTTCCAACGAAAAATATCAGCTTTGATCTCTACCATCATTCCAAGATATTTTTTGTTGTTATTAATTATCACTGAAGTTACATGCAAATTACTCTGTCCTTAGGAAGCAACACTATTAACTGGCAAACAATCAAACAAACAAAACCACTTTGATTATCACAGGAGAGATCATGGTAATCAGAGACACAGTTGAAATGACAGCCAGCTAGGCCTGATGCAGATGTTAAAAATAAAAACAAATGGGGACTGTCCAGTATCTTCAGTATTGAGTCCCCTGGCATTTCTTGTGTCCTCAGTTCTTTAGGCCAAATTCACTCCAAAGGTACTTCCAAACCAGTGAAATCCTGAACACTTCTCTCTTAATTGTACATTTACATTCACCGCCTTTGAAAGTAACTTTTTTATTAATTAAACCCTTATCCTTCTGAAGGTAAGTGAAGTAGTCATCACAGCTGATATTCAGGTGAAGTTCACATTTGCAAATTCTTGGAGTCTCAGGGAAAGCATAGGCTTTGAAATCAGACAGACTTCTTTTCAAATCCCCTCTCTCTACAATTTATCAGGTTTGTGACTTTGGACAATTCCTTAACTTCTCTGATCTTCTTTATTTATAGAATAGAAATAACAAATCTCAGTGGTTTGATATCAGCAGTAAATAAGATAACATATGGGAAGTCTGGCACATTAAAAATGGTGGCTACTTTTGCTAAAAAAAGAGATAACAACAAAACCTGCTCTACATTATTTTCCTTTTTTGCCTTCCTCACACTCCAAGTACTCAGACCCTGCCCCAAATAACTATTTTGGTAACTCTCATTATCACTCCAGATTCACGGCAATGTTAAAATCAGTTGTATTCTCCTTATTTTCAAGGAGGACATGTTGCCAGTTTCACTAAATAATATCTCCCCAAAGAGCCACAGTTACGTTCCTATCTCCTCAGTTTCCTTAATTTTGGAAAATCTAGACTGATAACCAGACCTACATACCCAAGAAAGTCCTTTTAATTTTTCAGTTCCTTATAATTTTCCAGATCTTTCTTAGATACTACTCATAAAAAGCCAGAGCAGACAGAGGAAAATATTAATCACATGTAGCATTCGTTTTATTTTCTTTTTGGCAGGTAACCCAAATGCAAAATAGTATCATCATGAAGAATCAGAGATGCAGAACATCTTTTTGTATTACTTTCTTTTGGTCCTCAACATAAAGGCTAATTTTTATTTAATCTGCTACATTTACTTTGCATTTCTTCATTATCTTCCCATTTGGTTTATTCATTTTTTATTTTTTTAGAAAATATATTTTATTGATTTCAGAGAGAGGAAAGGAGAGGGAGAGAGAGAGAGAGAGAGAGAAACATCAATGATGAGTCACTGATCGGCTGCCTCCTGCACAACCCCCGCCGGGGATCGAGCCCGCAATGCGCCCTGACCGGGAATCGAACCAAGATCTCCCGGATCCTAGGTCGATGCTCAACCGCTAAGTCATGCCGGCCGGGCTTCCCATTCAGCTTAAAGGTGTTAACACAAGATGATTTTTCTCTGCATGATACCCTCATTTTATACCATCTAACATTTTACCAAGTAAGAAGTCCTGAATTACTGCAAGCTCAGTAAGAACAAATACAAAGTTTTAAATTCTATTTAATAAAATAAAATCTTTGCTAACATGAAATGAAGGAATGTTAAGCCCTTTCAAGGTTGATGATACAGAAGTAACATAATTTCATAATCCGCCTTGCTCCTTCAGTTCTCCTCGATTCATAAAGAAGGATTATACCAGTATATTTTATCCTGATTAAAAATACAAACAAAACTCTGTTCTATTCACTGGATTAATCCTCATAGCAGTCTGTCTAGATGCTTTAATTCATGACTTTCTACTTCTCCATAGAGGCTCAGGAATCACTCAAGTACGCCAGCCATCTAGTTGGTGGCAGCCTGCCAGTCCTCCCAGGTGCAGGGCTGGATAAAAAATTATCTCATCCTATTGAGTTCGGACAGTGTGCTAGACATTGTGCAATGGAAAGGAGCACAGAACAGGTGCAGTTACCGCCTTTCAAAAGTTCGCAGTTGAAGACCAACAAAGCATCTTTGCTGCTGTTGTTTCACTGCATCATTTTTATTTAGATTTTTCTGAGTGGTTAGGAAGTGGCCATTTGGTAACCTTGGTGCTGTGGATTACGAGATTGCTTGTTTCCTCCTTGCCAGTTAGTCAGTTTATGTTAGCTGAAGAGTGAGTGTTAAGGTAAGTTTCTAACAGAGCAACTGAGAAACATACTTGTGCCAGGTGTTATATGGCGGAGGCTTACCCTATGGATCAGGAGAGTGTACATGCAGGAAGAGAGGCAGTTTACGCAGCTGGTTGAGATGAAGCTGGGCTGGCATGGTAGTATTCTCAGGCTTTTCTGTAACTCCCTGAGGAATCCTAGGAGACAGGGTTTTGTTTGAAAGACAGGTAGAGGAAAGCCAAAGAGCATAAATTCTTTGGGAGAGTAGAAATGCACAAACATATACACATATGATTAAGATAGAAAAGGAACTGGCTAGACAGTTAAAGGAGCCCATGGGACAGAAGAGAAAGCGGAGGCAGAGGAGGATTCAAGTCTGAGATAATTTTCAGGATACTATTGGGGGTTGGTCATTCTCAGAGCAGCACTGCCTCGTTTTGGCAAGTCCACTCTGATTACTTTCCTAAGAAACATGGCAGCCTTGCTTGTTCCTCCCTCTTCCAGACTAAATTGTAGGGGATGCTATGGTATGTTGCCCCGATGCCCCACTTCAGAGCTGAATTGCTCATCCCCACAGCTGGCTTGGGCTCCAGCGGAGTCGTCCTGCTGAGCAATTAAAGTGAGCCTGCTTGCTCAAGGGCACACTCTGGGTGGGGGCTGGAAAGAGGAGACCTACATCCGATAACTGGCCAGCGTAGGGTATGAAGGGACACTTCTAAAGGACCACTCCAATGTCAGAGTTCCCTGTGGGCTTGGCTGAGGACTTTGTTGCAACCTCAGCTCAGTTCAGCTTCTCCCTCAGCCCAGTCCTGCCTCCTTCACTCCCCTCTCTCCCAATAGGTCTGATCCTGAGGGCATGCCCCCCCCAAAAAAAAACTTTCTGTACAGAAGTACCCCTTTATCTGGGGTTTCACTTTCTGTTGTTTCAGTTACTCAGAGTCAACCAAGCTCCAAAAACACTAAACAGAAAATTCCCAAAATAAGCAATTCGTAAGTTTTAAATTGTCTGCCATTCCGAAGTGTGAGATGAAATCTCACACTGTCCTGTTCCATCCTGCTGGGAAGGTGAACCATCCCTTTGCACAGTGTCTCCACCCTGTACGAGCTCCCCACTCTCTCTTAGTAGCCATCTGGGCTAGCCAGTCCACTGTCACCACAGTGCTTGTATTCAAGTAACCCTTATTTTACTTAACAATGGCTTCAAAGCCCAAGAGCAATGATGCTGGCAGTTTGGATATACCAAAAACTCAAAAGGAGCTTCCTTTAGTGAAAAGGTGAGAGTTCTGGACTTAGGGAAGACAAATTGTATGCAGAGGTTGCTACCATCTAGGGTAAACACAAATCTTCTACCCATGAAATTGCCTACTTATAAGTTCAGCTTTATTATAGGTATGTAGGTATAGGGGAAACGCTGTACAGAGTTCGGTACTAGCAGTGGCTTTGGGTATTCATTGGGGTCCTTGGAACATATCCTCCATGGATAAGGGGGCTACTGTACTCAAACCTATACTCTGAGCTTTCCTTTCAGGATAGTTTTTCTTTTCTAACTTACACTTCTGTTTTCCGAACATAAAAAAATCTCATGGCAATTTTTAATGTTCAAAGTATTTCAAATTAAGTACCACCACTAGGATTAACCAAAATAATTATGATATTCAATGTACTTATTCAAACAACATACATATCCTCACACTGTCTAGCCTGTGGAAACTTACTCTAAGAAGGACCTAGGACTATTTCCCTTCTGTCTACTCAAAGGCTATCATTGTAGCTTCTATAATTCTATAATTCTGATTTTTCTAACTTGGGTCTTCATTTTTCTCGCTTCTGTTCTATCTTCTGGATCAGCCTTGAGCCATACCTCTCCTACATTTATGTTAACCTCCCAGACAGTTATCATCTTCCTATGACATTACTGAGTGTGCTAAATGATACCTATTTCTGAATGTTCCACATACCCCTAGCTAGACTGTAAACTTTGGTAGGCTGAGGTTGTATTTTTTATATTTCACATTTAGTTCAAAGTTTATCCTATGCATAGCTCCTGGTTCTCCATTTCTCCCATCTTTCTTTCTTCCTCTCACTCAACAAATATATATATATATACATATATATATATTAAATATATCTTTATTGATTTCAGAGAGAGGAAAGGAGAGGGAGAGATAGAAACATCAATGATGAGAGAGTCACTGATCGAGCCCACAACCCGGGCATGTGCCCTGACCGGGAATCGAACCTCAATCGCCTGGATCCCAGGTTGATGCTCAACTGCTGAGCCACGCCCGGCCGGGCTCACTCAACAAATATTTACTTGGCACCTATTGTGTGGCAGTCATTGTGCTAGGCTCAGGGGATTCTACAGTAAACAACACAGACATAGTTCCTGTCTCTCTAGAGTCTTACATTGAGATACTTGTCATGGAAAAAGGCATGAAATTTATCAGAATGCAAATAATTAATTATAACTTTAAATGTTGTAAAGGAAAATGATATATTTTGATGCAATAAACCTGATTTAAAGAATCTTTTTTAAAGCTAGTATTTAAGTTCACTATATAATAATATATTCTGGAAGAAGCTTTTATAACACTTTGGCCAAAGACTGACACATCAAAGGGCCATCAAATCACTTCTTAAACATTGCTTTGTTTTTACCTATGTCAACAAAGTCCCCCAAACACTTTTGGCTTAAAAACCAGACAAGCTCAAAAACTTTTATATGATCACTTGATGTATTGAAGGTTACACATGTATATTACATATACAAAACATTATAATTAATATGTGCTACAATTTATTCTGATCACCTACAGAAAAATAATAAGAAATGCAAGAGATACTAATCTCTATAAGTAGAATGATCAATAACTTATGCTAATATTTCCTTCAGTACTATGAAAATTGGTTTTGAAGTTACTTGAAGCTACAGTTAGAGATTTGAAGATACTTGAAGCTACAGTTAGAGATTTGAAGAGAGGGACTTAAATAATCGTCATTGTTATCATCATAGTTGACATTTATTACTTGCTATGTGTTAGGTGTTGTCCTGAGTATTTTGTAAACTCGATTTAATTTTATCTTCCTCTACAGCGCCTACTATTACTGTCTCATTTGACAGATGCTCAAAGTCACACACCTAATAAGTGACAAAGCTAAGATCCTAACCCAAATGTTTCTGATGTGAAAGTCTGGGAAAAGAGACTATGCAATCAGAATTTACTCTAGGTTGCTGCCTAGAGCCAGGCGTGCAGCTATGCATTGCACAATTCCTCGAGTTGTGTGATCCCGTGATCTTGATAACCTGAGGCACTATTCATAAACAGATGCCCAGGTTCACCTCCAGATCTACCAAGTCAGAATCTCTGGGATTATATCTAGGAGTGTGGACTTTAAGAAAAATCTCCGTGAGTGATTCTGATTTTTGCTCCCGTTATGAACTATTGAACTAGAGTATAAATGCATTCAAATATTATGGAACTTTACCTAATCTATCATTAAGTGGCTAAATGTGCAATAACCATAATACTGTAACCAGATTTTAAATAATATGTCTATAACAGTTGAAGTTTTTAAAGTACACTTTTGCTTATTTGCTAATTTTACATTAACTTGTAAGTGTATTATCCTTGGTCCATGGCACAATTAATATTAAACATTCAAGGCTCTTATAGCCCACTGGCCTCCATCTACGAGCTCAGCTACCTTTACTTACATTTGCCCTAAAGAGTGGTTGACAGATGAGAGAACTAAAGTTATCTGGGACATTTTGGTGAAGGGCTTTGAAGCCTCGGGTAAAGATGTTGGACTTGAGGCACTGGACTGTGTTAAAGGTGAATCTTTAAAGAAGATGCGGCAGAGCCAAAGCTGGCAATAGGAAGACAGAATTGGCCAAAGTGCAAAGGTAAGCCAGGGCGGTAGGGGAAAGAGTGAGAAGTTTGCAGTGGCCCTAACAGGACTTACCTGATGTGAACATACCACTCAATTGGCATCCATTGGGTGGGACAATTCCTCCTGGCCATGGAAGAGAAGATGGCACTTGAGAAGAGCCTGAGGAGAGATTTTACACATGCCGGACGGGAAAGAGGGGCTGGTAAGAGCAGAAAAGCAAGGAGTAAGTTAGGGAAATGGGGTCCAGTCCAATCTGCATGAGGAATAGGAAACTTGAAGGGAAAGTATGGAAAAATAAGTCCAAAAGTAAACTCATAGAATTTTAGAGCTAAGAGGAGATTTAGCTTTAAATGAATCTGCTATTTCAACTTGCTAACGAAGACACTAGAGATAAAGAAATATTAAATGACAACTAGTCGGAGGCCAAGCTGACACCAGAGACCTGTCTCCAGATGCTCAGTCCTGCAGGATTCCTACTGTTGGAGCACAGCTGGGCATGACTGGAGCTGACTGTGGAGACGTCCTGTGCAGGGCAATAGATTTGGAGCTCTGCAGTCCCTGGGTGCTGCTGAAGCTTTCTGAACAGGGGCGTGACATGATCATTATGAAGTTTAGAAAGATTAATTTGGCAGCAGCTCCTGTGTGAGGTGAGAGTGAAGTAAGGAGAGCAATTAGGAGGCTGACCATATGTGTGCCAGACATAGATAATAGGCTTTATTAGCCCCATTTTATAGATAAGGAAACTGAGCTTTGGACTGTGGCCAAACCCAGGTCTGGCAGATTCTAAGATGTGTGCATTTTGAGGCTGGAACTGTGGAGAACTCGCCCTGCTTAGGGTGGAGGAGGGGATGGTTGGCAGAGTCTCACACTGCAGAGTAGTCTGGGATGATGGAGGGCTGAGAAAAGACCATTTGGATTTGGCAGTGGGAGGTCATTGGTGGTGTTTAAGAGAGAGTGAGTTTAGTTGAATGGTGGGGGTGGCAGGCTGATTTTCAAAGGAATGAAAGAGTGAGTGGGTGGTAATGAAATTGTGGCAGTGAGTATAGCCTCTTTCAAGAATTTTGGCAGCAACTGGGAAGAGAAAGAAGGGAAAAGAGTTTGAGGAAATTGCAGAACAGAGAGAGGAATCTTCATTCCAGCCATAGAAAACATTTATATACTACTTATATGTGCCAGGGAGTGGGGACCATGATTATAAATAGACTAAAGAGGGAGAAATAGAGGATGCTACAGTGGTAATTATCTTTAAATAGAAATCTCTTTATCCGGTCACATACCAGGTTACCAAATTTCATACAGCATGGAATGATACCAACTTTTTAGATTTCGGACTATTAGAAGAAAATGAACTGATAATTGTCTTCATCTTCATGTCTTCCCATAGCACCTTGCACAGCACCCTCTGAGTAAAATTTTTCTGAATGAATAAACCATGGGGCCCGGGAGGTAAATGGGAAATCCCGGATGGGGGAGAGCTTTGGGAAAGAGGCAGGACACATCCCTTCTGAGACCTGAGGGGAGGGGAGGTGGAGTGGGGAGGACTCATGGGTCATCAGGAGCTTGGCGGTCCAGATAAAGCTACACTGTGGATTCCAGCTGCAGTGTTTACAACCAGAAAAGGTGCAAGAGTTGAGATTAAGGCCCCACATGGGAGAGACTCGCAATGAGAATGGGTAAGAAGCGATTCCTGGGGAAGACTTGTCATGATTCTGTTTTCAGCAGAGACAATGACCGCTGAAGACCCTTAGAAGCGAGTGGGATTGAGTTTCAAGATACAGCAGAGCTGAGAATGCCACCCAGGGACCGTTCATTCATTTATTCTTATTCTGGGGGATGGGAAAGGGTGTGGAGAAAGAAGAAAATGAATCTTGTTTTACAAGGAAATGGAAGTGAAGTCTCAGGCAGGTTGGAATGGAAGCGACTCTGTCAGGGAGGAGGAACTGGAGCTGGCTGACTCCTGATAAAAGACGCTGGTTATGGAGGAAGCTCCCAATCTGATCCCACTTCCACTTTCCACTGGTGTCTGGACATGCAATGCCTGTGCACTAAACATGCTTGGAGGCAGTAACTTGCATGCTAAGCATTCCTTGCTGTGTATAAAGTTAACCCAGGGTGATATTTGCACTAAAATGGATACTGGATGGATTCATTCATTTAGCAGATGACAATACAGATCAGAAAAGGTAAATGGTATCCTTGAGTCATGTAATTAATCAATTGCAAGGCAAGATTAAAACCCTGGGCCTCAGAGCCTTGGTCTAGTGCGGGGGATCCAGTCTACTGTGGAGGGATTGGTCTACTGTGGAAGGCCCAGTCATTTGAAGGAAAGCCTGAATAGAGACTTGATTTGGCAGGTGTCAGTCAGGATTTGAGCTGCACTTTAGCAAGTTTCTCCACACTAACCTCTCAGTTTGGTCTCATGAATTCCTGCGGCCATTCAGATGCCTTTTGCATTCTTTCTTCACAGCCCTCTCACTCCCAGCGGCTGCTGTCTCACATTCAGCAAACCCGAGCATTTTCATCCACGTGGGTTCACATGCCTGCGCCCCTGCGGGTGTGGTGGCTCCTGCATTCTGAAGGATGTGCTGCCTCCACATGGGGAAATCTTCCCCAACCTTCAAGGGCAAACACGACCCTCTCTGGGAAGTGCTTTCAACTCCAGGTGAAGGGGATGGCTTTCTTCTCTGTGCTTCCATAAGACTTGATACCAACCTCTATTAATAATAATAGCTAACCTTGCCTTGTATTTACTACCTGCCAGGCACTGTCCTAAGTGCTCTCAAGAAACAACCGCATGAACAACTCTATAAGGAGTGTTGTTTTACAGATGAGGAAACCGAAGCCTCAGAGGAGTTAAATTATTTGTGTAGGGTGATAAATGGCAGTGCCAGGATTCCAGCAAAGAGCGCCTGGCCCTAGAATGAGGCTGTTACCCATGACACTGCTTTGGTTTACTTGTCTCTCTTCTTTAACTAAATTGTGAACATCAGAGAGCAGAGGCCATTCCTTGATTCATCTTTGTTTCTTGGGCTTAGTCCAGAACCTGTCTGATCGTAAGTACCGAGTAAATGTTAGGTGTAATTAAAAGAATGAATAAATGTGTACCCTTTGGTTTAACCAGCTTCCCCTTGTGAATAGACATTGGGCGGGTCTACTGCGAATGAGAGGACCAATGGAAAATCTTGCCTTCTACTTCTTGGCTCCCTATCTAATCCAGGGAAAACATACAGGTCCATATAACAAGATTACTGCCTCTTCTTTTCAGGCTATTATTAGGAGTACAAGTAAATAAGTTCATAATTGTGTTTTAGAACAACTGAAAATTGTTATGCCCAATAAAACTATAAGGTAATAAAGCAGAAGATATACTTGATGAGATCAGAAACTGCAAAGCCCTTTGCCATACAGATGTTTAAGAGAATTCTTAGTAAGTATGTTTAGGTCAGATCACAAAGGAAGATCCTGCGCCTTAGGAGTAACGGTGTTAAGACATACCCCCCACAGTACCAGATACTTAAGGGGTCCTCAGCATCATCCTGTACATCACAGTTGCACACTGCAAAGAGGATAATTCAACCAGTGCTCGGACTTAAATGAGAAAGTCTGTCTAGAATTGTTTTTCCCTCTCCTTTTTCTGGCCAACTCCAACTGCCCTCCAAGTTTCAGATTAAATGTCACTCCCTAAACGAAGTCTTCCCTAGTCACCAAGACCAGGCAGATTCTCTTTTAGTGCACGCCCATTCTCATTTGGAGCCCTTTCATAATCTTAATGTTATGCATTTAAATAAGCATTTGCTTAATGTCTGTCTTCCCTGCAAAGACAGGGATTTTGTCCACCTTATGCACTGCTATATTCTCAGCATCTAGCCCAAAGTAGGCAATCAATAAACATTAATTATGTGAATGAATGAATGAATATGCAGAAACATGAAGTTGACACTGTTAACACTGTTGACACTGAGGTTGACACTGTTGAAGATCTCCTCCATAGCCACAGATTGAATTCTTAATCTTAATAGTTGCCATCTTTTCTAGACCTCTGACAGTTAACAACAAAATGAAAACAGACTTATTTGCAATTTTGAACACTTACTATTACTAATAGCTTTGCAAACAATAAGAGTTAAATGTTTGTTGACTGCAGCTTCCTCAAAAGAGCAGAAAGACATGAGAAAAGGTAAATAAAATTATTTTAAACAATTTTAAAAACAAGACAGACTAGTGGTCCTAAACTCATATTTTCTAGTTTCCTGTGGAATCATTCTACAATAATAGTTGCTGTATAACCTTGAAACTTAGTGAGCTCCAACCACACAGAGAGGTCCTTTGAAAAGATCCATGTAGTTTAAAGACGCATTGAGTCTGACATGAAATGCACACTTTGGTATCTAAGAACCCAGCAAAGGAGATTAGCAGCCAAAAAAGCAATTAAGTTTACAGTAGGGTTACAGATACCATATCTAGTACAACGGCCAGAAAAGGAAGTAATGCCAAGGTCACATCAACAAGAAAAAAAGTTAACACTAAATAGATTTTTTTTGAAGAAACAAAATCCCATATTCCAAAATCTTTCCTTCTCATCTAATAACTACATGTGTTTGGGTGTTTAGAAAAAAAAAAAAAAAAAAAACAAGACAGGAGGACACGGCATTACTGAAGTTGGTAACTGGCGCAAAAACCTGTGAGCCAGGCTGTGAAATGTAAGCATCTGTGGAGTCAGGTTCCTGATCAGCTTTCGCAGTCTGATCTCAGATCCTTCTCCAGCGCATCCAGGATCGGAGAATCCCAAGCTGCCGGCGCTTGTGTGCTTTAGGGGAGCAGCGGCCGAGGGTTCGAGTAAACACATGCAACTACCCCAACAACTTAAATATGACAACTGAAATGCAGAGCTTCTGGAAGAACCAACAACGTTCTAAAACCAGGCAATAATCGCACCTTTTCACACGAAGGTAAAGGTGTCCCCACAAAAGAACAGGGCTGCATGACACAGGCACCAATTATAAGCCGCCCTTTGGTAGTTCTGTTTAGTTACATAGCAGTGTGGGTCCCAGAATTTACAATGGTTGTGCAGCCCATGAAACTATCTTTAACCGGAGTTCCTCTTCTGTGTCAGTATCCTATTTTGAACTAACAATGCTCTCAGATGAGCCGAAAAGATGTATTTAACTCCCACCATTACAATTTCTGATCCTCTTTACTTTAGCTCTTTTGAAATAACATGAAAGCTTTGGCTTGCTAATTACTTTTATCCAGCCCATAGAAAAATTAGTTTATCTTCCTGATCAAAGCAAATTAGGCAGATCATGGCTGATTAGAATGCAACAGTAAAATCGCCATACTTTCTTTTCCATCCCCTTTCTCTCAGAAATAGGGCCTGTGTCAAATATGTAGGTATTTCCCACGGCCAGGCCGGACTCTGTTTCCAACAGGGACTGGGGCTTGGACAATGGTTCTTACACAGACACTAAAGTTCTTTAGTTCAGTCATTGTGTTCGAAAAGAACTAGTAACCCCTTAGCTAGCATTTGATGAAACATCTAGATTTACATATTTCCTTAATTGCATTTTTGAATGTGAGTGAGATTTATCTGACCAGAGTTAAATGCCTCCTTTATTTCCCTACCCCAGGCAAAATTCAACTCCACGCTCTTTAAAAAAAAGTGAGGTAGGGGTGTATGGAATCTTACTCAGTTCCAATCTGAACAAATTTTAGGGTTTCAATAAGTGAGGGGGGGAGTTCCATTACCACAGACAGGGAAGATATACCTTTACCTTTCAAAGTGGAAACGTCAATTTCTAAAGCTTTGGCTTACTCAGCTCTTTCAAAAAGGCTATTTTGATTTTAATAATGAATGCTATTCCTTGTTGCCAAATTCCCCAAGTCAGTTGCTAAAACGTTCCGAAATTATTGCTGTCCTTAGGAATTTCTTGCTAAAATTTCTGTTATGTGACTGTAAAAATGTAAGAGTTAGGTTTTATTTTCTTTATATATTTACTATAAATTAACAGTAAATCTTGTATTTAGCTCCATTTAAACCTCCCTCTGCAGCTGCCCATTTGAAAAATAAAATGGTTGCCTTCTTTCACTTCAGTGGGCACAATACAAAACATCCATTGAGCGTTCCCTTTATTGCAGCTGCCAATGCCCAGCCGACTTTTAACAAACCAACCAAGCGGAATCACAATGCAGCTGCAACATTTTATGGTATTTCTGTTGGTTCTCTTTTGAGACTGAAGGTGTTAATTAGGAATCAAAGAACACAACCCTGCCAGCTTTCTTTCACAAACCATACCCTGGTCACTGCAGTTTTCAGAAGAAAAATAAATCTAATAAAGGGATAAAAATGTTGTTTGTCACACCAGTAAAGTGTACTTAAGACCCTTTGATCAAAAGCTTTTCTGTAGTCTTGTCAGATGGGCTGGAAATATTGTATTTTCTCCTTTTCTCTCCCTTCTTCATGCAGACTTCTCTGAATTTTGAATTTAATTTAAGACTAGAAGGAAAAAGTACAAGCATAGTCATATGTAGGATGCTTTATAGGTGATAACTGTCTCAGAGAGTAGAATCATTTTGCTTCTTAGGAAATTTTTCATATCCAACAGACCATTATGTTACAGCTTCACGCAAAACTGGGCCTTCTATTAGCATATATATGATATTCTAACCATAAGTTCTCAAGCTTACACTTTACATACACAGCTGCCGATACTCTATTTAGTGTAATGATTATTTATTACATAAATCTCAGTGTTTTAGAGGATCCTTTTTTAGATACACAGAATAAGAGTATTTTCATAAGCATAAAATCACCTATATATATACACACACACATAAACATGCACATATAATATTAATTTATCAAATAGTGTGTCATTTTTGTATGTTTTTTTATACCTCTTGAGTATCATGCATTCAAACTTCACAGCATGAAGTCATTACCTTTAATCTTCAGTCAAAGTTAAAAGCTTAAAGTAACTTTATGAAGTTAGCACTGCTGGGAATTAGTCAAGCCTGCTAGCTTTCTCAGCACGAGGTTTTGCTGCTAGATGCACAAATCATGCCAAAATCCATTAATCCTGCTCGAGAGGGGCAGAAAGAAGGTCTGCTTGTTGATTTAATGTTAATGAAATGAATGGGCTCCTGAGGCTACCTACAGAGGCCCTCTAAACTGTAAAACAAATAATGTCATTTTAAGTAATGCTTACTGCAGGAGGGTAAACAATGCTCCCAGATTGGCTGCACAGAATGGTGTGGGTGTGTGGAAACCTCCTTTTTTGCTACACCTGCCCTGTTACAATACCCACAAACGTCAAGCTGATAGAGTCATGGAACAAGAGAATTACGAGACTTCAGAGCATGCGCTCACCTCCTATTATACAGATGTGAAAACTGAGGCAGGGAGGTTATGCCTCTTGACAGAGATACTATGGCTGGTTGGTGGGGTAGCTAGATCTAGCTTAGAGGTTCTCAAAACGTGACAGCACATTGAATTTGCCTGCAGGAGTGAAAAAATCATTCAGATGCCTACATTCTTGCCCTGGAGATTCTGATTTAGTTGGTTTGGTGTGTGATCAGGGCCTTGAGGTGGTTAACATTAGATTCTGGTTGGAGCTAATGTACATACAAGTTTGAGAACCATGGATCCAGACTTCTAGCACACCTCTACTCTGAATGTTTTGCTTTTGTAATTAGCACTAACTACTGTACTCTTAATTACTTTCCAGTTCCTAGGAGTGTGCCAGTTGCCTTATCATCCTAGGGTTAGCGTAGGTAGATGTATGTATTTTGAGGTTGTTTCCAAAATGAGTTTCTTTTACTTACATATATACGTACAGGGATGTGCCCATGTACGTGTGTGTGTCTGTGTAGTATGTGTGTGAGTGAGTGTGTAGACCCTTTGAAGGCCTGAACTCTACCCACTGGGAAGCCAACCCCACACCAGAGACAGTAGCCAGCTTATCCTTGTATTCTTTGTCCTGCAGGTCACCTCACCTTTGAGTCCCTCTTGACACTTTCTAATTTTTTTCTTATTTGCCAGTCTCCTCTGGGCTGTCACTGTCCTCTTACCCCCTCTCCACCTGGAGAACTGGCTATGCTTGAGAGAGGATCTTCTGACCCTTAATTTGAAATCCTTCAACTTTTGCTGCCTTCTGGTCCTTCCTGGTTTAGTGATTATTTAAGCTGTTTAATAAAGCTGGGCTGATAGATCCCACTACTCTAATCTGTGCTGCTGGATAACACGTAATAAAGGTCTCCCTGAAAGTGCTTCAGTTTTTGTGTTAGGGCTGTAAAATTAATCAGCTTCCTACTTTGGTAATTCAGTAGGCACTTGAGAATTCCAGAATCATATTTTCACATGTACTAAGACACAAATGTGTTGCTACAGGGGAGATTTCCCTTGTCCCTTTCAGACCTGTTCTCTTGATTTCATTGGTGATGGGCCGTACAGCTGGCCTCCGCTGTAGAGGCGTGTGGAGAATCTGTGGCGAGGGTGACACAGGGCTCATCTGCAGGATTAAAAAGCTATCCAGTCCAAGGGCCACCCATCCATCTCTCCTCTCTGCTAGGGATCACTGGGACGCCTACTGCTCAGATACAAGCCCAAGGAGTACTTGGACCCCACTATATAACTTTGAGTCCCCTATCTCACAGATTCAAGTCACTGGTACCTATTGTTCCTCAGGAAATAATTTTAGCTTTGTTGTCCTCAACGACTGCAAAGATTCTTCCTGTAATTGTGTTGAACCAACTGCTTCTTCTTCCTATTTTTTGTTAATCCTCACCAGAGGATATTTTATTTTTCCACTGATTCTTTTTTTTTTAGAGAAAGTGTAAGGGATGGAGGGGGTAGAGAGAGAGAGCAAGAGAAACATTGATGTGAGAAGGCACATCAATTGGTTGCCTCCCACATGAACTCCAACTGGGGGCTGGGATCAAACCTGCAACCCAGATATATGCCCTTGACTGGGAATCGAACCCATGGCCCTTTGGTGCACGGGGAGATGCTCTAACCACCTAGAAACACTGGCAGGGCGAACCAACTGCTTCTTCATCAAAGAAATTCCTCATGAAAATTCAATTGTTTTGAATGTATTTTCAGAGAGACATAAGCCTATTCTTTAAATCAGTTTGTTCCTTAGAATAGAATTATTTTTTAGTTAATATAAAAAAAATGACCAAACACATTTTGTGTGTGTGTGTTAAAAACTTGTTTTTTCCAGAGTGTGCCTTTGGCTCTGAGGAAAGGTTGGATTCCCAATCTCTTCTCAACTCTCTAAGTCCACCATCTCTCACCTGCTGCTATGTGTAGCAAGTCAGCAGCTGAGACTGGAGCTTCTAAGAGCCAAGAAGTTGCCAGACTGAAGTTTACCTCTCTATGCACAAAAAATCGTGGAGATGGGTAAGATGAAAAATGAGAGAATAAAAAACAATTTAAATCTAGGACCACAAATTGTGGGCCATTCATTAAGTTGTGCCTGAGGAATGGACTTCTAACCCTGGGCCACCAGGCCACAATCTGTGACAAAGTGTTCACTCAGTAGTCAGCCACCCTGGAGGTTTGTGCAATGTCTACACAATGTTATACACCCAGATGAAAATCTAAAACTTTGTTTGATACACAGAATCTTTCATCTATTTGATACCAAGGATCAGAGATGAAAATTAGAATATTTTTACTTAAACAGACCCTGGGTGATACCCCGCTCACTTGAAGTTGCCCCTACTTGCTTCCCCTATTCTTTGATCAACTAGGCACCTCTCTGCTGTTCTCTAACTTGTTTTTAATATTAAAAAAAAACCTTGTTTCAGGAAAATTATTTTACAGTTGTAAAATTTCAGGGCAATTAATTTAAATATTTTGGGAAATAACAGTAAGAGCAAACAATGTTTGGGTTTAGTGTTAAAGTAACTGTAACATCATCACCAAAACCACAATAGCACTTAACAGTTAATGCTCCACATATGAGGTTCTGTGCAAAGTGCTTTACGTGCATCATCTTACCAATCTTCACAACAACCCAGTAAAGTGGGTGTTATCATTATTGCCAGTTTACAGGTGAGAAAACCAAGGCACAGAATACCTGTCAAGGTCACTCAAAATAAGGCTGTAATCTTTGTCAAAAACTGTTCTTATCCCCTAAGTGGGGATAGTGATAACTTTTTTACTTGTTTGTTACAAAGGTCAAATGAAAAACTGGGAGTAAAAGTGTTAAAAACACTATTTGAATTTTTTTCTATCGTGAGAGTTTACAAACAATGCAGTCTTCTAAATTTAGAGGGAAGGACTTCTTTATCACCACATTATAAGATTATACCAGAGGTTATATCAGCTCATCTACTCTGTTACACACTTGGTGGCCAGGAAAATGGCACCTTGTATCTTAGGTTTGGGCAAAGTACGAGTCTTACATAGAGTTTAGGGAAACAATAGTGCCTCCTAGAGTGAGAAAATGATGCTGATTCTCTCTCAAATGTGGCCATATCCTCTTTTGAAGTTGCCCAGGCACAGACATCTAAAGTGTAGGTTTTAATATTATTCAGATGTGGTATGGCCAGTAGATCAGGAGGCAACTGCTATTGAAAAGATAGTTTGTTACAGTTCCCAAGAGTAGGGGACGCATCAGTTTGCAGGGCTACACGGGAAAGCACCTGGGTCTGTCAGGAGGTAGAAGGAGTGGGAGAAAAGCAGGGGTAAGAGCCTTTATTGTGGTCTCCATAGGAAGCAATGGACAGGGTAAACAGGCTTAGAATCAGCTAGTTTGAATCATTTCAGAAGGCTGTGGGTGTAGGGGCTGTCTCAAGTTTTCCACTATCTGGCCCTTGGGTTATTAAGACAGGGAATATTGACCTTAAGTGTAAGAGCTTTCTACAAGAGCCTGATAAGGAAGGTGCCTGGGGGTGTAGACTTTGGTTGGCGGGTCTGCATATGAAAGGTGTGCTTGCCAGGAGCCCTTGCTATCGCTGGGAATTAGCTAGCTCTGGGAGGGGCAGTCTCTTCTGGGTCCGCAAGGCCCCAAGACAGCAAAGCATCATAAAATACAAAAAATTAAAAACATGATTAATATACATTAATTCTGTGTTTTGATCTAAGTCCAAGAGAGACTCTTTTCTTCTTTGGTCCAAGAAAATAGATAATTCAAGGGATATATTTTATAGTCCAGTAGTAAGAACCATAGTAAATCAAGTATGGTGATCAAGTGTGGTGAGTGTGTGACAAGTGGGTTCAGTGTGATATGGGAGCATCGAAGACAGTTTTCTAAAATGGTGGGTGACAGACAGTGTTCTGTGATGTTTGAATTGAGTACAGAGAGACTCATAGAAGTCAGCAAATGAAAAATAAGAAAGGCATTTCAAGCAGAGACCAACACATGTGAATACCTGGAGTCATGAAACATGGAAATTGCAGGAGGTAGTTTGATATGGCTGGAGAGAGAGTATAGGGGGCTAGAGAGTTTGCAGTTGAGGGTGAGGCAAGAGAGGTGGGCTTTGTGGATTAAACTGAGGAGTTAAATTGTATCACAAAAGCCATAGGAAACCATTGAGAGATTGACTATACGAGAGACAAGACCAGAGTTGCATCTTGGACAGACTAGTGGGGTGATAGGGAGTGTGTGTGTCTTGGAGGACTATGCCAACAAAGACAGGAGACTGTCACAGTTATCCTGGAGAAAAGTGAGGAGAGCGTGGACTCGTGCAATTTCAGTGCTAGCAAAGAAAATACAAGAGCTATTTATGAGACCTAAATTTAGTCAAATTAAGGGTCACAAATAAAATTTAAATTACATTAAAGGCATGTTAACCTACCATGAACAAAAATTTGGGAAATTTATTCCTCAAACTAAGTTTGATTGTTCCATTCTGCTCTACAGATTTTTAGGTGATTCCAAGTACACTTTATCTGTATCTAGGACAGATCAAAAAAGGTGGTAAGGTTAAAATTCAAGCACATACTTAGATATGAACATACATAACCTAGAAGAGCAAGAGGATATTTGGAAACATCTAGAAAAGTAACAGAGTTTTAGAATTCATTTGAGTATCTGGCATTGGAGCAAAAAGTTGACAGCAAAGAGCACTGGACTGGGGTTTTTAAGACACTGGGGTTCCAATTCCATTTTTGCCAGCTATCTGATTTTGAGAACGTCATTTACTTCTTCTGAGCATGACTTTCATCATCTATGAAAGATGTTGGATTAGGTGAGTTTCAAGGTCCTTTCCATTCTAAATCCCATGCACTGGGGCAGACATTGCATTCGACTCATCAAAAGCTTCTGCAATACCTCTAAATGATTTTAATTCCATTTATTTGGGCAATTAGGGCAATGCCCTAGCAATTGTGATTAAATTTCAGTCTTGCACTGTGTAATGTGACCTTAGGTGTATGGCTTAGTCATTCTGGTAATTTGTTGATAAAAGATTATACTTTGAGTTCTTAAGAGTAGAACTTACTCTAAACGTAGTTAGCTATTAGCTCAAGTTCTGAACTGCCTTTATTATAATTAATATAAATCTACGCAAATTAGCCTTTCCTTCTCAATATACAATGACCTATGCTCTGAGGAGCTTCTACATCTAAGGCAAAGGGAGCTTCAAATTACTATGTAAGTCATTTGGGACCTGCCCATAGCCCTGCCCATAGCCGCCCAACACTTCTCACGATTATAAGAGCCTGGGGAAGTGGACTTTAAGCTGCAAGGGGGGAAGCTGGAAGGTGGAAGGTGGATACTTGCTGTCAGCTAATCATGTTGCTAAAACTTTTGAGATCTTCAAATGAGATATGCTTACACCCTGGGAGAATCTGGTTTAACTAGGATTTCCTTTTGCTACCCGAGCTTGAAGACTCAATGAAAAAAGATCTTGAACTTCCTCCTGTACTCTGTCGCCCTGAGCCCCAGAGAACAACAGCTGCTGGGGAACAGGGGCTGTGGTGAGTTGTCTCCCACCACAATGATAGTGAAATGGCTCCCCCGAGTTAAAATCAAAGACCCCAATTTCGGTGCACTTAGAGTTGATACTTTAATCCCAGACTCTTCTTTCTAAACTTCCCTTCATCTTGTAGTTTGAAGCCCTGGGGAGAAAGTGTCTGAGATAAGAAAAATGCATCCTTCCAGTCCTCCTCTGATGCTATCTAGAAGAAAGGGATGGGGAAGGATTAGGAGAGACACAGGAGAAATGAACCATCTGGGGACAGGGCGCCCAGCAGAGGTCTCAGTCTCTCAGTTCTGCCTGCACTGTTCCTTGGAGAGCAGACTCCCTCGGTTAGCCTTACCACTTCTCTTGCCATCTTTTTTTTTTTTTTTTTTTTGCTGGGCTTTATTCTTTGGGCAGTTGACACTATAACAATAATAGAGTAGGCCTAATGCCAAATGCGAGCCCGTCTGCTAAGGGTCTCATCAGGACAGCAAGGATGAAGAGAGGGCAAAGAGGAAGATGTCTTTACTAGAAGACTCCAAACTGAGTCTATAGATTGACTGTGAGATAAAGGTTTATTGCAAAAGTCGCGATATATGTACAAAATAGATGATTAAGGAATGTAACTCCCTCCATGGGAATTTTTTACTTGTTTTTTATAACCAAATAATCCTCACTGTATATGCGTACAAAAAGTGAAAGCTTATTTTTGTGCTGATAGATTTAAAGACCAATTGATTATGTAACAGAGTTCCTTCAAGTACCTCACAAGAAAATTTATAACTTAAGAACTTCGAGTGCCATGTGGTGTTTTGTGTGTCGAACCAATAAACTCATTAAAATAACACTGGGCAAACCCAAACACAACACAATGAAAGCTCTAACACAGCCCACATTAACCAACCAAGTTTGAAATAATATCTTTGTTATGTGCTAAGGTTAAAAATTCAGCAAATTCTTTATATTTTTTCCACTTGAGATCATGTGTGGTTTTTTTACTTTCTTGAGAACTACACTTTTGTGGCTTTTTGATCAAAGGAAGGTTATTTTTGCAAATAGATATCTTTTGTAGAGGTTCCTGTTCTACGTCATCAAGCTTTCAAGAAAAAAAAGAAGCACAAAAATATTTACTAGTTTTTTAGTAAAACATAAAAATTCTTAGGTTCTCTTCTTAGTGTGGACTTTGGGAAGGAAAGTATGCATGTAAGGTGAGTCATCACAGCTTGTGAGAGAGAGAGAGAGAAAGAGAGAGAGAGAGAGAGGGAAGGAGGGAGGGAGGGAGGGAGGGAGGAAAGGAGGCAGGAGGAAATAAAGGAATTTGGCTGCAAAACTGAGTAACAGTTTAAAACATTTGGCTTCCAGTTGTGAAAGATGAGCGACACTGGGGAAAAGGCTGGGCTAACAAGGGACCACTTGAGGAAACCTTAATCTCCGCTGGCAGGCTGGCGAGGAAGGTCAGCTCGGTGCATGCGTTCTCAGCTGGAGCTGGGCTCCCTTTGCCAGGACAATTGTCTTCTGCATTTCAGCTTCTGAACTGAACTGAAGGTGCCTGCACACAGCCAGCTCAGCCTCTCCCCTCAAAAGGGTTGGATCTCCACTGTCAAGCCATGTCAATGTTATGTATCATTGCCACTGAGCAAGTGGCACAAAAGAAACTCTTTCTTGCTGGGGTGTTGGTGTGTGTGTTAGTGTGTGCATGAGATCATTTTCGTCCCCCTTGACCACAGTCCTTGTTAGAAGATGGAACAAAACTCCTTTTGAAGGCAAGACGGATCAAATGGATACGAAAATAATGTGCACGCGTTACGAAATGAGGCTCTTGAAAATTAGGGATTGCTGAACAATTTTAAATTATTAATGATAAGTTAATAGGAAACGAGATTTGAGAGAACTGTTTTAAGAAATTTTAGAGATTGTATTTCAATATCTCCTAAATTTTCTAAACATCAGTACTTACTTGATGAGGGGCTATTTGTACTGAATATAATTTATGATTAATTGGCCACCTATTTGTTTTTCATGGTAACTTTGTAATATAGTAAATGTTTAGCAGTGTTAGGTTTACAACAACAGTTGAAGGGCTGAAAAAAATTAAATGAATAGTTAAGGAAAGTTTCTTCTCTGACTTACCAAGATTTCTAAATTACAGAGAAATCTGTATTGCTGCCATATTTGTTAAACTATGCATTTTATATATATATATATATACACACACACACACATATATATAAGATATAATTTCTTAGGTTCTCTTAGTATAGACTTTGGGAAGGAAGGTATATATGTAAGGTTAGACATTACATATGTATGTTATGCAAAATATATTATATATGTAAACTTTGAAATAATTCTCCATTTCTAATTAAATAAATGACAGTATGGAGAAGGCCTTCCTGAAATCAATTCATTTCATCGCATCAGTTATAAAGGTGGATACAAACTCAAATAACATTGACTTAAGAAAGTTCATGTCTTTTTAAATGGAGAAATAATTCCAAAGAATGCAACTACTTAGAAAAAAAAGTAGTTTTGTTCTGGACTTGGAAGTTATCAGTCAATTGATCGCTCTTTATAATACATGGGCAGCTACCACAATTTATCTTTATCTTGGAGACAAGAAAAAGTGAAAAAGTATTTACTAAATTTGAAATCTTGGCCTTAAGCTATATAATATAATTCTCATTTTATTGGAAATTAAAAACCACATTTCCCAGAGCCTCATAAATTGTGCTCCTGAAAGGAAAAATGTGCTGAAATATTTCAGCACCAATTACATTTACTTTGAGGCATAACCTTAACTTAGAAGGCTGGTTTTCTTGTGTTTCTGGTAAACCGGTCCTGAAGATAACTTCAAAGAAGTTCAAAAATATTTTGAGCAATGGAAATGTCCTTGGAATAAGTTTACAGGCCCCCCAAGTTAGGAACGAAAATAGCACCTGTGTTAGAAGGTTGTTATGGGATGGATATAAGATCAGTAAAGTACTTAGCACAATGCCTAGAACACAGGAAGGAACTATAAACAGCTGTTATTATTATTGTTATTAAAATAATAAAGTAATTTAGATATGTAAATTCTGGTGTGTTTGTTAAAATAAACAACTCATTGCATCATTTAAGCTGAACACAGTTTAATTGTATTTCAAATGGGGCTGGGCCATAATTGTGGGACACCAGGGGCCTTGTGTTGTTCTGTTACCTTGCAGATAAGTAGTTCTCTGTCTCTGACCTCTTCTAGGCACTGGAATTTCAGCAGCCAGTTCGGCCAATTCTATTCAATTCGGCATTACAAATGTTTACTAAATACCCCTTAAGTGTCAGACACTGATGTGGGCACTGGGAAAGAAAGTGGAAATTTCCTCCCATGGAAGAGCTCACAGTCTAGGGAGGAAAGAGAGCCCATCATCACAGCCTGGAGTTTCATTCCATCTGACTTTAAGGAAGATGCATTCAGGGACACGGGTTGGTTCCTTCGAATGCTGTCAAAGTGAACCTCGGCTTCTGCAATCCCAGGTTTAAGCACTGAGATAGGGGTAACAGATGAGGGTATGGGGAAGGACTCCTGCTTAAACTACCAATGCTAACACTCAGTCAACAATCTTTTAGCATTATCACTGGATAACCTGAAATCAAATGACTAATGTTCTACTCACCAGTTTCAAATAAGACATATCCATTGGGCTCAATCAATGTAACAAAAAAATTAACTGGGAGAGGTAGGAGAAAAGGCCAGGGATTTCAAGAATAGGCCTGCTTCCTACCACGCAACTTCTGGAGAACAAAATTAATTTTGAATCATGAAAATTTTTATCAAAACTTCTACCTTATCGCGTGAAATATCTTCTTTTCCCATAGATAATGAATTCGACAGGTGAAATTGAGCATGTGGTTGGTATCCATAACAACTGATTTAAAGTGTGAATTGACACTGACAGATCTGGGAATAAGAATTCTAGTAGGTTTGAATTCATGAGCAGATTTAACACAAAATTTTACTAAGATACAGCAAAAATAGCAACAGGACTAGACAGTCAGCTTGTTTTCTTGGTATGTGTATATCAGCTGTGGCTCTAACGCCAGTCTGATGCATCTCTCTACTAGGAGGTTCTATAAAGGAAAACATGACAACAGGAGTGAGGAGGTTGAATTTCAAAGAAAGGAATTTGTCTTCTCCAGAAAAATTCAGTTTACCAGAAATACCCACTTGTGGGGTGTTTACAAGTAAAAGTACCATTTAGCATTATTCTAAATTTATATAAAACCAAACAAAACTAAAAAAAAATTACTTGACAAAATTGCTCTAGAGTTCACTGCTGTTTCTTTCCCTTTCCTTTCTTCCCTTCCCTTCCCTTCCCTTCCCTTCCCTTCCCTTCCCTTCCCTTCCCTTCCCTTCCCTTCCCTTCCCTTCCCTTCCCTTCCCTTCCCTTCCCTTTTCTTCTTTCCCTTCCCTTCCCTTCCCTTCCCTTCCCTTCCCTTCCCTTCCCTTCCCTTCCCTTCCCTTCCCTTCCCTTCCCTTCCCTTCCCTTCCCTTCCCTTTTCTTCTTTCCCTCCCCTCCCCTCCCCTCCCCTCCCCTCCCCTCCCCTCCCCTCCCCTCCCCTCCCCTCCCCTCCCCTCCCCTCTTCTCCCATCCTTCCTTTTCTCTCTTACTCTTTTTCTTTCTTTTAAATAGATCTTAGACAGAGAAGAAGTGGTGGGGAGAGAGGAAACAGAGAGAGAGAAAGAAAGAGAGAGAGAGAGAGAGACAGGCAGACATCGATGTGTGAGAGAAACATCGATCAGTTGTCACTCTTATGTGCCCTGACCGGGGACCAAGCCTGCCGCAATCCAGGTGTGCGCCCTGACCTGGACCTGAACCTCCAGCCTCCTGGGTATGGGAGGACGCTCCAACTCACTGAGCCACCTAGCCAGGGCCACTGCTGTTTTCATTTCTATCTTATGCCATGTGATCTGGATTAATTGGAAACAAATTTATAGCTAAAATGACTTAAATATATGAATTTAATAGAAGAAATATAAAAATGCTACTAAGGTAGGTAGATATTAAGTATCAGTTATAAAAGCAGAAATATTCTGCAATGTCTTTAATTTTAGATGATAGGTTTATTGAGTTAACTGCTTACTTGGGTATCATATCTATGCTTTTGACAGCTATGTGTTTTAGAAATGAGAAACAATCAAGTAGTTCTGATTAATAAAACTTAACTATGACAAGCCATAGACCAGTTTTGTGTCTCTGAACTTCTTTAAATACATCCAGTGGGACTGGTTCCATTACCAAAAATAGTTTAATTTAACTACAAAGGCTATTTTTTTATTCCAATCTCCTAACTCATTTGTGATCGCTACCTTTGGTTGCTTATCAGAACTCCTTCACTTTGAAGGAAATGAATAAGAAGGAAAGAGACTGAAGACCTGATTGAAGATCATGTTTAATTGTATGTAAAAATTCATTCTTGTCACACAAACTCTGCTATGTATATGATGAACACATTCAGTAAAATATTCATTTTAAATCCATGCTAAAAAATTGTTTGAATCAGAGCCACTACTGAAAAAAAATCACTCAGACTACTTTGGTCAATTAGTTACAATAATTGTCCCTATAATAAAAGCATTAATAATTTTTAAAAAACCCATGGGAATCCTGGAAAAAAGAAAAAACTTGATTAAAATGCAGAAAAATCATTGGCATCATTATATTTTAAATGAGTTTTAAAAGTAGGTTGTAGAGCAAACTACAATTTTGGAATTGATATAAATTTTAAGACTGTTTTACCTGTCAAGGCTTTTGTAACCATTGCTAAAGTACAAACATTTTCCTTTATTTAAAATACTTTTCTTTGCTTGAAGGGAAGCAGAAATATAGGAAACCATTTTCAAAGGTTTAAAAAATGTTTTTAAATACTGAAACTGCATTTTAAATGCTTAAAACATATGTATGACAACAGGGCCATACTTAATTCAACTAACTGAGGTTTTTGATAGGTTCTTATTAATACCCGTTTTACTAATTGTGTGTAAAATTAAATTTTGTTCCAAAGTTACATATGGAAAAGTAACCAAGCTGCATGCATTAAATTAAAAAACAAATCTTTCTTCATTTCCTTTGGTTCACTTGACATAAATTTGCTGGTGGATGAAATGCTCGTGTCCTTAAGCAACAGCAAAAAAAACCCCTCTGTTTTCATTTAAAAATAAAATGGCTGTTGTAGATCAATAAAGAAAAGCATATTTACTCTCCTAGGGTGTTCATTAGAATTTAGTTTTCTATTTGGATGCCGCACTAACTGAATGAAAGACACATCAAAGTAGCATAGAGGAGCTTATATTCAAGGGTCTATTTGAACATATTTTCCAAATGTTCACATTTGGTAAAGTAAGATAACTCACCTATAATAAGGTTAGAAGCTACTTCATTTCTGATAAATGATGCCTGGTAAATTGAGATGTATTAAGCATCGTCAACAATTATTGTCTGCTTTTATGTCTCAACCTTGGTGTTTTCCTTATTTTCTGCTGAATGAACTTTACTTAGAACTTTATTTGTAAAATCAGAGCCCGTAACGACTGAGAGAGAGAGAAAGAGAGAGAGGGAGGGACAGAGGGAGGGAGAGAATTAAGATTGAGATTTTCCAGTGTTTCCACCATGTTCTGTGGTCCAATTACAGATCTACTGGGCAGTGCAGTTCAGAAAGAAAAGAGAGGTACTATTAATGTTGGCTTAACATTTAGCTTTTCTGGGGAAGAAAGAAAGACTATAAAGCTGCACATAAAGAGCTCTAGTCTTCAATGAAGTGAGTTAGGAACTTCCTTTACCTAGGAGCCTGACTAGCCAGCTCTCAGATTGTGGTAAAATCTATTTGCCAAATGTAAGCAGCTGGAACTTGCCATCATCAATCTGTGTGAAGGAAATGAAATGCTTGTGCTTTTGTGGGGAAGGGAAGAAGATTAAGCGATAACATTTTGACTCAAGTAAATGGTGATAACCTACTACAAACAAAAAAAGATAGTAGTCTGGCCTTTTACCCACGAGTCTTTACACAGGGCAACTTTCTCATCAAAGCTTAATTACCGCAGGGCCCCCGTGGTGTGGGGCTGTAACTTAGTGCTCCCTTTCACGAGCAGAGGAAGCTATTTCTTAAAATAAGAAAAACCAGTAAGACACATGCTTATTTATTTGAATATGAGTAAATAAAAAATTCTTCTTTTAGGTTATGAGTGCACAAGGGAAGGTGGAAACAGATAATTCTAGGTGTAACCAAAAGAGGGCACCATCTACCCTTAATGTCTGCACAGATTTCCTATGGTTTAAAAAGAAAAACACAAAAAAACTCAAAGCCCTCAACCCATGAAGGAAGAGTATCCCATGGGCCTTGGCACTTTGTTTTCCATAAGGAGACCAAATTCTGAAATCGCATTATAGGAAGAACATTAGTTTGGTTATGTACTTCAGGACTGATTTCTACATTGTACACTCACTCCCTGAAATGTTCACCAGGAGAAGCAAGTATGTAACAATCACTGCGACACTTTTCACAGACACCCCCGAGTTTAAGAACCTTTCCCCTTAGGCCAGGGTACAGACTGTCCTCAAACAGTGCGAGAAGATTACAATTTATTAATGGTACTTTAACTCCAGGGAGTTATCTGCAACCACAGATAGCTTACAGGGGCAGTCAGACCTCCTGAGCACACGCACGATGCAGTTAAACGTGTTTGCGGTGTGTGGGAAATGATTTGAGGCAGCATTTCACGCCACATTTTAGTAATAGAAGCCTGACAAACGCTAGTTGTTTCAAGTGGGAAAGAAAAGCATCCTGGTACTATTCATAAATTTTTTTTCTGTATTCTTAAACATATCTTAAAATGAGTGTATGGTTTTAATAGGGAAGTGTTTGGGGGAGGGGGGATCACACACACTTCTCTTGTATACAGTCAGTTTCTTCAGGGTGATGGCAAAGAATAGTTCTAAGCTCTTATGGGAAATTGCCACAGTGCTCTCAGAGATTCACTATATGGGAGAGCACATTGTTCTTGGAACAACCGAGTTTCACGGTGAAAGCAGAGAGATTGGGGCTGAGTCCTTAGCTCTGCCGTTCAAACAGTTGTTCAGGAGGAAACGTGAATTCTTAGAGAGGGATCACTTCGGCGAGTAGATCTCTATCGCTGTGAAAATCTCACTGCCACAGGCACTGAGTGCGACGGAAGGAGACGGGGGGGGGGGGGGGGGGGGACACACAGATGATTTTATCACCCTTTGAGGTAAAGAAAAGAAGTTGCCATAGTTCAGTGGCAGAGGAGGAGGGGATTGCCACTTACTAATATCAAAAATCTAGCAGGATGGTTCACCTCTTTGCATATAAAACAAGTAAAAATAGGTATATTCCTTCCCCAGTCTGTCTCCAGAAAAAACAATCACTATTTAGGGGAAGGCATTGTGCAAGCCTTTTCATGTTTCTTCCCCTCCAGAAAACAACTGAAATGAGGAAAGAGCGAGTTCACAAACATCCCAACTGGCGGCTGCCAAGGTACATGAGAGACGCCGACGCCGCGGCCGCGCGGGCTCGGGGTGGGCTCGAGTTAACGCCGAAACGTGCCACCTGGAGGCTCCAGTGCCCCCTTCTCCAGAGTGGCTCCACCCTGGTCTCTCTGCCCGGAGGAACCGAGCCCCCGATTCTCCTTCGGAGGAGGCAGCGCGGTCGCCTGGGTCCCCGCGGCGTCACCCCATCCACCCAGCCAGCCACCTGTTACCCTCCGGGCCCGGGCTTTCCAGAGACAAGATCATGAAACGCGCCGCGGCCTCGCTCCGCGGCGGGGGCTTTAGAGGTTGTGCTGGGGGGGGGGGGGGGGGGGGCGGGCAAGAAGGGGTGTGCGGATCCTCCGGGGCTGACGAGGAGCTCGGGGTCTCCGCGTGGGTGTCCGCGCCGCACGCCCGCCGCCCGCCGCCCGCCTCCCCCCTCCCGGGAGCGGAGATGGTTAAAGATTACAGAGCGCGGGCCGGCGCTTCAAAGGGCGCGCGGCGGCCAAAGGCGCAGATAACGTTCTGGCAGCTCTAATCGCGCTCGCGGTTGCCACATTTTAATCACTTCATTAGAAAGAAAAATGGATAAAAGAAGGAAAGAAAAAAAATGTTTCATTACGCGACCGTGCCAGGGATGCCGAGTAAGTTCCTTTGGCGCTGGGCTGGCTGCAGTTCTCCTTTGGGGAAACTTTCTACCGCCCGCGTCTCCGAGGAGCGCGCCGGGACGCGGAGGGGAGCGAGGGAGGGGAGGCGAGGCCGCGGCCGCCACCAGCCCGGCGGCCCGCCCTGGGTCCAGGCTCAGGGGCACAGATGCCCACGCGTGGGGCAAGTGCCTGCACTTGGGCGAGTTCGCTCTGCGGCTTGTTAGAGCCGGACCGGGGAGCGGAGCCGGGGCGCACCGGCGCTTTCCCGGGGCTGCGCTGGAGGTCGTTTCTCCGCCGGCCCAGAAAGTGCGGCCGCGCTACCCGCTGAGACACGTGCATCTCCCCGAGGCCCGAGATGCACTCTGCAAACTCTCCCGCCCCCTCCGCAGCAGGCGGGAGCACCGGGGCCCCAGCCTGGTCCTGAGCTAGCCTCCCGCCCCCCCCGTCCCCATCTCGGAGCGGATGGGGGCGCACTTACAGGTAGGAGGTGAAGACGCTGAGGTTGGAGGGCAGCTCCGAGAGCCCCAGGTCCGAGCAGTCCACCCTGAGCAGCATCCTGCCGTCGGGCTCGCACTGACAGTGCGCGGGGCAGCCCCGGAGCAGCGCGCCGGGCCTCGGGGAGCCGCCCCCGGCCGCCAGCTGCAGCAGGACGGGCAGGGACAGGAGCACGCGGACCCAGGAGGTGCCCATGGTGCCCGGGCGGGGGGCCGAGGGCCGGACGCGGTCGCAGGGCAGCGTCGGGGTTGCTGCGGACCGTGGCGCGCGCGACGCGGCCGAGCGGGCGTGTGCAGCGAGGGGCGCCGCGCGCCTGCCCCCCGGCGGGGCGCCGAGGAGAAGCGCCGCGGGGCCGGACGGTGCCCGCCGCCGGCGCGCGGACCTCGGGAGCGGCCCTGGCTGCAGGCGCTGCGGGCGCGGGGCGCGGAGCTGCAGCCGGCGGCCTGCTCGGCGGGGAGCAGCATCTCCGCTCGCACGCTCGCATTTTAAAGCGCTCCAGCACGAATTGCGCGCCCAGTGACGTCAGCGCAGCCCGGCTTCCCAGGCACCCCCTGCCAGGCCCCGCTTTCCCTCCCCCGGCTCCCGCCCTCCTTTCCCGAGTCCGGGGCTGGGAGGCTGCAGGCGGCGCGAGGCGCCCGCGAGTTCTCCGCGCTCCGACTGCGCCTCGGGGGGCAGGGGGTGGGGGTGGGGGGCGGATTCCCGCGCTTAGCACCGCGTGAGGCGCTGGGGACCCCCACCCTCACTCCTCCCATCCTGGCGACCCAGATCCAAGAAGAGCCCCGAGAGACCTGCTTCAGAGAGACGCGGACGGAAGCGCAGGGACCGAAGGATGCGGCACGCTTCCTCCAAGCCCGCGTCAGATAATGGGTGTAATACACGGAGGGCTTAAAACAAAAAATAAAAAGGACTAAAATCCAACACCAGAGGAGGAGGTGTCCCCAGGCGGACGATGGGTGGTCCTGTGCGTCTTAACCCCGCGCCTCGCTGGCTCCCCTTTGCCCTAAAATCGAAGCGCTGGGCCAATGGCTACAGGGACGCAGCCTGGGAGGCGCAGCGCGCCCAGGCTGCCTCCCAACTGACCCTGCGACGGCGGAGTGACGGTATTTCCAGCGTTTTAGGATCCCCTGGAAGTCACCTTGAGCAAAACGTTGCGGGAAAGGCGGAGCGACGGCCGGGCGCCTTTGCTCCGGCCCTTCCATCCTGAGGGTCCCAGGGTCCTCTAACAAGTGCCGCCCGGCCCAGGTGAGAGGCCCTCGCTCCCAGGATCCGGCTCGGGCCCCTGCAGGGTGCGCGTTCTTGCACACTGTGTCCCACCTCGAACCTGCAGGAGACGGGGCGAGAAGGCCTCGGTGAGCCAAAGGGAAAATCAGTGTCTCCAGCCCTGAGGGAGTGAGTGGCCGAAAGAGGTGACGGCCCAAGCCTGCCACATCAACTCACAAAAATGCACCGTTTCCACTCCGGGGCACGATGCCTCCTGGCTTGATGAAAGCAGAGAACCCTTCTGGCTTTCAATGTCCCTCCTAATCTTCTTCCAATTAGCCTGTTCTGATGAGTTTCCCATATGAATTGCTGAATTTCACAGTTGGGAAGATCTCCCCTCCCTCCCTTTTGTGTGAGGTACGTTTACCCTCCTTCGTTTAAGAAGTGATTCTCAAACCTGGCTGATGACGTGTGGAACTGATCAAAATATATATAGATTCCTGCACCTGAATTAGTATTCTGGACATGCTCTTTTCTTGGGTGAATCCCATCATTAGTAAGTCTGTGATTCTCTGGATTAGTCGGAGAGAGAGAGAGTAGCTAAGATTTATAGACTCCATCTTCCTCATTTTGCAAATAAAGGAACTCCGGCCCAGAGAGTGTGGAAAATTTGACAGTAGCTGCTGAAAGCTGTGAGTTAACCCTGGTTTCTGGATATCAGTGCGGTGCCCAGTGCTAGCCTGTTCCTTCGCTTTTCTCTGTGCACCACATCCACTACCATTCCTCTGCTTACTCTCCCATTATTCATGCTTCGCCCAGCCATTCCTTCCACACTTACAGAATGAATCCCACTGAAGGGTATGTTATAAATACCACATAGTTTAACTCTAAAAGTTTCATTTTGCCAACTTAATTGACGATTTTGGAGGCAGGAACTCGGCCGGTTGTCTTTACCAGCAGGACTGAAACTATGAGCTCACGGTAGTGGGAAATCAACAAATATTTATTGACTGATTGATTTATCAACACAGGCATCCAAATATGATTGTGTCTACCATCTAAGGACTTTCATTTCTTCGACTTCAGGGCTGCTAAAAGGAGCATAGCACTTTGTTTGTGGAAAGAATCAGGCAGAACTAGCTTTGAACCAAGGCCCTGCCAGTTTCAGGCTATTTAATCAGAAGCACAAATAAGCCTATCTCAGTCTCAGTTACCTTTCCTGTAAAAGGGGGATATTATTCATCTTCATGATTCTAAATGTTAAAATGCCTGGGACTTGGACTGTAGAATAGTAGATTTTCAACCTGTGTTGGTGCCTTTCTTTTCAGGAATTGAAGCCCCTTAATAAATTCATGTACAGCAGAGGGATTTCCAATTCAATTAAGTGGGGGACACCAGGTGAAGTGAACATCTGTTATTTATTTATTTTTTTTGCATGCCCAATATTTCTTCTTTCTCCTTTTGGTAAGAGTACTCTGCATTTTTCCTATGGGAAACTACCTCCCAAACCTTAGGTGATTCTGGTAGGGCTATCGCTCCTGTGGCCCTGCCTCCCTACCCCTGGGTATGTACTTATGTGACCCAAGTAGAGTAAGATAGTCATGGACCCTGGGGTAAGAAGGTCTTCTCCTCTGGCTTCATGAGCTCTAAGGACAAGGAAATGTGGAGCTTAGGGGGTCTGCCATTCTGCCTTGTGGAAAAAGCTCACCAGATACTGAACACTAGCATTAGAATGAGAGAAACAAGATCTTCAGGTCATCTTTTAAACACCTGGAGCTGAAGCCATTTCTACTCCATTAGCTGCCAATTGGATGACCCAATCAGTTTTGTTTAGTCTTGTTGCTTGAGGTAATGAGTGAGGAGTTAGCTGTGATCACTTGCAGTGGAGAATGCTCAGTAGTCCTGGCCTGTGTGGCTCAGTAGGTTGAATGTTGTCTTATGCACCGAAAGGTCTCCGGTTCGATGATTCCCACTTGGATCCCTGGTCAGGAGGCAACTAATCAATGTTTCTCTCTTACATCAATCTTTCTCTCCCCCTCTCCTTCTCTCTCTAACATCAATAAAAAACATATAATTAAAAAAAACCCACAACACTCAGTAAAAACCTGAAAGCACAGGAAGCTTGAACGCTCAAGGCCTTGTAGACCTTAAAATATAGAAACTCAAGGGTTGAAAATAACAGTGGTTCAACTAATGGTGATTTTATTGCCTGAATACATGTATGTTAATCACTTATCTTAGCTAATAATGATGAAAACACAGCAAACTAGATTCCTTACACACACACACACACACACACACACACACACACACAAGTCTCAGATTGCATGATGACCATCAGCGTTGGTCAGCCTTTTACGCATTCACATACTCTCATAACAATTTAAGAGGTAAGTATTATTCTTACCTCAAGTTGAAGGGTAAAAATGCAAGTGGTTTTCCTAATGGTGATGAATTAGTCAGTGATGAAACCAGTATTCTAACCTGAGTCTTCTAACTTTAAGTTCTGTACCTTTTCTAAATCTCTTGAGAACTCTAGGCACATATAGACTTAACTGGATAGGATTTTGGGCTTATTGTTATTTTATTAAGAAATTCACATATTGTTTGTAAAGAAAAGTGTAGTATTTTTGGACTGCATTAGAACCAGTTGGGGAGAGAATGGTGATTTTTAAAAATGTAAACAATAGGGTCAAGTCTGCATATATTGAAGCTTTTTTGCCCTTAATTATATATATTTCTAGTTTCTCTCAGCAACCAGTTACTCACAAGAATATATGTCAAAGGAAAACAACCTCCTGACATGTGATAGTAAGTTTAATAAGCTAAAGTAGATTCATTTAGTATTTTGTCAAGTTGAAACATTCTTATTTATGATTTTGGAAGGTATCTCAGTGTTAATGAGCTGTTGTGTAATGGAATATCTTATGCCAGGATTTAAATCACTTTTTACTTCTTAGACTCTTAGTTTGCAAGTTCCTAAAATCGATTCTGGTAAAGGGCAGTCTGGTACGTGTCTACTTTCTGGGCTTGCTAAACGGATGATTTCCTAATTCTTTAATCTTTGATAAAAGTCCAAATCTAAAAACATTCATGGGCACCACAAGAATTACTAATAAGCTTAGTTGAAGCATGCCAGGATAATTTTAGTTAACAGGTAAGTCAATATTTCTTTTACAAGTATAGTGAAATAGTGTTTACACAACTGGTGGGCTATTATGGACTTATTTAACTTGTTTAAAAGAGTATAGAGCCCATTATTTGCCCTGCTCATTTTACATTCATGATATAATCAGTCTTATACTGAATTTCTTAACTTCCTTTCACTAACAAAGTCTAATTAATTGAGAAGGAAGGAGGATTTAAGAATAAAGATCTATTTTCTTTCAGAATTATTTATTTTGCAAGAAAGCATTAGTTCAGCTAATTCATTACTTTGAAATAGCCTATTATATAAAATCAATTGGATCTGTCTTTCATATTATCCAACATAAAGGAAACCTTTAAATATACCCATATGCTCAAAACATGCCAAAGGAAAGGATAGCGGGATGTGATATTATCAATTCTTTAGCTCATTTTGATCCCCTTGTCTTAATTCATGTGTGATAATGAACATGGTTCTTCCTGAGAACATGTGTCCAATCAGTCTCACATGTAAGCCATGGGTAGGTTTTCTTTTAGGAATAAAATTAATGAGAAAGAAACAATAAAATACTTGAAATTAAGTCATCTTTCTGCTTATTCACATGCTTTATTTAATTCTGCCAAATATTGCCTTAGTATCCAGACAAACTCTTCCACATGCCCAGTGTAATGAATCTTTTTCTAGTCCCTTTAGAAATAGACTTTTAGAATTTTTAACCATCTACCGTGTCCACATGCTCATATTTAAATGTCAGGGCTTGGACAGAACATGAGCCTTGCTCCAGAGTGGCAAGGGGCTAACAAGTTCCTGTTTGCAGAGCTGCTCCCCCCAGGCCTGTCTCTAGAGGATATACAGACTTACACCCCTCATCTGTAATGCAGAGATCCTGAGAGCTCTGAGAAGGGAAAGGGTTTTTGAAACAAACTTGGTGGTCCAACAGAACTGAATGGATATGATTCTATTTATAGTCTTTCTCTCACTTCACGTTAATATTCACTCAGTTTGCTGCAGAAATGTTGATGTGTTTGATTGTAGGGTGCTGCCCCCAACTCCATTGCAGGTTTCATATAATATACAGGATAGTTTTCTCAAAATGTCCTATTATTAAATTCTCCAAAATTCTTCATTCTGCAACATCTGTGACCCTAATGTTTTGGGTAAAGGGAGTACGACCCGTAAACATCAAACCTTGGAATATTTATCTCAAACAATACTCAGAAGAAAAAGACAGAAAAAAAGAGCATTAGAGCTCCTTGGATGAGGGAAGGGTGGAAGTACCATCAAGAGCAGAGCCCAGGGGAGGGAGAAATGAAGTGGTCGGCTCAGGTGAATAAGTGGCCATCACTGGACATGTTCTCCTTTGCAGAGCACAGGACAGAACTTCCTGACTTTTATTCTGGCCACATATTTGTGAAATGGCTAGTAGAAAACATTCAAGTGTAAGGACTTAGCTCTCTCACACACTAGATAATAAATAACAATTGAATGCATTTTTCAGAAAAGAAAAACCAGACGTATTGAGAAGGAATAGTAAAAGCAAGGAGAAGGAATTGTACAGCTCACCTAGAAGAACACATTTATAGGTTTTGTTCCTTGGATATACAGGATTTATAAAGTAAAATAAGCAAATGGGGAGAACACTATTTCCCAAAATGCTTTATTTTGATAAGTCTGGTGTATTTTACTTGAGTATGCATAGTAGCATTTCAGTGTGATTACAATCTCATAAAGCCAGGCAAAATATATTGCACAAACATTGTGCCTCTAGTCAGTGAGTCATAATAAAACATTGTCCAGATTGCTGCAATTAAAATTTACAGAAACCTTTTGTTGAGTGTTGTTAAGTTTGTAGATTAATAAAATGAGTCTGTTTGTTTTAATTTTTCTTTAACAGGGCTAACATTTTGATTTGAAGTTTCATAGATTTTTTTTCTCTTTTGCATAGATTTTGGATTGGTACTTGGCAGAAAGAAATCTCATTGCAGCTTCAAAAAATACATTCTAAATACATTTTCTAAGAGGCAATCCCCTTCATTTCCTTACCAACCTCAACTCTTCCCCCTACCCCGCACATTCTCTCTCCCACTCCCGTTTTCTCCCTCACTTTCCATTAGGATTTCTGGGAATGGGTGCAATGGCATGAGGGTGCTAGGTCACCTATGAGACGGGCAACATGACACAGCAGTATTGTAGTCTTGGGTTCTCACAGACCAGGGTTCAAATCTCTGCTCTCGTCATTTATAAGTTGTGGAACTTGGAGCAACTTCGTCTCTGAGGCCCAGTTTCTTCATTGGCAAGGTGAGATAATTGTACAAAGTTTACAGAACTATTAGAAGAAGAGCTAATATGTTCTTGCACTAAGCATTTTTTTGTAGCAATAAGGGGACATTCCATTCTTTTTTAAAGAGTTGTTGCCTTAAATAGTCTATTCAGTTCTACAGAGATAGGAGAACTGAAAAGGCAATGGTTCTCTCGTTTTTTGTTTGCTAATGACATGGGTACTTTGAACATTTATGGTGGTTTCACATGAAAGTAGAATGTGTCATAAAATTTTGAGATCACCTTGGTTCGGAACATTTGCGAGTGAAACAGTCTGAGTTACATTTAGCAGGCCTCAGTTTCCACTTTCAGTAAAGTGTCAATTCCCGGTTTTAGTTACAATATATTTATTCAAAGGCATCTACTGCACATCCAATAGAAGCCCCGCACTGGGCACATGGTGATAAATACATATTGTTACTGGACAGGACAGGGCTGAATGCTAAGTAGTTGCCAGACGAAAGATGGCTCTGAGATGACTTTATGAGAAGGAACTTTATTATAAGCCAGCAATCAAAGACACACTGGGGATCTTTCCAGGAGTAGCGTGTTCCCCAACAAAGCACCTAATCTATTTTTATCAGGGGAAATTATGCGTAAACGGAGGTAGACTTTGTCATTGCGCATATAGGTGGGGACATGCCAGCATGTCAGGGACATTCAGAAAACATGGCTATACATACATCACATATTCAAAATGGCAGAAAATCTCTGCCGCTGGGTGGAGATTTTAGTGTTATTATGAGGATATAACGAGGAAAGGTCACGAGGAAGCACTGGAGGGTCCTTCGGTCTCAGGATGTTTTAGTTCTCAGGCACCTTCAGCAGGTTCGCCCCCCTGGTCCTGCAGACATCCTGGGCTTGTTCCTGAAAAACAGTTCCAGCAGCCGAGGGCAGGGCTGAACATCCCGCTAGGCCTTGATCTTTTGTGAGGCTTTCGGCAAATTAAAAGACAATACCACACAAACCTTGTAAACTTTAGAGTGACCTCAGTGGGGCTGCAGGTTAATCAAGACAAAGTTACAAACTCTAAACAAAAGTTAATCTATGCGAGGCTGCATGTATAGGGTGGGTTACAATGTGGCACCTGCTTGCAAGCAGTTCATTGTTGAGTTTGAGAAGACAGACATGGAAAACATAGGAAACGTGCAGTATCTGAAATACAGGGATGAAAAACCTGCTACGAGGATAAAAAGGGCAGAGCAACTAGCTGTCTCGGAGACAGACTTCATAGAAGAGGTGATGTGTGGAGAGGATTCTTGAAGGCGCAGCAGGAGCTTGTTAAGGGGCGAGGATGCAAGGACATCCCTGGGAGTCAGAAGGGGGCAAAGTGCAATTTTTCCACAGTGGTTAGCGTGGCTCTAGCGTAGGGCGAGCGCGTGGGAGGCTTGGGAGACTGGCATGCGTTGGAGCTGGTGAGCTAACAGAGGCAGAGGGGTTGTGAGAATGGTGTTGTAGGCTCTGTTGGAAGCTTGGGCTTGACCTGGGTGCAGCAGGGGGCCAGGGCATCTTAATGCAGGGGACTGACACTGTCCTATTTCGTCCTTGGGAAAAGAGAGCTTTAGTGTCAGCGTGGGGGCTTGCTGGAGAAGTCGGAGATGAGTGGTAAGAGCAGGACTCAGGGGTTAGCACTCATTTCAGTATGCAGATCCGAGCAAGAGGCGAGGAAAACGACAATCAGCAAGTAGCAGTAGACACGGGGAGGAGGGAAGTGTTAGATTCCTGAGATGTTTCCGGGGGCAGAATTGGCAGAACTTGGTGTCTGTGGTGGTTCCCGGGGACAGAGTGGCTGTAATGTCTCTATTGCTTCTGGCTCGGAATACGAGGTAGATGGTGATTATTTAACTACAAAAGAATTGTTACCAGTTTTAAGTCCTTATTTGTGCCAGCTGCTGTGCCTGGTGACTTAAACACATTAAAAAAAAATTTATTCCTATCAACAACTTGTAGGGTAAATATAGACATCTTCTGTTTACAAATAAGGAAATAAGGCTGAGAGAAATTAAGCAACATTTCCGAAGTCCACTTTTCCACTTCCCGGCAGAGCTGACATTGAATTTGTGGTCTGCCGGGCTTCAGAGCCATGCTTCTGAGCCCTGAAAAGGGAGCAGGCTTTGAAGAGAAGATAGTAAATTTTTTAACAGTGGACATGTTGAGTGTGCAGTTGAGAGGTTTCCAAAATCATGCAGGGTGCTGACTATAACATGTACCTTCGTAGCTTCCACCTTTCTTGATGTGGATTCTTTGATTTGAGCCAGATGTAAATTCTTGATCACAGGGTGGATGCAGTGGCCTCTTTGTTTAGGTTGCTCTCTCCCAGTGTTGAGCGGGATGCAGGGCTCTGAAAAACCCCAACTCAGGAGCTGTGCCAGTGTCCTAACCAATTATGATAGCAAATCATTTTGGAAAGTAATCTCTAAGGTTCTTTATTCTCCTCAGTCATTTTCCAATCACATTATAGCTGAAATCTGATGCATTTTGAAGGCATACATGTCTCTTCCCACTATTTTGTTGATGGTACTGAGCTTCATATAGTGCTATCCTAAGTAATTAAAAAAATATATCTCCTTTTATAAATTGTTTTTTCTCAATACCTTTTGTATCATCACTTCACAGTATAATTTCTGAAGGCATTTTACAAATGTTTGTTTATGAGTCAGCTGCGAGAGAAATACATGCCAGTTGTAGGATCACTGGAAAACAAACAGGCATAAAACAAAACAGAAAGTCATGCACACCCCTTGAAGACAAGCGCTGTTAACATTCTGTCTCCTTTCAGCCTTTTTAGTGTGCATATATTTTTACCTAATTGTTATAATTTTTCACTTATAATGAGAAAAATAATATGCCTCCTCATTAAAATCTTTGTCAACACCAGTTTTAATGCCTTCATGATAGTTTATTCCCCCATCCTACAGATGAAGAAATTGAGGCTCAGAGAACTCGAAAAGCTCCCTAAATGTGTTGCAGATTTGACTCTCTCTCGCACAGTACGTGACCTCTCAATTTGGCAAGGAAGATTCCAAGTTGGAATAAACTGGGGTGTAGCACAGGGGACGTTCTGTAGAAGTTCACAGGGCTGTAGGAGTTCGGAGGCAGGAGGGAATACGTCTTGCTGGTGGGACCACAGAGGGTTTTAGGGAGCAGGTTGTATCTGAGATGGGTCTGAAAGGCTGGGCAGTAATCTGACATTGGAGAAAGATGTTTCCAGGCCAGGGCACAGCATGAGCAAAGGGAAGAGGGCAGGAAAGCTGAGAACCTACCTGGGAAGTTGCTATTAATTCAGTTTGGTTGACTTTTAGGCCTTTAGGAAGTTCTGGCCAAGGAGAAAGCTATAAAGTGGAAGATTAGGAGAATTAGAGTTTGGCTGCTTTGTAGACTGATGCGTAGGGAAGGAACTAAGTCTTAGGAAGCTCCCTCTGGAAGCAGGGGGCTGATTGCAGGGAAAAGGTGACAGAAAGGTCTGATTCAGTGTGTCCTTATTGAGCACAAGGGTGTGCAGGGTGTACCAACCAGAATATAACAGATAGTTTCTAATCTGACTGGCTGGGAGGAAGATGGTGCTAAAAATAAGCAGATTTGGGGAAGAGAAGTCCAGATCTGAGCGTGTTGAGTGTGGGTGGCCCGGGACTCAGCTGGGTCTTCAGGCGGGTTCTTGGAAGAGAGAGTAGGAATCGATGTCCTTACTTTTGGGAATTTGGTCGACGGAGTGGTCATGGTAAATGTTGATATTGAGAGGTGGTGGATATAAGTGTGGGAACTGATGAAATTGTGGAGGAAGAGATTGTAGATAAATATCTTGCATTTATTCAGCACTAAGTAGTCATCAAGCACTGTCCTAAACATTTTACAGGTCTTATCTCATTTAATCATCATGACAGGCACTATTGTAGGTCCTCCCATTTTATAGATGAAGCAACTCAGATCCGAGATGACACAGCTAGAAAGTGTTAGATCTGGGATTTGACCTCAAGCAGGTTGACTCTAAACCTATGCTGTTAGCCCTACTTTATACTAGTTTTCAGACAGAGAGCAAAAAGACAAATCTGAGAAATATCAACACTTAGAGGAGATGAGTTAGCAGAGAGCAAAAAGGAATAGTTAGAAAGCGCATTAGAAAGAAGCCCAGAGAGGCTGTGGCCAGGGGATAGGTAGGCACAGCATCGAACACTACAGGCATTTATATCTGTTCAAAGGAACATCATTGTTGGTATGAAGCAGGTGTCAGGGGAACATCAAGGCTGCATCTACTTGATTTGAAACAAGACTTTGTTTAGTTACTTAGCTAGGAAGAATATTCAGAAAAATATGATTATTAAGAAACTAGTACCTGGTTGGTTGATAATAGTCTGTATCTACATTTAAATATTCTTAGTTTTCCAGCACTGAGACTAACCAATAATCAATGGAAATTTGATATAAGCACACACTCTAATAATTTGGAATAGCTGGAGGAATAACTCATTGGAGGGCAAGAGAAGTCTGACTCATATGCTTTTTGCTGAAAAGAAATATGTTTACTAATTTAGAGTGTGAACCAGAAAGAAAACTGTTACTGTAATTAAGTTAACAAAATTGTGTCAAATTAAGTAGTGCCTGAAAGAATAGTTACAAATGTCTTATTATTACTTCATTGGTTTAATGAATACATTTGAATTTCTAAAACCACTTCCCTCAAGACTATCCTCTTAATGCAATTTGATACAAATTTACTGACCACTATTATAGATTTAAGCTATGCTAGGCACAGAGAGTGCTATAAAAGGGGACATTTATTTATTTGTTGAATAAATATTTATTGAGAACTTGCTCTGGGCTTGGCACTGAGGATATAATGGTGAGTAAAATGGAAATGGTCCCCGACTTCCTGGAGCTTCTGGTCTAGTGGGAGTGACAGACATTGATTAAAAACAGACACTCTTAATTTTTTTTTTTTTTTTCACAAACTGATCTGAGTGCTGAGAATGATCTTTTGGGCAAGATTTACCAATGAGAGAATGAAATAAAATGGCATGCAAAAAAAGCTACATTTCTTAGAATGGTTTTCCTGCCATTAATTTGTTTAGCAATCTCTCTTTTCATAGATAAACACCATTCCAGACACTAATAAAATTATAATTTTTTTAGTAAAAGGCGAAAGATTAGCTCGATCTAAAGAGAAACCAGGGCATATAAATTATTATCATCTTAAATTAATGGGAGTATAGTTTTACTTTTTATCTGCCTTTTCCCCCTCTTTCTCTTTCTCTCTCCTCTGCATGTGAAGCTGTATAACTGTGATGCTGGCCTGTTGACTGTAGGTTTATTCTAGTGGCAAGCAGACAAAGAAAATAGAGCAACAAATCGTGTTAACAAATGAGGTTTAAATGCCCCAATTTCAAGGCTGACTTGAGTATTATAAATGGTGTGTGTGCAAGCTCCATCACTGGGCTAGGTGGATATATAAAGTAGGGGAGCTTGCTTTAGATACTTATTCAGTTGAAATCTTTTAAGAACAAGATCAGTGTGTTCTGCAGTGTTAAAAAAATCTCCTGAGTGATCACTCCAGTGCCAAGTCACTGTGGACAGTGAAATTGTTAATTGACACTAACGTTGACTTCTAATGTTGGTTTGTATTGTGGGTTTGTCTATATATGAAATGCCAGAAGAGGTTGTGTTTTTCCCTGAAATTGACAGCTTTTGACAACTTGCTTTTTATTTCATTTCCAAATGCTTTTCAGCCTTCACACGGAGAGCCTGTGCTCCCAGCCCAGGATGGAACATGTGGCAGAAATCTGGCAGGTCTTTTTCAGAGGAAAAGGTGTATTAGTTACATAGAAAGGAAGAGCGAATATCACAGACTTTCGAAATGGAGAAACATATAAAAGGAGAGGCCACCGAGCAAAGAAAAATAAACAACTTAGTTTATTCTGAGGTGTAAATGAAAAATATATACAATATAATTCTAAAATTAAGTAATTTTCCTTAGAAACTGTTGAGATAGGCAACTATTTTTCACTCAAAACCATTTAAAATGTAAAGTTTTTGTTTATTTTACACGATGTGGGTAAGACAAAGGAAACGAAAAGAGTCAAAAAAGTCTATGGCAGAAGAATATTAAAAAGAGTTGTTCATTTGGTGGTAAACTTAGAATAGTAAAAGAAATAATATTTAGTTACTATCTCTGGCTAGAGCATAGTTCTTATGTCCATTTACTGACCAGAGCTATAGGATGGCTTTTTGTAAGAATAAAATTTTTTTGACGTCCGAGAGGATAGTAAAAACAAAAACCAAACACTATAAAAAAAAAAAAAAAAGTGGTTAATAAAAAATGTTGGTGGAATTTCTCATGTCCTGTAATTTATTTTGCTATTGGCTATTTCACTTAAGTTATAGGTTCTAGGATGGAGAAATGGCTTGTTTTCATTCTATTGAAACTCTTATGAGAGAATGGAGGCTGTTCCCTGATTTCTAATTCAAATTCTTATATATATCAACTATAATTCCAAAAAAACCACTGCTTTGCACAATGCACATCACACATATCCCCAAAGAGAAGCAAGAATGGAAATCCTTTAGAGAAAAAGAGCAGCATGTTACTGTGGTTTAAATTTTAGTTTGATGTATAAACTAAACTTAGTGAGGCACTATAAAAGGAATGTGTTTGCCTAATGGGTTATATATATTTATGTATGTATATGTATATATATATACACAGAGAGAGAGTATTGGATGCTAAGGGACCAACTATTTTGTGTGCTATAGTAGATTTAGTTTCATAAGCAAGTTTTTAACATTTAAAAATTAATCTATTTAAGTGCCAAAAGCCTTAAGGCTTTAATTATATTTAGGAGGTTAATTAACATCTATTCTTGGCCTAGGAAAACTATCCCTTCATTCTTTTCACTTACTCAACCAATAGTTATGAGTGCCTGCTAGGGCAAGATGCTGTTCTTGGTTCTGGAGACACAGCAGGTAAACAAAATAGACAAAAATTCTTTCCCTTTACATTCCAGAGAGAGTTTACATTCTAGAGAAGCAGACAAGTAACAAATAGATAACTAAAATATATAGAATGTCATGTGGTAATTAGCTAAAATAAAGCAGAGATGGGGAGGTGAGGAGTGTGAGGGCAGGGAGGGTGAGTGCAGCCATGAGTAGAATGTCCCCGGGAGGGTTCACCGCGAGGTGACATGGAGTGGAGGCCTGAAGGAAGTGGGAGAGCGGCCGTGCAGGCATCTGCAGAGAGGAGCTTTCCAGGCAGAAGAAGTCGCACATGGAAGGCCCCTGAGTGGGCTGGGGCAGGCCCGCGTGTGGCAGGGACCGCAGAGATGCTGGGGCTGCTCCAGGGCACCCAGGAGGGAAGGGGACCTCAACAAGGCCATTGGAAGGACTTCAGCTTTTCCTTCCAGTGCGATGGGGGGCCTGGAGGGTGTGAGCCCGGGAGCAACTTGGTCTCATTGTCATTCAGAAGAATGACGCTGGCCTGCTAGGTGGGGAAGAGATGAATTACAAAGAGGCTTGAGCAAAAGGCCGGGGCTGCTGCAATCCGAGTGATGGCGTGGCCGGGTGGTGGTGGAGGGATGACAAGTGGCTGGATTAGGGGTGGGATTCTGGGTACGTTCGGAAAATAAAGCCGACAGAATTTGCGGATGGATTGGATGTGGGGTTTGTGGGAAGGAGGGAGCGGTCAAGGAAGGATTCAGGGTTTTTGACTTGAGCAGCTGGAAGGACTGACTGCCGTTAATGGGGATGGGAAGACCGTGGGGAGAAAAGGTTTGGGGGGAAAGAGAAGAAGGTTGGACCTGGACATGTTCATTTTGAGAGCATAGTATGTGCCTGGACGGAAACACTGGAAATGTAGTTGACTATATAGATGTCTGGTGCTCAGAGGAGAACTCCAGGCTGGAAATTTAAATTTGATAACTGCTAGAATGTCTTATGGCTATTAAAAGCCATAAGGCTTTTTAAGATCGTTAAGAGAGTGAGTTCAGACAGAAAAAAGAAGAGGCCCAAAGACTGAGCCTGAAGTACTCTGAAGACTGTCCTATAAAAGGTTAACTGCAGACCAGCAATTTTCAACCCTTTTCATCTCATGGCACACATCCACTAATTACTAAAATTCTGCTGCACACAAAAAAGGATATTTTTTGCTGGTCTGACAAAAAATAGGTGTAATTTTGATTCATTCACACCAAGTGGCTATTGTGTTGGCTGCTGTCATTTTTTTATTTGACAATCTCAGGGAAAAGATGTCAGTGCCCCTGACTAAATAGTCAGGTACCGCATGTTTTAAAAATCCTTGGAGCACACCAGTGAGCCGCAGCACACAGGCTGAAAATCGCTGCTGTGGAGGATGGGCCACGGGAACATTTGCAGTGAAGCAGGAGGAAAATCAGGAGAATGGTGCTCTGGAAGCCATGGGAAAAAAATATTTCAAGTGGAAATGAGTGATTGAAAGTAAAATATGCTTCTAATAGACTTATGCAGAGAAAGAACTGTTGATTGGATTTAGCCTCCTGCAGGTCATTACGAATCTCAACAATTTTGATGAAGTGATGGGAACAGAGTGTACTTGGAGTGAATTCAATGAATCTATTTGAAATAGACATAGAAGTGATCTAATATATTTGAAAATATCTGAGATAAAACACTCAAAATTATTCTCTATGCAAAGTCTTAAAATGCACTTTCAGATACTGAGACAAAATACAATTGACGTATTCAACACCTGCTTGTGCCAGGCATTGTGCAGAAGTGTTTTACATGCCTGATTTTATCTGGTCTTTTCAATAAATCTATGAATTAGGTGCTGTTATCTTTATTTTAAAAGTGAGGAAAGTGAAGTTTGCAATGTCTAAGGGGTTTTTCTAAAGTCATGTAATAAGTAAGCGGTAAAGCTGAGGCACTGGAAGTATTTTCATTAATACTCTTAACCTGAACAATCATTTTGTTTCCAAGGTATAGCTATTGTTTTTGGAAATTAGTAGTCTCTTTCTTTAGAAACTAAGTATCATCATTCCATTTTGTTCATTCCATTTATGGAATGTGTCTTTATTTTTCCAATATCTAGCTCTTCTACAATATGGAAACTATAACCAGTTGCTTTAATAATTATTTGCTTTTTTGATGTAGACAGTTAGGCAAAATATTTCAATTCATTGAATAGGTAGGTGAACATGGCCAATTGTGTTAAAATGTAAGTAAAGAGAATGTCATTTTCTAGAAAGATTTCTTTTCTGTAGAGGTTTATTTTGAGGAACTTGATTACATTTTTGGAAGTACATTCTTAAAATAACCATATGGGAAGCCACTGAGCATCGAACATGCTCACTTCATGTCTACAGCTTCTCCATGAGGTAGACATCATTGTCAGCTACATTTTACACACGGGGAAGAGGCTTGGAGAAGTTGGGTAAATTGCCCAAAGTAACAGAGCTTGTAAGTGGTGGAGTAAGGATTGACCCTATATCCTCTGAAATTACATTCCACGCTCTTTCCACTACAACATGCATATAAATTTTGTTAATTCCAAAGCTCGGCTTGAAATATTATATCTTTCTTCATCTGTGTAAAATTGATTACCCTCATTTGATGCACCATTGTAACTCTAACAGCTGGTGCAACAGGGGCCTGCAATTTTAGGAAGCACGTATACATTTTTTAAATTAGCCATGTTTTCTCTGGGAAACATGTCTGTGGATTGATTTTTTTCCCTCTCTATTAAGATTGGTTGTACATACCCCAGAGAGGGAAAAGCAGCATTACTTTTGGCTTGGTTATGCTTTTGGTAGTTATTGATCCTTTCTGAGGATGTAGCTGGGATTGTTGTTGGTAGAGAACTGGAGTGAACACAGGTTCGGGAGCTTGCGGTGAAAGGGGCCCAGAGCCTGTCATTGTCACGAAACTGAGAAGCTGAGATGTGTAACTGGATCACTGTGGGTTTGATGAATATTTTTTATCAACTTTTAAATCCTTTGGGTAGAGATAAGAAAGAGTAAAACTCAACTATCCTTTATTTTCTCTAAAGAAATATTATTTTTCTAAAGATACTATTTTCTGAAGATACTCTTCTGTCCTCGCTGGATATCCGACTGGGTGCAAGGAGTGGGTAAAACTATCGTTTGAGCTCCCTCTGCTGGTGGTGAGCGATGCTTTAAGCAGAAGACGGATGAAGAGAGAGCAGGTATTGCTGAAGGACAGGCATGAAACCAATACCTTGACCATTTCTACCCACTCTCTGTGGTAAAAGGTAGGAGGCACATGCTCTTTAGTAAAAAATTTTTAACAGCCATATTGAGATATAATTTGCATGCCATAACATTCCCTTCTTTAACGTTTACAATTCATTTTTAGTATAGTTATAGAGTTGCACAACCATCACCACAATCTAATTTTAGAACATTTTCATCACCCCCCACCCCAATAAACCTTTCATTCATTAGCTCTCACTCCTCACTCCTGATTTCACCACTCCTTGCCCCGAGCCCCTGGCAACCACTCCTCTTCTTATCTCTATAGAGTCACCTATTTTTGGAAATTTTGTGTAATTGGTATCATATGATATGCAGCCAATATGTGACTGTCTTATTTCACTTAGTGTACTGTTTTAGATCTTCACCCATATGGTAACATGTACCGATATTTCATGGCTTTTTACTGCTGAATAATATTCCATGTTTTTATAGACACATCACATCTTGTTTATCTGTTCATTCACTGATGGACATTTGGGTTATCGTTTCCACTTTTTGGTCGTTGTTTCTACTTTTTGCCACTATGAACATTAGTGTATAAGTTTTTATGCGAACATGTGTTTTCAATTATTTTGGGTATATACTTGAGAGTGGAATCAATGGGTTAAACCTAATTTTAACATTTTGAGGAATTGCCAAATTGTTTTCCAAAGTGGGTGTACCCTTTACATTCTTACACACGTGTTCTTTCAGATAGGTTTAAAAAGTAGTACTTAAGAGAAAAAGAACGTAAATTTAATAAATGTCCTTGTACTTATTCTGCTCTTTTACTTAAGTACTTTTACATTGCCTCCCCTTACATTTTTATTGTTGTTCAATCTATCACCCCTCCTATACTACTGTGAAATCTCTCTAGTTTTTGCCCATGTAGAGATGGATGGTGAGATGATGTCCGAGCTCCCACTCAGCTCAAAAATATTAGATCAAAATGAAAAAAAAAAGTCCTCTCCTCATCGTTAGCTTCCTCAGTGACATTGCTGTAAAGTCCCTTCTGGAGAAGTGTGTCACAGTGGCTTAGAGAGCTGCCTCGGGCATCAGACTCTCTGGGTTTAGATCCTTGGTCTACTGCTTTTCATTGCATACGTTTGGGCAAGGTCTTAATTTTCTAAGTCTCATGTAAAAAATGGGAACAATAACGGTAGTAATTTAATAGGGTTGTTATGGAAACTAAACGAGACAAAGTGCTTCACAAAGTGCCAGATACATATATAGGGAGCTCTCAATAGTTATCGGATATTGTTATGAGCCTGCCTGGCAGTGGGGCTGTAAATAGGTCTGTAGGTGTAAGTCCTGGAAGAAGATGGATACTTCATTAAATAGGGGCTCCTCCATAGAGCTGGAAGTGGAAAAGATTGTACTGACCTCTGGATATGCAGAATCTTCTATCCATACCTCTGTCTTCAGAGGCAAAGTGCTTGACCTTGGCAAAAATTCTGTGGCACTAAAGGGCTGAGAATAGAATAAAATAAAGATTTTGAACTTCTTATTAATTTAAGTCCCCTAAAACTTTTGTGAAGGCCACTTACCCGATTTAAAATCTCATAAAAACCATGGGCCCTGTCTACATAAAATGTTCTTATGTGCATATTACTAAAATTTGCATACATTCTCAGGGTAGTTACGTACCAATGCGGTGAAGGCTGTAGAAGTCCATGTTCATAAGTGCTGCATAAGATGTGAAGGATTATTTATTTATGTAGTCCCCCTTTAGGGATTCTGAAATTCTTTGTTTTTACTTAAAATATTTTCACTCTCATTCTCAGAAAACCCGGGAAAAATGCATGTTAATCACCGTGCTTGAACTACTAAAATGGCCAATTCATTTTTCCCCCCTCACAGTTTTGAAAAAAGGTTACACTCATGGAATTTAGGGAAAGATAGTATGAGTCTTAAATTCGTGGCACAACAGAGACAAAAAGAAAATGATGCTCAGAGGACAGTGCACGGCTCCCAAGTATGTAAAGATCCTTGAGCTCAGCTGCGAGGTTGCTAGGCCTGTGTGGGTGAAAGCCTTGAGCATTTTGTACATGGAAACGAGGAGAGCAGAAGGGAGGACATGATGGCTTTTCCCCACTCTGGAATGGGTGTGGGAGGCAACCCTGAGGGGAGGACTGTGGTCCCTTCTGAGGCTTCCAGAAGCCTTGGGATCTGTGCATAGTCCAAAATCTCCTCCCAGATCCTGGAGCTTTGTCAGATTCCCTGGGACAATGAAGAGAGAGGGGGTGGGGAGTGCCTAGTGCTCTGAGGTTCCTTCCTTGTGGGCTGAGGAGTTCCTAATTTAGAACTAATTTAGATAGTGCTGAGATTCAATACGGAATGAAGGCACTTTTTAATTTTTACGTAGGCGTTCACAGGGGAGGATGATACCTCCAGATTTCCCCCGTTCTTCCCTTCTCTCTGGCCACCATTCTATTGCCCGCTTCACTCTTCTCTCTCCTGCCCCCTGCCTCCCCCAGCCCTGGCCCTGCATGTGCGACGTGAGACCTGCTGTTCCCACACCTGGGAGCTCTGGTTGGAGTCACTGTCTAGTGTCGTTCTCCAGAGATGTGGCCAAGTTTTAGATCTTCACTCTTTTTGCCCACAAATTTAAAATGAAACTGTGAATTCTAAATCAAGAAGCTACATCTCCAATATGGGAGCTGATTGAAAACGTTGTATAGTCATTTATAATTTGGATTTTTTTTTTTTTTTTTAATGGCTAGATACGTTAACTTTACTCTCAGGAAATGGAAAGTTATAAACTGCAACTCTGATTGCTCCTGTGAATAAGAAGATAATAAAAATATTTTATTTTATTTTTTCATGAGGTCTCTTTGGGCCTGTAATGCAAGAGGCATCTCAAAGTTTGGATGGCCCTTAAAAAGAAAATGCCAAGTATGTTAAGTTGTGCACTTCGTTTTTAGTGCGGAGGAATGGACCTCAGATTCAGTGAACTAACGCAGTTCTGAGCTCCGGAGAGTATTTGCATGAAGACACTGTGCTTGCTGTGCACTGGCTGCTTTTCCTCCTGGAAAGCTTTGTTCCTCTGTGAAACCGAAAATCCTGCCATTGCTCTGGACTCACAAGACCCTGTTGATTCAAACAGGGCTCCCAGAGGTGGAACAACAGCAAAACCAAGAGACTCAATTTACTGAGCTTGGGTTACAGGAAACATATTTAATAGCAGACAGTTCCTGTTTTCATTCTAAGTTTCTACAGAATCAGATTGTCTTTAAATAGATGCTGCTGCTATTGGGACGAGGTTCAGTTTCACATCCCCGAAGAAATAAAGAGTTTTGTGAAAGTTCACTCTACCTCTGCCTCACATATAATGGGACCAAGTCAAGCCCAAAGGATCGAGATGGATATCATGCTAAAACAGTGATAGAATAACAGCACGGAAGATGTGAGACACATCCTTTTATAGACTCTTTAATGAAGCCCTCAGTAGCCAAGGGGTAATTGCTGGTGGGCGGACGTGAAAAGGGACTGTGTTTGAGAGCAATCCCATTTTGACTGGCTTGGAAGCATAATACAGGTTGGTCTTAAAGATTTCTGAGGAAAGAAAGAAGGGGAAGTAGTTTGAGAAAACTATCACCTACGATTGATCTCCTTGTTTGGAACGATCCTGGATTTGGCAGGATTCCTGCAGTTTTGCCTTGAAAGAGATGAACTCTGACCTAACAGTAATAACGCTAATGCTGCTGCTGGCTAATATTTATTGAGCACATAGTATGTGTTTTAGGTCCTATGCTTTACATTTTCTATATATGTGATCTCATTTAATATAATTACAGCTCAAAGTGTTTGGATTAAAGCCTCCATCCCGGATGGCTGCCTAGTCTGACAGTTAAGGGAAGGTACAGGGTTTTAGCTCTTCTCCCACCACTAATTAATTGACCTCAGGTTATCTCTGAGTCTTGATTTCTTTTTTTTTTTGGAAATGTATTTTGATTATTATATATTTTTTTCTTAATTTTATTTTTGTTTAAAATATTACACATGTCCGAGTCTTGATTTCTTAATCTGAAAGAAGGCACAATAAGGCCTCATTAGTTTTTGTGAGGTTTAAATAATACAGACCAGCAGCAGAGATGAGCAACCCTGCAGTGTGAATACAGTGAGATGTGGGTGGAGAGCACCGGGAGCAGCTTACAGGAGGATTTTCTGCTCTCCCAGGACTTTGGGGACGCAGGACTTCCTGCGGGAGCTGCCTCTAAGTGGAGGCCTGCAATATGGATGGAAACAGGTCGAGACCAAGCCAGGGGAGGGCGTGCTAGATGGAAGGGTCAAGGTGTTCTTGGAGAATTGCGTTACTGCACATCTGCAAAGGCAGGGAGAGGAAATGCTGAGAGACATGCTGGAGAAAAAAGCAAGCCCGATTCCTCAAGGGCCTTGGATGGCATTCGAGGAAACCTGAACTTTCTCCTGAGGGCAGAAGGGAGCCACTGAAGAGTTTTAAGTAGGAGAGGGCCATAATTAGATTTGCTTTTTGTGACATTCACTCTGAGATTAAAGATACTATCTGTGGCTTTCTTGAACCCACATTTGAGCAAATACTTGACCTTGACCTCTTCAGTTTGGGGAGTGTCATCAAATGAACTAACAGACATTTGACTCTTGCTGCTCTAATTTCTGTTATAGTCTCTTATTGCTCTGAAATTTTTTTTTTTGATTTTTAGAGAGAGAGAGAGGTGTCGATGTGATCAGCTGCCTCCTACATGCCCCCTACTGGGGATTGAGGCCGAAACCAGGAATTGAACCCGAAACCTTTCGTGCATGGGGTGATGCCTAATCAACTGAGCCTCACTGGCCAGGGCTGAATTGTTTTCTTATCTGAGATAAGTGGGGTGGTTCAGAAGGTGGAACAGAGCATCTCTGCTCACAGACATGGCTGTGGTCCATGGTATGGGCCACACGAATACTTTTTTTTCTTGAGTTGCCTACAGTTTGTGGATTATATACTTAATATATTAAATGCAGCTGAAATTAAATCTTGGGTTGACTTTCAACTTCTTTCTTCTGGTTTGCAACCATTTGCTGAGAATTAGTTAAGCAAAGCAAACCATTTTCCAATGTTAATCTAAGTAAAACAATAGTAAAGAACATTTGTAGACACTGTCTCTTCTTATTCCCAACCTGACTGCTCGTTATATGAAATCCAACTGCATAAGTAATATTTTTTAGAGGGAAGGGTTACTGGTGCTTCTGCTCACTTTGAATAAAAAATTGACTTTATTTTATTATTACAACCTTATATTCCCTGAAAAGTCCAAGAAAATAATCTTTAAAAATAAAATTAGATAGCAATGTGTTTCTAAGTCATATATTATGACATGGTTAGCAATTACTATATTATAAAATACTTATCAGAATAGCAACACTTGCACAGTTGCAAGATTAAAGTTAGAGATGACAAAAATAAAAGGTCACATTGTGACCTTTTGGATTTCTGGTGAAGCAGGCATTTAACATATTGAAATCAGGTGACTTATTAGAACTCCTTATGTTCTAGTTTTGTGGTAAAGTTAGAAAGTTGTTAATATATCCACAAATAATAATATGCACAAGGTAAAAATTATAATTTAATTTTAAGAGAAATTAAGTGTCAAAGGACTGTGACAAAACTTTTATTTGAAAGTTTTAAAACATTTTAAGAAAGAAAAATCTGTAAAATGGAAATCAAATGTATTTGCTTCGAGTCGTTTGTGAAGTGGCTTAGCACTCTTGGAACACTTTATGTTTTACTAAAGCTGTTAAATCCCATCTGGTGTTTGTAAAGTCTTTTACTATCCCCTGCTGGGACAGGCAGATATTGGTTTGCATGACTGTGTGTTCCCAAAATATTTTTAAAAAGTATCTAGTGGATTTCTACCAACTGTAGCAGGATGATAGAAGACCACATTTCCATTATAATGCTTTCAGGAATGGAGACAAATGTCATCAGGTCACAAAAGATCCATCAGTTTTACACTGTGTGACATTTAGGGAAGAATGTGAATGATTAGTGGTTTTTAAAAGTTGTTTGGAATTCAACATCCTGTGTAGATATTAGCTGAAAAATATTTATAGGTTCTGAGTCAGTGAGATGCAATTTATTCCCCCATGGAAGTCATTCTAGATTGTGTGGAATACTGCCTTGAACCTTAGTCATTCCAATATATTTCCTGGAGGTATCACTATTGTCCATAAACAGGTTGTTCTGCCTTCTTCAGTGATTTTTATTGTATTACGATTGCCTTAAATCTCTGGAAATCAACAAGATCTTTGTATGAAGAGAAAATAACTTAATTCAGCAAAATTTTATTGAAAAACTCCTATGGCCAAGGCAGTCTAATAGACACTGGGAAATAGAAAAAATTAGACATGATCCCACCCTTTAAACAACTTATGGTCTAGGTGGCGAGTCAGATAAAAACAAGCTAAGTTTCAAAAATGAAATATAATAAAGATGTTATACTAACACTGATAAAGGAGTGGTTAGATTTGACTAGCGTTTCAAAAAAAGCACTATAGGGGAAGTAAAACAGGCCTTGAAAAATAAATATAATTTAAATGTAAAGGACTTGGTAGTTAGAGGTCAGTATATGTAAAGTAGTAGTAAGTTATAAAAATTATTGTATTCCAAGATAAACTCATGTAGAAGGCAGAACGTAGTAAAAAGACTTTGTGGACGGACACCCGAGTGTAAGTCTAGGCAATGCTCAACACTTAACAATGTCTCAGGCACTGTTTTAAGTGCTGGAGTTACAATGCTAAATGTAACAGGCAAGGTATTGAATAGCGTTTTAGTGGAAGGAGATGGGAAGAAGTAAAAACAAGAATGAATGAAAAAAAGAAAATAGACTTGGCTGGTATGGTTCAATGGTTAGAGCGTTGGCCCTCACACTGAAGGGTCTCAGGTTCGATTCTCGGTCAAGAGCACATACCTGGGTTGCAGGTTTGATCCCCTGCCCTGATCAGGCATGTGTGGGAGGCAACCAGTCCATGTGTCTCTCACATTGACATCTCTCTCTCTCTTTCCTTTTTCCTCCCTTCCACTCTAAAACTCAATGGAAAAAATATCCTCAAGTGAGGGCTAACAACTACAACAGAAGGAACAAGAAAATAGCAAGTAGTAATTAGTACTGTCATAAAATAAAACTGGGTGGTGTGATAAGGAGATGAGAGTGGGCTGCTTTCAGTGTTATGAGAAAAGACCCATCTGAGGAGGTGACGTTCCAGCTGAGATCTGAATAACAATGAACTTCCCATGTGAAGATCTGCATGAAGAATTTTGGAACAAAAGCCCTATGGTAGGAAGAGTTTAGAGTGTTCCAGGAATAAAATGTCCTTATACTTAAGAGTGAGAGGAGAGAGGAGCTTGAAGTTAGAATTCTTGGCAGATCCTCCAGGGTTTTGTCTACAAGGTAAAATAATTTTGATTAGATTTTAAGTATTATGGGGAATGACTGAGGTGTTTAAACCAGTTTGTTTTATTGTTATATTTTACAAGATCACTTTGACTGGGTTGGAGTATGTAGTGAGCAAGTGTAGAAACGGGAGATGACTTAGGAGGCTCTTGCAGTAGTCCAGGTAAGAAATGATGGTTATTTTGACTGGTAGGTGTAGTAGAGATAAACACGTGTAAATTTCAGGGATGATATATATGTTAATCAACTGGCATTTACACAGTGAATTGGAGGTTTGGAGGGCAGACCTCTTCATACCGCTAAGCCAGGTCCCCAGTTATCAAATGTCAGTGATAATACCCAGCTTACTGGGTTGTTGTTGTAAGAATGAAATCAAATGAAGGAACCCACTTGAAGTATCTGGTACAAGTGAAGGCTCAGTAATTTCTAGTTACCTTTTCTATATTAAATAACAACTTTAAAGAAACAGTTCCAAAAAAGGAGAGGTGGGAATAAATTATACATTTTTCATTACTCCAGATGTCAATATATGTAGTGTTTAAAAACATTCGCACTTCATGTTTTATACAGAACTGATTATGAACATGATTATTTTATGCCTGTGTTGGATGTGCTCGCAGCCAGGACATGTTCTGTGAAGGCAGCGACTCCTGGAAGGAAATGCAAGTGGAGCCATGAGTGTGGCGCGTGAGATTCTACCTTGCAGAGCGCAAGGCTGTGGAGTGTGAGCTGTTTCCTGTGCACCTGCAAGGATATTCTCATCAAAGACATGCATGGGATGGTTGAATTGGACCAGATTATGATGCCCACAGGACTTGATTCAACCCTCAGTTACAATGGGACTCTCATGTCACTCTAGTAGATGGTTCTAAGGCTTGGACCTACAATAGAATCATTTCTTCAGTATGTACTATGTGGCATACTTACCAGCTGGTCAATGTTGACATCTTGGAGGCTTACCCATCTTCTGGCATCATAGCCACATTTATTGAAAGCAAATCGAACCTCCAACAGTCTTCCCCATCTCCAACCCATAAAGTGATCTCAAATGAGGTGACTGCAAGCTCTGAGGGCTGAAATGATTTTATAAAGGCTTACTATAGAATTTCAGGCATTGTGGCATATTGGAGATGCCTAAGAGGCAGTTTCCATCATTAGACCAATTTAACATCGAGCCACTGAGTTATATCTTACAGCGGTTGGTGTAAAGAGGTGGAACCTCAAATTGTGGTGAGGTATCTAAGAACAGTTCATCAGTGCATAGATTATGTTTCCAAACTAGAAAGCACTAGGAATTGCAACTTAAGATGTAAAATAGAGAGGCACTAATTTACATTTTTAATTAATATTTATCGAGTACCTAATATGTGTTATGCACTGTTCCAGGGGCTGAGGAAACATTAACAAGCAAAACAAAGTGTTTGCCATCATAAAGCTTATATTCTAGTGCAAGAGACAAAAGATAAAAAAGTTAATGAATGCATTTGTAATATAATGTAAGGTAATAATAAATGCTTTGAGAAAAAAAATAATAAAGCAGCATAAGAGGACAGAATAATAAGGGTTCTATTTTAGATAAAATCGAGAATGCTTCTCCAACAGGTGACATTTGAGCTGTGTGAGTGAGAGCCACCCATTGGAACACTTGGGGGAGCAGAGGAAACTGTAGGAAAGTTCCTAAGCTGGGAGCAAGTAGGGGCACGGAAGCCAGTGTGGAGTGGCAAGAGCAAGAAGACGGTTTTGGAGAGAAAGCCAAGGGCCACGTTATGAAGGGCATGTAAACCAAGAGAAGGTATTGGAATTTTTTGAATGTGATAAAAAGTCACTGGGGGGGTTAAACATGGAAATGACAAGATCTAGCATGTTTTTAGGCTGTAATGGATAGGAGTGGAAGCAGAGTATTGGTTATAAGGCAGCTATAGTAGTGGCCTAGCAAGGTGATGGTTTATGAAGGATGGGATCAGAGTGGTAGCCATGGAGTTAGTGAGAAGTGATTGGATTTGGAATGTATTTTGAAGGTAAATTCAACCAAATTTGCTAGTGGTTTGGGTATGGAATGTGGAAGAAAGAGGAGACTCTAGATTTGGGGTCTGAGTCATGGAGAACTCTGAGGAGGGTAATCAACAGCTCAGTTTCATGCTTGTTATTTCAGATATTCAAGTATTGATGCCAAGGAGGCAGTTGGGTACAGCATTTTGAGTTTAGGGAAGAAGTCAGGACTGGAGACAAGTTTGGAAGTCATCCATTAATGTATGTGATATTTGAAAAGATCCCCTAGAGAAGGAGCAGAGAGAGGAGAAGCAGCTTGAGAACTGAGTCCTGAGGCATTCCAAGGCTGAGAGAACAAGCAGGGGAGACCAGTAAGGAGAAAGGAGGCCCAGGAGATTGAAGTCATGAAAACCCAGTGAAAGAAGCTGTTTCAAGAAGAAAGGGGGTGGTCAATCAACTATATTAAATGTCTGTAAGAAGTCTTGAGGGCTGAGAACTAACCATGGACTTGGCAATAAAGAAGTCACCAATGATCTGCACAATAGCAAATGTAAAGGTCGCCTTCCTGTGCCTCACTCCCCAGACTCCAGAAGAAATAGTAGGATGTAACTTGGATGAAAGGCAGAGGGACAGCCAGGCCCTAACTAAAGAACTAGTAATGGGACTAGTGATCTTAACCACAGGGCTGGACTGAGGGAAGGGAAGTAGGTAGAGGTAGTATCATTGGTTGGTTAGGGAGTTAACATGTTAAAATGGTTCCTCCATTTGTCTATATTTTTCTGTATCTCAAGATCTGATCAATGATGTTTCCAAACATGTATGGAACTCACTCATTTTTCTCTTTCATAGGATTTCTTCCAGCATCTTTTCATTATAATCTCATGTTAATCTATTACTTGTCTTCAAAAAGTGGTGAATTGTAATTACATCTGGGGAACGTGATGAAGAAGTGGTTGGCTTCTTTGCTCCTTCTGGTTTGGAGTGCGATTTGTGTTGGTTTTTATGGACCGAGAAGAGGAATGAAATGAATTATGTGTTAACAGGGCCTTGGACTAGGAGTCAGGTACATTGAGTTTTAGCCATTCCCAACTCTGCCAACTTAGAGTACAAAGTGCACACCAAAGATAGTTTTTAAAATGAGGAAAATGTATTATAACATAAGAACAAGATTTTGAGTTAGGGTGGCTCCAGATTTAGTTAATAGTATTTATTATCTCATAAGATTATTACGATTATCCTATGAGGTAATGAAGTTATCACCCATACTTTATAGATGTGTCAGCCCAGAGGCAGAGAGGTTAATTCATTTGTTCATGGTCACAAAGCCCATAAACGATATGCAAGGCCTTACTCTCATAGGCTGTATGACCCCAGACCTACTCTTAGTTGCCCTAATGCCTCCTTTGGCTGTTCACTCGGGATGCTTTCTATTACATTGTTTGCTTTGCCTACTGATACCAAAATTAAATGAAAAATAGATGTTAACTAAACTTCATTGTGGTGATCATTTTCAAATCATTTCATTCTAGATCTGAAACTAATATAATGTTACATGTCAAGTATACCTCAATAAAAAATGATTAAGTGGAAAACCATGTGGAAACTTGAAAACTAATAATCACAAGTAGACTACCAAGTACCAGGTTGTGGTAAGAGAGAACTGATCCTTGATCTTATGAACTGAGAAAGGTTTCTGTTTTTAACGTGCACTGAGAGCTTTTGGACACTAGAGGACACTTTGCAGACTGCATCCTTCAGGATACAGCAACTGCCTTCACAAGGCTTAAAATGTTAGGCAGTACCATGTTTATGGCCTTAGAAACGGGGGTCTTCTGGCTACTGCTAAGACTCTGTGTCATAGACTCCTAGTGGCTATGTTGGGGCTCTACCTTTGTCTCAGGGATGCTCCCTGAATGGGCTTCCTCAGTCCCTTAGGGCCTTCCCCTTTTCTTTTTTTTCTTTGACTTATTTTTGTTGTTCAAGTGTTACAGATGTCCCCCTTTTCCCCACTTTTGACCCCCTCCACCCTGCATTCTCTTCACCCCCCATACCTGCCACACAGTCTTCCCCTTTTCAACCAAGGTACCTATCCTGTGGGTAATGCACCAAACATACTTTCTAATTAGGCTAAATGTACCCAACTCCCCATTGGCCCGTCTGTTTCAGGTAACTGCCTATGTTATACGTTTAGTTAAACTGAATTATTTTCATTCATTCTTCTGATCCTGCTTTTGAATAGTCACAATTATTTAACTAGTAAAAAAAAATTCTAGGATTGGCTAGTGTTTGCTTTTTGTGCAAGTCTAGATTTGTCCATGTTGATATTAGTAAAATTTCTAAAAATGGATCTTTAAAAAAGGGTTTTTTGTTTTTCCCCCCACAAAGTCCCCAACACATATGGGTGCTTAAAACACCACTTAATGATGAAATTGATTACTCTTCATAGTTGAAATTCAACAAGACAAATTATAGGCAAGAATTACAATGTTTTCTGGGTAACTGACTTAATTCCATCTACAGATTCAGAAATATACTTGCCGTATTCATTGTGGAGAGAAAGGCAGAGCGAAGAAGAACTGGGGTGCACTTTAGTGGGTGGAGATGTGAGGTGCCTGAGGATAGGAGGGGAGAAGTCATGCATTTTTCAGCCTTGCAACTGGGCCAGGCTGGAGAAAGGAGATTCTCAGGTCTAAGGTAAGTTTTTAAAATAAATTACCTTCTTTTTGTTAAAAATTTCGGCAGTTTTATATTTAGAGTGATTAAAGATATGGTGTTTATGAAGTTAATGATTGGGACACTTTGTGAAGATAAAAATATAGATTTAAAAATGTATTTATAATTTATGAAGTCTACAGAAACCTATTACGGTAGATATTATATACATTTTTTCTTTTAAATTTATTCATTAAACAAGACATTATTATACCTTTATTCTTAATGCCATTTGTCTTTAAAGGGGCCTGAACCTTCTATTACCTGTATCTACCATCTCTATCATTGCTTTTGCAAGTCATCTTGTCTCTTCCCTTCACCAGACTCTTAACTATCATTTATAGTAAACAGAGGATTAGGAGAAGCTTCTTATTGCAGACACCTCACTTATGTACTTGTTTGGCAGGAGAGTTAACTTGCACACCCAGGCCCAATAGTTAGCAATGTGTTGTTTCCTTAGGTAAGAGGCAGGTATCATGAACAGATAGGAAATGATTCCTCAGTCTGTTTGACATGATTACAGGCATCACAAAGCATTAAATCAGATAGTAGGTAAATCACTGCTTTTGGATTTTCTTTCATATCTTCTGATTAGTTCAAAAGAAAATCTTAGTTTGCTATTAATTTCACTTATAACAACTTTCTAACACTTGGAATCTCTCGTTTTAAAGAGGGGAGCAGGTCTTATACTCAGGGTCTTGGTAGGTATTTGTGTAGCAGGAAAGACATTTTTCATGTCCTTTTTTTTTGTACTTTTAAAAGGAAAGTTCTCATTTTTAAAAGAAGAGTTGACTTTAAAGAAAAATGTAAGTAACTAATAATACGGAAATACAGATTATATGTAAATATCTCAAACATGTGAAAGTAGTACCTGACCGATTAGAGCTTGTGAAATATTGATGTAATTGGTAAGAGTGTTATGGGTGGGTGCTGTCTGTGTCTCCACCTGTTGCTGATGGAAGTGGGATTCTTGGGGTGCCATGGGAATAAGAATTTCCCAAGGCCTCCATGGAAGGATGAGGTATTATGGAAAGTTTTATTTCTGTGGAATTAAACTCTTGGATTTCCAAGGTCCCATTTTCCTCTGTCCAGCCAGGGAAAAAGTCCCATTTTGTGTTCAGCAGAGCTAGAATCAAAGCCACTGCCCAGAGTTCCTGCTCCATATTTGCACAGTCCAGTCCAGAGTCTGCCAGCTTAGCTCATGGTCCCAGCTGCAGTCCATTGTGTGTAGGTTCCTCATGGTTTAGGGCCAAAGGCTATGGAGGCACATGGCGAGTGCAGGTCACAGAGCAACCAAGAAACAGGAGGGTGAGTGGCAAGAGAGAGAGAATTCTTTGGAGGATTTTACCCTTCCCAGATTTTGCACACTGCAGTGGCTGCACCCTCTAGCCAATTATCTTTGTTCCTAAGTTAGACTGACAGGTAAGCACCTTCTCTATATCACCCAACTTCATTGCCCATGTGCCCATTTTCCCCTTTGTTGGATTCTTTTCCCCAGTGAGCTACAGGGAATGAAGTAGTGACTCCCTTGGAAGTATAAAGTTACAGCTTCCTGGTACTTGTCTTATATGTTATTTTGAGAACTAAATGAAATTTTTGTTTTTTTTTTAACTTTTTATTATATAAATTAAAACAACCCCAAACAGAATAGTATAATGAACTCCCATGGGCCCATCATCAAGCTTCAACACTTAACCAATATTCTGTCATTCTTGTTTCATGTACTTCTATCCATTCCCTATCCTTTCACTTTTTACTTTTAAAAGTTTTGGGGGATATAACTTACATATATTGAAATGCAACAAATGCAGTCATGTACATCCATGTAAAAGTCACAACCAAATCACCATGTAGAACATTTCCATGTCTTCAGAAAGTTTCCTCCTGTCCTGTGCCAGTCAGTCTCGGGTCTACACCAGGCAATTATTTTTCTGATTTTCATTTTTTTTTTTTTACTTTTTAAATTTATTTTTATTGTTGAGAGTATTACAGGTATCCCATTTTCCCCCCCAATTGATCCCCTCCTCTTCCCTCCCACCCCCTTCCCAGGCTTTCACCCCATTATTAACTGTGTCCATGGGTTATGCATATAACTTCTTTGGTTAATCTCTTCCCACCCTCCACCCCTCTTCCCTCTTTCCTCTGAAATATGATCGTATCTTGCATGCGTCAATGTCTCTGGATCTATTTAGTTTATCAGATACTTTTGTTCATTAGCTTCTTCTTAAAGAAGACCCTTCAACTTTTCCTGTAGTGCTGGTTTGGTGGTGATGAACTCCTTTAGCTTTTCCTTGTCTGAGAAACTCTTTATCTGACCTTCAATTCTAAATGATAGCTTTGCTGGGTAGAGCAATCTTGGTTGTAGTTCCATGTTTTTCATCACTTTGAATATTTCTTGCCACTCCCTTCTGGCCTACAAGGTCTCTGTTGAGAAATCAGCTGACAGTTGTATGGGTGCTCCCTTGTAGGTAACTAACTGCTTTTCTCTTGCTGCTTTTAAGATTCTCTCTTTGTCTTTAACCTTTGGCATTTTAATGATGATGTGTCTTGCTGTGGACCTCTTTGGGTTCCTCTTGTTTGGGACCCTCTGTGCTTCCTGGACTTGTAAGTCTATTTCTTTCCCCAGGTAGGGGAAGTTTTCTGTAATTATTTTTTCAAATAGGTTTTCAATTCCTTGGTCTTTCTTCCCCTTCTGGCACCACAATAATATGAATGTTGGGCCTCTTGAAGTTGTCCCAGAGGCTCCTTATACTATTTTCATATTTTTGGGTTCTTTTTTTCTTTTTGCTCTTCTGGTTGGGTGTTTTTTGTTTCCTCATGTTCCAAATTGCTGATTTGATTCTCAGCGTCCTCTACTCTACTGTTGATTCCATGTACATTATTCTTCATTTCAGTTTCTGTAGCCTTCATTTCAAATTGGTACTTTATTATGTTATCGATTTTTTCAGTTATTTCCCTAACAGTCTGCTTAAACATCCTTATAACCATTATTCCGAACTCTGTCTGTTAGCTTGCTTGGATCTATTTCATTTAGTTCCTCTATTAGAGATTTCTTCTGTTCTTTCCTTTGTGGCATGTTTCTTTGCCTCCACATTTTGGCTGCTTCCAGGTGTTTGTTTCTATGTATTAGGTAGAGCTGCTATGTCTCCTGGAATTTGTAGAGTGGCTTTGTGTAGTAGGTGTCCTGTAGGGTCCAGTGGCTCAGCCTCCTCAGTCACCTGAGCTGGGCCTTCTAGGTGCTCCCCTGTGTGGGCTGTGTGCACTGTCCTGTTGTAGTTGAGCCTTGGTTGCTGTTGGCGGCCCTGGGAGGAACTGACCCCCAGGGCAATCAGCTGTGAGGACCAGCTGCAACTACAGCCAGAGAGCTGCTGTGCTGGAGACACCCCTATGGTGCAGGATTTACTTCAGTGGAGCTTTGGTGTTCACCAAGTGTGCCCCTTGAGTGTCACTCGTGGATGTGGTAGGGTTGTAATCCAGCGTGGTCGAGTCTGAGCACCAGGTGCACTGTCTCTGGGGCCTCCAGGGAGCTGCAAATCAGCCTGTGTCAGTGCCTTGCCCAGGGCCACCCAGCAGGAGCTACACAGCAAACCGTAGTTGGCTGCTATTGTGCTGGGCTTGGAGGTGTCCAGGAGAGGCCCAGCTATGAGCCAATGCAGCTGCCGCTAGTGCCAGGCCTGGGGCCACTTATCAAGCTGTATGGGGCCCGCTGTTGCTTGCTTGAGAGATTTTAGGAAAGTCCTAAGCCTGAGGCTCCAGAGGCCACTTGCACAGAAAACCCCCTGGAAATGGCCTGGACGAGCCTGCAGGTGGGGGGGCGGGGCCTCGGGAATCACGGGGCGGGGCCAAAGGTGAGAGTCAGGTGCTGGCGATTCAAACATGGCGCCTGCCTGCCGGCTGTGTGCGGGGAGGATTCGCCAAAGGAGCCATGGCCTCCGCCAGCCCTTCTGCCTGGGAGGAAGCCGCCCCTCCAGCTCTCGCCCGGATCTCAGGCAGGTTAGTTCCCCCCCGAGTGTCCCGGGTCCTTTCAGGCTGCTGCCCGGCGCTGGGCTCAGAGGGAGCGTCCGAGTGAGTCTGTGCCGGGCCCTTTAGAGGAGCTGCTGGGGCTCCCTCAGCCTCCACGACCCTCAGGGACAGTCCCGCTGGTTTCACAGCCCGGAGTTGTGGGGACCTCTCTTCCCGACCTGGAGCCCTGGGCTGGGGGCCTGCTGTGGGGCTGGGACCCCTCACTCCTCCGGGAAACCCCCACCGCCGAGATTCCCTCCCGGGTTTAAGCTGCGGCACCGGGTGTGGGCCCGCGGCCCCGCCTCGGGGATTCAGCCCCGCTCCGCCCGCGTCTCCGCCCCTCCTCCCGGTCTCGATGCTCCTTCAGCTCCCTGGCTGTGGGGCTTCTGTGCAGCCGGATCTCAGGAGGCTCTGAGTGACGGTGGTTCTGTATTTTAGTTGTCATTTTGATGTGGTTGCGGGAGGCGGCGGGCGCAGCTGTTACCTACGCGCCGTCTTGTTTCTCCCTCAGGAAATTTAATATTAAGTTCTTAACACATTGTAAGCATTCAATGAATGTTAGCTTCCTCTACTTATACTACTATTTTTATTGCCACTGTTACTTTTATCTGTATTTTGGGTCAATCTCATAGAACTATTGAGTAGAAATTAAAAATTACCAATAATAAGGGTTTAGCTTCGTCACCATAGCTTTATTTTTATGACCGCTGTAAGGCACTCTACTTCCCTTTAGATAACTTAGTGACTAAAATGTATTTAATTTTGATTGATAAGGTTAATGAGACTTCTGGGGATAGTAAGAATAAAGTATGGGGGTGAATGTTGGAGCAAGGGAAATTTAAGAAGGAAAACACAAATCAGTATACTTCTTGGGCTGACCTTGAGGAACTGAGAATCTAACTAATGTAGGAATCCAGAACCATTGACTTGTAATACTCTTTATTCTCCCTATTCTAGGTACCTAAAGTAGTCAAATTCATAGACAGAATTCCTAGATAACCTCATCCCCATTTTTGGCTTTTATTGAGATAGCAAAGGGGGCTGTGAGTCATATCCTTAATCTTTTCAAAGAATTTTTTGTGAATGAATACTTTAGCCTTTCAACTTTTCCAAGACACTAGTAATACACACAAATGAATACTTGATTGAGGTATGACTGATATACAATAAAATTAATAAATATTAAGCAAACAGTTTGGTGGATTTTCACATGTATGTGCATCCTTATAACCACCACCCAGATCAGACTATAGAACATTTTAATTCTCCTAACATTCCTTTGTGTCTTTTCAGTCAATACCCTCAGCAACTCCCCAGAGGTAATGATTATTCTAATCTTTATCACTATAAATTAGGTTGGTCAGTTCTTGAACTTCACATAAATGCAATTATACTGTATATACTCTTTTGTGTCTAACTTCTTTGGCTCAAAGTAATATTTTGAAGCTCATTTTTATGCATACACATACACATGTGTGTATCTTTTTTCATTGCCAACTAGTACTCCATTGGCTATATTTTGAATGTGAAGCCAACAAGATTTTCTGATGGATTAGCTGTAGAATGTGAGGAAGAGGAGAATCAAAGATGAACTGAGATAAGGAAGACTGTGAGGGGAACAGGTTGGTAGGTGGGGAGGTTAGGATATCAGGCACTTAATTTTGAACATATAAATCATGAGATGTATATGAGATGTCCAAATGGAGATGCTGAGTAAGTGGTCGCATATATGAGTTTGGAGTTTAGAACCAGTGGTATAAACTCGGACATCCTCAGCATCTTGATGGTCTTTAAAGCCCTGAGAGTTGAAGTGATCAATGTATATAGAGAAGTCTGAAGATGGGGTGCTGCAATACTTGAATTAATTGCTAAGAGATGAGGAAGTTGAGGAGGAACTAGCAAAGGACACTAACAAGGAGCAATCTGTAAGGTAAGAGGAAAACCAGTAGCTTTGTTACTCTGAAAGCCACCTTAAAGTCCTATGTAGCATATAACAATGCTAAATAGTTATTTTATATTTAATTTATTTTTAACATAAAAGTCATTTTTACGGTTCTTAAAAACTTTATGAACAATTGCATTAAAAATATTTCTAGGAATACAACTAATGAACTAGTGGCTATTATAAAAGTGGTCAACAAATTGTAACAGTGATAATTTTGAAATGACTAAGGACCTGTTAATCAATATTCTTTTATGATGACTATTTACTTTGGACTTCGATTTGATTTTTGGGCTTTGTTAGTCCATGAAACTGAGCTTTTCTCATAAGAAAATTGGCCATGGTAAGCTACACAGGAAACAGATTATAGACCTGGAAACCCAAGAAAAATATCTCAGATCCATACAACATCAGATAAAGGTTTCTAAAAAGTCTTGTAATTCCACACAAACACACCACCATGTGTTTAGACATCCCTCAACTTTTAGAGAGAGTAGAGAGTTTCTCTCTAAATATTACTTTAAAAATTAGGCTTAAGCTGGACTAAACTTAAAAGATACCTTGTATAAGCCAGGTCTAGGCTGATTTCCACCTGAATATCAACTAACAGTCAGCCAAGTGACATCACAGTTCTGAGTTTCTCCCAAGCAGTGATTGTCAGTTCTGCTCATGTCATTGCTGGCTTTGGTCTTCTAATAAGAATAAATGACTCCTGGAACCAAGCAGCTAGATACCAAGAAATTTCTTTCTTTCTTTTTTTTTTTATGTGACTTTAAGCAAATTATAACCATAGAACCTTATACTACTTATGATACGTCTATGGAGCTTCTGATGCTATTGATGAGAATACCATGTGTGCTCGTCTGATAGTATAAAGCTGCAAGTGGGAAATTATACACTATGTCACACTCTCCATCTTAAATATTTTTCAGATTTCTCAGAGCTGTTTAACACAATGGTGTTATGTGACCCTCCTGCCTTCAGAGAGGAAATTATATAGAAAATGACTCTCAGCAGATTGACTGATGACTTGCTAATGATGACATTGTAACCTGTTCTAACTGGAGATTTGTCAACAGCATTTCAGATGGCTGGCCATTCGGTATTGTGGTCTAGTTACAGCTCCTGGTTGGGTTGGTTGACAAATGCTTGCTATTTTAAACTGTTTTTTTTTGAAGTGGGTGAGTGATGGCATTAAATTCCTTGAAAGAGTCCCCCCCCTCCCATTTTTAAACATGATTGGAAATTATTTTATTTATTGAGAGTGAGGTTATGGACAAATAAATAAAAATCTGAGTAGTAAACTAATCAGTGTCTAATTTAGATACAATTAACCAACAGATGCCTTTTTCTTTGGTGCTCTTTGCCTTCATTTTCTGTGAGTGTGTGTGTGTGTGTGTGTTACCTGTATGTGTTTTCTTAAGAGTAGTTCTAGAGATGTGTAGAACTGCTTTCTTCTATTAAAACATTAATATCGAATAAGGAATTAACAAGGATTTTTTTGCATTTCAAGCTGTGGGAACTCAAAACGCATTAAAAAATAAATCCATAGTGAGTTATGATTAGATTATTTGGTTTTACACTGTAGGTCTTGTACTTTTATAAGGTTAAAGTGCCTGGCTCAGAGTAGATGATTAATAAATATTTATTGAATTTAATTGGACAATCAAGTAGAGCTGGCCTAGAAAACTCATCACCATTAATCAGTTTTTTTGCTAGTTTGTTTATTAATTAATTCATATATTCACTTATTTTGTAGTTGATGTGTGCCATCTATAGTCGAATGTGCCAGATCCCATGAGGAAATATAGGAATTTGACGTGGGTCTTGATTTCAAAGGATTTATAATTTCAAGTGGGAGATTATATATATGCAAGGATGCAGAAAATGAAGTAGAAAATTATTACAACAGGAAAAGCTATCTGAGTTCAAGGTTTATAAGTTCTAAGTTCATAGACTTTTGGAACCCCAAATGGGAGTAAGCCCAAGCTCACCTGTGAATATTTACTATCTCTATTTACTTGTTATAAACTGTATTAAAATGATGTAATAGAAATTTTATTTAATGAGATATTCTACTTCTATAATACAAAGGCTATAGTTCCTAGTGAAATTGAAACAAAATCTACAAGAAGTTGGCCAGTGTTGCCTATTGTCTTGTAATAATGAATGGTCTCTGAATTTGCTATAGGTATTTTCACCCACAGGTAATTTATATTTCAAACTTTTGATATTGGGAATTTTAGATGTGAAAACATGGTGTCTTTTTAATTGTTTTTTTTTTTCTATTCTAGAATTTCTCTTAAATTTAATGCCAAAAGAGCAACGCTTTTCAAAATTAAGAAGTTCAATTAAACAGGTGGCTGTTACTATGATTACCCTGAATGCCTTTGTAGGATGTTTTTAAGGCTTTAATATAACAGAAACTGTAAGAGCAATAATAACTTCATATTTCATCATAAAACATTAAGTTTTTAGAAAGATATTCAAAATGGTTGTACTAGGGAGTAGAATTGTGATTTTTTTTCTCTTCTATAATTTTGAACATTTTAATATGGTTATATTAAAAGTAAAACATTCAATTTTGCTGCAAAATAGAAAAGAATCTTATAATAAATATTGCATATGTGTATTTTTTTATTACTCTTCAGCTTTAACTATATTGACATTTAAAACATTATTTGGTTGATTTAATTCTATCAGTAGGAGGGCATTATTGACATTTTCTTCCTTCTTCTGGATTCCGTTACATTTCTTTACTTATGAGAAGCTTATACATTAAAACTACGATCCTTTGTTTTCCTCCTTATTTAGCCCATTATGTGACTTAGAACTTGGTGTCATGAAGACCTGGGTATAAATCTTAGATTTGACATTTACAATAAGCAGAGATGATATTTAAAATACTTAATAATCTGGAACTCATGTTCACCAACCAGTCTGTCTTCAAGCCCTTCTGCTAACCAGCTGTTAGCCTTTTAGTTGCTGTATCATAGTGCGAGTCATGGGTCCTAGAGGAGAAGCTGGAGAATCAGGGTGAGGAGGAGGGGTTAGTGGAACTTGTGCTGCTTGGGCAGTGAATCCTTATGGAAGTAGTTAAAAAATTTAACACCTGATAAGAATGTGTCATTGTATACTCATTGAATCTTGGCCCTGTCTATAAAGTTAATTTTACTTTCTTCATTTGTAAAATAAGTAAAAAGTACATATTCACATAGGCTCTACCTGCCTCATAGAATTTTTGTGAGATTTAAATAAGATGTTGTGCAATAATAATTATAGCTTTAAGTCAGGCATCACTGTGAGTGTTGTAGTCACTAGAAGATACAATTTTCACCAAAATCTTATGAGTTAAGTATTATTATTATTCCTATTACAACAATCCTATGAGTTGACATGTATATAATTCACATTTTACAGAAGGAGAAAGTGAATTTAGTGAGATTAAGTAATTTGCCTACAGTCAGATAGCTAGCTAGTTTCTGAGTAGAGATAGGTTTCAAACACTGATCATCCATGAAGATATGAATGTAAAAACTGAATATTTGATAGTAAAAACAGTTCCATTAGTTACACACCTCATATATAGTGGTACAGAGCTTGAGTATCTACAGTTCAAACCGTAAATTATTTTAATTCTTTTATAGATGGCTACTAATAAATACTGTTACACTCTATTCCCCTGGTCAAAATTTGGCAAAAGGAAATGAGCAAACGCGGGAGGTAAAAGCACAATTAAAACTATTTTAAGTTGGAAAAATGTGTTCAAGCTTTTAGTTTAGTTTGGAACTTAGTGTTATATTGGCAAGAGATTCTGTCTCTCAAAATGAGGTTTTCAATTTCTTTATTAATAAACACACCATTTGAGATTGTATTGTCTAAGTGGTAAATCTGGTAAAAATGTTCAAACATCACACTTAATGGAGTAACTTTAGAAGCTTTCCCTTTAAGGTCAGTAATGAACAAGGGTGCTTGCCATGACCCTTTCTGTTCAACAAAGGACTGGATGTCCTGGCCAATGACATATGAGAAGTAAAATAAATAAGAAATAAGACTATAAGGGAAGAGACAAAATGGTTAGTATGTGTAGATGATTTAATTATTTACACAGCAAACCCAAGAGAATCAATAGACGAGCTACTAAAGCTAAACTGAGTTCAGCATGGTTGCTTGAGCACAAATCAATAAGTAAAAATCAATAGAATTCTTTTACACCAATAGCCAGTCAGAAAATGTAATAGACCATAGCATGACATATAAAATAGCCTAAAGGAAAGAAAGAATCTAGGAACTGACGTAAAAATGTAAAAATTATTATGAAGAACATTTTAAAACATTTCTAAAGGACATAAAAGTAGGCCTGACTAGGAAGAAAGAAATACCACACTCGTGGATGGAAGATTTAACATTGTTAAAGATGTAAATTCTTCCCAAATTAAAACAAGTTTAATGTAGTTAGAATAAAAGACATAATTAAATATCAAATCATGTATTTGCATAGAGTTCCCTGAAACTAATAAAAAGTTATTTGACATTCATACCTCAATTAAAAGAAACAAGAATAAAAACAAACACATTAAAAAAAAAACCCAAAAGAAGTGGAATGGGCCCATACAAATCCACACAAAGGTAAAATAATTCTTAAAAAGAAGAGTGATGTGGGGAAATATCTTACCAGGTATTAATATATATTACCAAACTATAGTAATTTGGTGTGATACTGGTACTAGAAATGCCAAATAGACAAAGAATAGAATAGAATTTAAGACAAATCCATGTGTACATGAGAGCGTAGTGAATTGTTTGTAGATCATTGAAGAGATGGTAGACTATTTAATAAATAGAACTGTGAAAATTGGCAAAACATTTGGAGAAAAAACAGGGCCCAAACTCATACAACCAAGTAATAAAAAAAAAACACACCTCTTATTGAAATAGAGATTTTAATAATTTCTTGCTTTATCTTTATATGTTCTATTTTTGTATAGAGTTCCCATCTCTTGAATTTAGTCATCTTATTTTTTGCATCTTTATAAAAAACCAAATTTACTGATTCAATTTTCTATAGTAGCCTACTGTAAAATTAGATGCTGCTATGGTGATAAGGATTTTGAATAAAGCAATATTTATATACTTTATATTATTCTTCATTCAGAGATGCAGTATATTTTTACTCTTGCTTGAAACACAGATAAAAGATTTTGTAATGCTGTCTCCCATTTCTTTCAGTAAGTCTGCTTAAAGAGAAATTCTTACCTAGTGCTTCAGATCCCAAGCCCTCTTTAAAGCTTAAACATAGTCTTAAGTTGAGTGATCTTTCTAGTTTTGCAAATTCCCACAGTGGGGATGCAGGGGTTGATGTTTCCCTAACATCTGAAGCTAGGAATTTTGTGGATTGCCATTCAGATCTTTCCGATCCTAACAAAAGAGGAATGAAACTTTTTGGTTGTCGTTGTCATTGCTGGTTCCACTGCTGCTGGGCTGAGGGAATTAGGTGTGGCTCCTTCCCTTCAGATCTCAGTTCAAATGCCACGTTTTCAAGGAGGTCGCTGTTGACCCTTTTATGTAAAATGGTCTGTCTAGTTTGTCTCTCTCTCTGAAGGGTTGGCAAATTATGTTCCACAGGTTAAATCTGGCCCACGGCCGGTTTTTGTAAATAAAATTTTACTGGAACACAGCCATACCCAGTCATCTACGTATTATTGTCTATGGCTGTTTCTGTGCTGTAATAGCAGAGTTGAGTAGCTGCAACAGAGGCCGTATGACCTGCACTGCCTAAAACATTTACTATGTTGCCCTTTGCAGAAAAGATTTGCTGGCCCCTGCTCCATCTCATCGTCCTGTTTGTTCCTTTATGCCATGTGTTACCACACTTGTAATGGTCTCATGTATTTCTTTGGTTATTTATTATCATATCCCCAAAAGAATGAAAGTCCTCGAGGTCAGGTACTGAGTCTCCCTTGTTTATCTCTGTATCTCAAGTACTGGCACAGTGTTTGGAACACAATACACACTTAATGTTTGCTGGATACATAAATGATTTAGATAGATTTTAAAATGTTGTATTGTTCTACTCACTTCACCAGGGATTTGGGAGCAGAATGGGGGTGGTTCAATATATTTTGGTTCAGTTAACACATCAAATTTGAAGTAGGTAACATGAATATTTAGAGTATGAAATAAGTTTAGGAAGGAAGGTTGAGATGAGTAGCTTGAGAGATATGAGAAAACCAATAGAGAGTGGTGCAAGGGCAGAAGGATTTTAATAGCAGGGAGTAATTTTGTCAAATGCTGTATATAGAGAGAAAATAAATGAGTCTTGAAAATTGCTCTCTGGATTTAGCAACAAAGAGACCATTGTGCCCTGGCCGGTGTGCTCCGTGGTTAGAATGTCAGCCAGCGCACTGAAGGGTCTTGGGATTGATTCCCAGTCAAGGGCACGTACCTTTGCTCTCTCTGAAGAAAAAAAAAAAATCAGTGGGAAAAAAGACCATTGTGACATTGGCAAGTCATTGGAGGCTGCATTAGTTTGCTAGGGCTGCCATAACAAAGTACCAAAAATTTAATGGCTTAAAGTAACAAATATTTATCCACTCAGTGGAGGGAATAAACAAGTCTAGAGGCTAGAAGCCTGAAACTGAGATGTCAGCAGGGCCATGCAGACTCCAGGAGATGATCCTTAGTTTCCTCTTCGTCGCTTTATGTTATTGCTGTTATTAATCCTCACCTGAGGATATTGTTTCCATTGATTTTTAGAGAGAATGGAGGGGAGGGAGGAGAGGGAGAAAGGGAGAGAGACAGAGAAAGAGAAACATCAATGTGAGAGAGACACATTGATTAGTTGCTTCCTGCACACGCCCTGACCGGGGCGGGGATCTAGCCTGCAACCGAGATAAGTGCCCTTGATCGGGAATCGAACCCAAGACCCTTCAGCCTGGGCTGACGCTCTAACCATTGAGCAAACCAGCCAGGGCTTCGCATGGCTTCTTATAAGGACAGCAGTTATTGGATTTAGGATCTATCTATCCTAATCTTGTATGGCCTCACTTTAACTTGAATTCATCTGCAAAGACCCCATTTACAAATAAGATCACGTTCACAGGTACTAGGGAGTAGGATTTCAACATATCTTTTGGGGGGACACAATTTGATGCACAGCAGTGGTAGAAGTCAGATTGCAGGAGGCTGAGAAGTGAATGTTGCAAGGAAGGTAATGAGTAAAATCTTTAAAAAATTTGGTGGTGAGGAGAAGGAGAGAAACAGCAGTAAGAGAGAGACACAGTTTAGGAAGATGTTTGAATGGCTAAAGGAAAGATTCATTAGAGAGGAGAAATTAAAATGTATAACGAAAAGAAAATGTGGACATAATGAACATCATGAGGCGGCCACATACTACTGTGGTGGAGACCGTTACTTCTCCCTCAATATCCATTATTCCTGTCTCCGCTCCCCTTGAGTTTTTTAGCTGGGTTCATAATTGTGCATATTAAGAATACATTTTCTAAGCTTGCTTTGCAGCAAGGTGGGCCTTGTGATTGGGTTCTGGTCAGTGGGAGGAAAGTAGACGCATTGTGTGTTGACTGGAATGCATACACATTGGCTGGAGCGTCGTAGTTATCTTGGACCATGTGGCAGAAGCCATGTGTTAAGGATGATGGAGACAACACATCAAAAGGAGCCATATTTCTGATGATCATGGAGGCATTATATTAGCCCCAATTTTCTTATGTAAGGTCTTAATTTTTGCAAACAGGAAATACATTTCTATGTTATTTAAGCCATTATTATTTTATGCTTTCCTTCAGTTGAACTTAATTAAGGTGAACTTAATTGTGACTGAATACAAATCCAGGGCATGATGTGGAGATCAGGCAGAAGAGATTCTAATTCACTGAGGCAGGAGGTGCTGATGGAACAATGGTTCTGGGTATAGATGCCTTTGTAAGCAGATGGTACGTAGTTTGGAGAGTTCCTGTCCGAAGGCATTAGTTTTTCTCTGGAAAATAAGAGTAGATTTATTTGTTGAGAATAACAGAAGAGATTTTAGTAGAGCAGGTTTGAGGTGAATAGTGGAGATTCAACAAAAATCATTGTGAGGCATGAGAGAGATCTGACAAGTAAGGGTTTGGGTGTCATTGAGGTTAGAGACCACGTAATTATAATAGTGAAGCGCATCCCTCCTGTAGTGCTCTGTGGGATGGAAGAAGGTTCACAGTAGAGGTAGCCAGATTAGACTTTCGCTTTATAAAAATGAGTAAAGGATAAAAGGGTTTTGCAGCCACATTTCAGTCATCTTCTGTTTGACCTTTCTTGTATGATAGATAGACCGTAGACACGTACCAATATGCAACAACACAAACTTCAGCTGTAAATGGAGCCAATTTGGAAGATTTGGCCCTTGAAGAAAGTTTCTGAACACAATAGCAGAGTGTGTGGGGACGTGGGTGGGTACTGTTTCTGAGCACGTTGACAAGGAAGAAATGCCCTAACATTCCAGAGGCTATATCTCAATTGCCAGCTTTAAGACAAAGGTAAATAAATCTAATTGGGCAGCTAACTCACTGCTGCTCTGTGCTCGATTCTACTCAGTTTTTAGGACTGTTGTGCAATAACACAATGTAGGGAGAGAGTGCAGCCAGCTCTGCTTAAAATTTTTTTTTTTTTACCTTAAAGAAGTCTTTATTTCATCAATATTTTGTTTTGGTTTATTACTGTGATAAAAGAAAGTATCATTTAGAGATAACAGGAAGCATCTGAACAAATAGTGATGCAATCAGCATGAAATCTGCTATGGGTTTACTACTAGACAGTTTTCAAGATAATTCTGAGTTTATGTTATATCATTTAATCTATAAGTTACACTGTTAAGGTAGGTTTTATTAGGACTACTTAACTCACAGATGAGGACATTGAAGCTCAGAGAGGTTAATGATTTTTCCAGAACACGTAACTAGCAAACATTAGAATCGAGTTCTGACTCTCAGGTCCAATGGATGCATTTGACTGTGTTCATCCTCAATATGATGATTACTCACAGTATGTAATTAGTCTGGACAGCTCCACTGTGAAGTAGGCAAGGTTTTCATTTTCCATGAAGGTTCTCCAAGAGTCTGAGGCTTTTTCAAATTATTATTTAAACCTTCAGTTTGTGGTTTGTGGTTGTTAGTTCAAGGCAACATATCCACCTAAAATGGAACCTCTCTTCTCTTGAATTTGCTTTATTTTCTAAAGCCTATAAATCTTAAACTCCTGAAGATCATGCTTTGAGGCATCTTTGAATGAATAAAATAGATCACGTTCATGTTGGCCTCTAGAGGTCACAAATGCAACAGAATCTTGTTCCATTCTCTTCGAGAGTGTTTTCAACAGCCCACAAACCACTATGGTTTTGATGCATGTGTGTGGTCATTGTAATGCTTAAAGTTCTAATGGTTGCATTATAAGAATGAGTTTGCTTACAAATATGTTCTGAACTTTACTTTTTAAACCAGTGTTTTCTGAGGATGCTTATCCTTGGAGAATAGGAAAAAGCAATAGAAAGATGCTTTTGGAATCTCTGCAAACTATTTTTAAAAATGCAGAAAGTGAGGCCATACTATTCTGAGAGGACCAGTTGGAATTATTTACTATTGCTTTTGGATTCTGGGTAAATCAATGTACCAGTGAGAAGTAAAAACCACTTATTTTATAGATATAGGCAAAATTATTTTTGGAAAATACTGTTTGTATTTTGTGTATAAAAATAAGTGGAAAGGTATTGTTAGTTTCCTATTTACCTGAAATAATTAAAACATAATTGAAATTGTTTAAAATATCATGAAAACATTTTAAAAAGCAACAAATTTGGCAATCAATACTGCTTTGAATTTTTCAATATTTGAATTTTATAGTGTTTTTCTAAAGTCTCTACCACTTATTTAAAACCCACTAAGCATTGTGCTAAATGCTCTTTAACATATTGCCCCACTTATTTCCACAACAACCCTATGCAAACCTTTCGTCAAATTTAAATATTGATGCTTTTCATCTGCTTGTTTTTGTCCTTAGGAAATGTTTCCAACTCTTTCCCATTATATATTAGTCTTGAGACAATAAGCATAGCTATTTTACATTCTAAGTGCCATTTAAAATGAAAATATCTGTCAATCAAACACATACGTCCTCACTGAAAGACGATCGAAAAAAACAAATTCAGGTCTATATAAGCAGTTTATAAACATATGACTATTCTTGCCATATCAATACCCTACTTTTTGCTTACTTTGTGCTCCCTAGAGATTACGTAATAAAGCCACTTATTGCATGATATTGCATGATACGAATTATAATAATGAATAGCAAATATTCAGTAGTAATACCAACCAGGAAACAATGCTAAAAATTGCTCTTCATGTCATTTTTTACAGAAGAAAAGGTAAGCATCAGTGAGATATACAGATACCAGGACTGTCTTCTTCCTCCTGAGCTTGCGCCTTCAGTGTGGAAAGCGGGCCTGGGCTTTGGAGTTAAAACAGAGCTGGGTTTAAATTCTGACCCCATTATCTTGGGTGGTTAGTTATCCTCTCTGAGCAGGATTTCCCTCTGTGAAAAGGGGTAATTATGGACTCTTAGTGAGAAGCTGCCAGCATGGCCCTCCTGCGTAGACCTTCTCTTTACCTTCCCCTGACAGGCAGTCATTAACTCCTTAGCGCCACAGGAAAGAAGGAAGGAAACAGCTGTGAGGCGGAGTCGTCCCTACTCCCCACTACCTTCTCCACTTCCTCCCCAGCGCATGAGTCCTATTAACTCTCAGCAGTCACTATTTTTTAATTAGATGATTGGAAATGGAAGGGGATCATGGTGACTGCTGGCTGGCATCTGGATCAGTTGGCAGGGCAGTTTGCATTGACATACACTGTGAATTAAGGGTTTTGTACATGATGCCCTAGGGAGGGTCTCAGAACAAATCTTCAAGTACAAAGCACAACAAGCGTGCAATATGATTTGTAAAGTGGACAGGCAATGTAGCATAAGAGTTGTGAAAACACGTTCCAAAGCCAGACCACCTGGGTTTAAATTCCACCTCTGCCACTTGCTAGCTGAGGAACCCTTTGCAAATTACTTAACCTTTCTGTTCCTTAGTTTCTTTGCCTTCAACATGCTGATTATTAGAGTCCTTACCTCATGGGCTGTTGTGAAGGTTTCATGAGTTAATGTGTAACTCTTTAGAACAGTACCTAACAGGTTGTAAGCACCACACAGGTGTTTACTGCTGTTGTAAACGATTACAAAATAAAGCAATGCAAACTTGGCTGCCTAAATTAACAAAAGTTTAAATTAGGGTCATTACAAATGTCATTAATATATAGGCCTTTCCTTCCGCACCTTGAATTTTGATCCAGGTATGTGGGTTTGAATGAATGAAAACAACACACAGTTGAAATCAGAGTGTAAATTCCAGGAGATGAAATAGAGCAGAACCACCACATTTATGGTTTTCATACTAAACTTAAAATGAATCCAGGTTTGCTAAAACTGGTACCTTTGTTTGGTTTGGTTTAGTTATATTTTATTTTATCAATTGTTATTTACTATTTTTAACTTTTATTGAATTTATTGGGATCACATTAGTTAATAAAAATTATATAGGTTTCAGGTGTACAGTTTTATAATACATAATCTGTATATTGTATTGTCTGTTACCACCCTAAGTCAAGCCTCCATCCATAGCCATTAATTCTTCCCACTGCCCTCTTCTACCTATCCCTAATCTTTTTTAAAAAACATTTTAATTTTTATTATTATTATTTTTTTTATTGTTCAAAATATTACAGATGTCCCCTTTTTTCCCCATTGACCCCTTCCAACCTGCACCCACTCCCACCCCAGGCCTTTACCACACTATTCTCTGTGACCATGGGTTATGCATATATGCATATAAATTCTTTGGTTAATCTCTCCCCATCCACCCACCCCAACCTTCCCTCTGAGATTCGTCAGTCTGTTCCATGCTTCTATGTCACTGAATCTTTTTTGTTCATCAGTTTATAATGTTCTTTAGATTCCACGTATAAGTGAGATCATGTGATGTTTGTCTTTCTCTGCCTGGCTAATTTCACTTGGCATAATATCCTCCAGGTCCATTTATACTGTCCCAAAGGGTATGAAATCCTTCTTCTTTACAGCTGCATACTATTCCATGGTGTAAATGTCCCACTCATCTACTCATCTACTGATGGGCACCTGGGCTGTTTCTAGATCTGAGCTATTGTAAATTGGGCTGCTATGAAGATAAGGGTACATATGTTCTTTCTGATTAGTGTTTCAGGTTCCTTAGGATATATTCCTAGAAGTGGGATCACTGGGTCAAAAGGCAGCTCCATTTTTAATTTTTTGAGGAACCTCCATACTGTTTTCCATAGTGGCTGCACCAGTCTGCATTTCCACCAGCAGTGTACCAGGGTTCCCCTTTCTCCATATCCTCACCAGCACGTGTCACTTGTTGATTTGTTGATGGCAGCCATTCTGACAGGTGTGAAGTGATACCTCATTGTGGTTTTAATTTGCATGTCTCTGATGATTAGTGACCTTGAGCTTCTTTTCATATGTCTCTTGGCCATCTGTATGTCCTCTTTGGAGAAGTGTCTATTCGGGTCCTTTGCCCATTTTTAATGGATTGTTTGTTTTTTTGGTGTTGAGTTGTATAAATTCTTTATATATTTTGGATATTAATCCCTTATCAGATGTATCATTGGAAAATATGTTCTCCCATTCAGTGGGTTGTCTGTTTTTATGCCAGTACCATGCTGTTTTGATTCCTATGGCCTTGTGGTATAGTTTGATATCAGGTAGCATGATTCCTCCAACTTTGTTCTTCATTCTCAAGATTGCTGTGGCTATTCAGGGCCTTCTATATAAATTTTTGGAATATTTGTTTTTGTTCTGTGAATATGCCATTGGTATCTTGATAGGAATTGCATTGAATCTATAGATTGTTTTGGGTATTATGGACATTTTAATGATGTTAATTCTCCCTATCCATGAACGCAGTATATGGCTTCCACTTATTTGTATCTCCTTCAATTTCTTTCTTCAGTGTCTTATAATTTTCCAAGTATGGGTCTTTTACAACCTTGGTTAAATTTATTCCTAAATATTTTTTTATTTTTTATTTAATTGTAAATGGGATTGTTTCCTTAATTTTTCTTTCTGATAACTAATTATTGGTGCATAAAAATGCAACTGATTTCTGGATATTCATTTTGTATCCTGGTACATTATTGAATTCATTTATCAGTTCTCATTGATTTTTGGTGGAGCCTTTAGGGTTCTCCATATACAGTATTGTCATCTGCAAATAATGACAGTTTTACTTATTCCTTTCCAATTTGAATGCCTTTTATTTCTTCTTTTTGTCTGATTACTGTGGCCAGTACTTCCAATACTATGTTGAGTAAGATGGTAAAAGTAGACATCCCTATTTTATTCCTAATCTTAAGGGAAATGCTTTTAGTTTTTGCCCGTTGATATAATGTTGGCTGTGGGTTTGTCATATATGGTCTTTATTATGTTGAGGTATAATTTCTCTATTCCCACTTTGCTAGGAGTTTTTATTATAAATGGGTGCTGCATTTATCAAATGCTTTTTCTGTATCTGTTGATATGATCATGTGCTTTTTAGCCTTCATTTTGTTTATCACATTTATTGATTTGCGGATATTGTGCCAACCTTGTATCACATTTATTGATTTGCAGATATTGTACCAACCTTGCATCGCCAGAATAAATCCCACTTGATTATAATGTATGATCTTTTTAATGTATTGTTGGATCTGGTTTGCTAATATATTGTTGAGGATTTTGGCCTATAATTTTCTTTCTTTGTAGTGTCTCTATCTTGTTTTGGAATTAGGGTAATGCTGTCCTTGTAAAATGAGCTTGGGAGTCTTTACTCTTCTTCAGTGTTTTGGAATAGTTTGAGAAGGATAGGTGTTAGTTCTTTGAATGTTTGGTAAAATTCACCTGTGAAGACATCCAGTCTAGGACTTTGTTTGCTGGGAGTTTTTTGATTACTGCTTCAATTTCACTAGTTGTAATCTGTCTATTCAGATTTTCTGATTCTTCCTGATTTGGTTTTGGAAGATTATATGTTTCTAGGAATTTATCCATTTCATTAAATATGACAACATATTGTCTAATTTGTTGTCATATAGTTGTTCATTTTTTTTTACAATCCTTCGTATTTATTTGGTGGCAGTTGTTACTTCTTGTTTCATTTCTGAATTTATTTTTTTGGGTCCTCTTTTTTTTACTTGATGAATCTGGTTAAAGATTTTTCAGTCTTGTTTATCTTGTCAAAGAACAAGCTCCTGGTTTTATTGTTTATTTATTTTTTTAAAATCTATTTTATTTTTTCTGCTCTAATCTTTATTATTTCCCTTCTTTTTCTTATTGGCTTTGTTTCTTGTTCTTTTTCTAGTTCCTTTAAGTGTAAAGTTAGATTGTTTGAGATTTTTCTTATTTTTTGAAATAGGCCTGTAATGCTATGAATTTTCTTCCTAGGACTGCTTTTGCTGTGTCCCAGAGATTTTGGGTGGTTGTGTTCTCATTTTCATTTGTTTCAAGCTATCTTTTGATTTCTTCCTTGATTTAATTGTTAACCCATTCATTGCTTAGTAACTTGCTATTTAGCTTCCATGTCTTTGTGCACCTTTCTCTTTTAGTCCTGTGATTGATTTTTATTTTCACACCATTATGGTTAGGGAAGATGCTTGATATAATTTCAATCTTCTTAATTTATTGAGACTTGTTTTGTGTCCTAACATGTGTTTTATCCTAGAAAATATTCTATGTGCACTTGAAAAGAATGTATATACTCTAATGCTTTTTGGTGGAATGCTTTGAAGATATCAATTAAATCCATCTGATCTAATGTTTCATTTAAGGCTGCTGTTTTGTTGTTGATTTTCTGTCTGGAAGATCTACCCACTGTTGTTAACGGGGTATTAAAATCCCCCACTATGATTGTTACTGTTGATCTCTCCCTTTATGTCCATCATGATTTGCTTTATATATTTAGTTGTTCCTATGTTGGGTACATAAGTGTTAACAAGGAGTATATCCTCTTTTTGGATTCATCTCTTTAGCATTATGTATTGTCTTTTTTTTTTCTTGTTATGACCTTTGTTTTGACATCTATTTTGTCTGATATAAGTATTGCTACCCCAGCTTATTTTTTCATTGCCATTTGCATGAAGTATCTTTTTCCATCTCTTACTTTTAGTCTGTGTGTATCTTTCATTCTGAGGTGGATTTCTTGTAGAGAGCATATATATGGGATTCGCTTTCTTATCCATTCTGTTACCCTATGTCTTTTGATTGGAACATTTAAGCCATTTACATTTAAAGTGATTATTGATAGGTACTATGTATTTATTGCCATTTTAGTCTTTATAACTATGTTCCTTTGTTGTTTTTTTCCTTCTAATTCTTACAGAAGACACTTTAACATTTCCTGTGATACTGTTTGGCGGTAATGAACTCCTTCAGCTTTTTCTTATCTGGGAAGCTCTTTATTTCTCTCTCAATTTTATTTTATTAAAAAAAATATATCTTTATTGATTTCAGAGAGAGGAAAGGAGAGGGAGAGAGAGAGATAGAAACATCAATGATGAGAGAGTCACTGATCGGCTGCCTCCTGCATGCCCCCGACTGGTGATCGAGCCCGCAACCCTGGCATGTGCCCTGACTGGGAATCGAACCCCAATTGCCTGGATCCTAGGTCAACGCTCAATCGCTGAGCCATGCCCGGCCAGGCTCTCTCTCAATTTTAAATGATTGTCTTACTGGTTAAAGTGGTCTTGGTTGTACATCCTTGGTTTTTCTCATTTTGAATATTTCATGCCAATCCCTTCTGGGCCAAAATGTTTCTTCTGAGAAATCAGCTGACAGTCTTATGGAATCTCTCTTATAGGTAACTGACTGTCTGTCTCTTGCTGCTTTTCATATTCTCTCTATGTCTTTAGCCCTTGCCATTTTAACTGTGATGTGTCTTGCTGTGGTCCTCTTTGTGTTCATCTTTTTGCTGTTGTTTATAATCTTCCTCCAAGGACATGCTTAGAGGGAGGAAGGGAGAGACAGAAACATCAATGTGAGAAAGAAACATTGGTCTGCTGCCTTTCATACATGCTCTGACTTGGGATTTAACCTGCAACCCAGATATGTGCCCTGACTAGGAATCAAATGGGTAATGTTTTGGTGCACAGGACTATACTCAACCAACTGAGCCACTCTGGCTGGGCTGGGTTCATCTTGTTTGGGTCTCTCTGTGTTTCTTGAATTTGTGTGTCTTTTCTTTCACTATGTTAGGGAAGTTTTCAATCATTACTTCTTCAGATTGGTTCTTGATCCCTTGCCTTCTCTTCTCCTTATTTTACCCATATGATATAAATGGTGTTACGCTTTATGTTGTCCCAAAGGTCCCTTAAACTATCCTTTTTTAAAATTCTTTTTTTATTTTACTACTGATTGTGTATTTTCTGCCACCTTGTCTTCCAAATCTCTGACTCGACCCTCTGCTTCATTCAACCTATGTTTATTCCTTCTAGTGGATTCTTCATTTGCCTGCTCTGCCTGCTGGCTGTCTGTTAGTCTCAGTCACTGAAATAGCCTCTTGCAGTACTCAAGTTGCATGAGGTAGATTCTCAGTGAGTTAACCTGTTGATACAGGTTTAAACCTCATGCTAGTGCTAGGTGTGAGGCTACTCAGCACGTGTCCCAGAGTATACCCTAGCTGCCACTTGATGAGTGCTCACAGACCTCTGTGGTGGTATCGGGTCTCAAGGAGTCATCAGGGTGAGGCCAGCAGAGTTTATCATGCTCAAACAGACTAAAATTTGGAGGTGGGAATGGAAGTCTCTGCACCAGTTAGGTGAGCAATAGAAAAATGGCCCCCATCCTACAGTCAAACAATTTAGTCTGTCCAAGAGTCTGCTGGAGGCCAAGATCTGCATGGTGGGGCTACTAGGAGTTGAGGGTGGGGGTGAGGATAGTGGATCTTCTATGAGGGAGAGGTGCCTGTCAGGTTGGGGTAAGGTTGAGGAGTGGCCCCCACCCTAGAGCCCCACAACATGGTCTTTCCCGGATTCTGCCCAGACCTCCACAGGCTGGGAATACTAGGAATTGAGAGGGTGGGGCCACTGGAAGCACGGAGAGTGTGTCTAGAAGATCTCCCATGGGGAGGAGGTGCCAGTCAGGCTCATGGGATAGTGGGGGGATTGGCTGCCATCCCAAAGCCACACCACTCAGTCACTGTCACCTCCTGAGCCTGTCCAGACCCCTACACCCCAGCCCAGGCAGCTGACTCCTCAGCATGGCATTATCTCTGCAGGGTGGAGCGACAGAGCATCCAGAGGGTGGGCTATTACATTGGTCCAGGCTGGTGCCATAAGAAGGGGAGTGCTCTACCAAAGAAAGATGGCATCTGCAGCATGGAAGAGGGAATAAGCACAGGGTTCTGGTGGCTTCCCAGTCTTTCTTCATGCAACTTTAGTTCGTTCTGCCATTTCTCCACTGTGACCCAGGGTCAGTGGCTTCAAATGAGGTTTTGTGTGTTGGCCCTTTAAAAGGGTGCCTGGGTGTCTAGCAGACTCCCATCTCTCCCATGTCTCCCTGGCAGACAGAATCCTCACTGGTTTTTGCATCCAGATGTTATGTGGGTACCTCTTCCTGGCTCTGGTGCTCTGGGCTGGACAGCCTGGCTTGGGATTGAGATCCCAGCTCCTTAAGGGGAATCTTTGCAGCTGATATATCCCTCTGGACTCTCAGCCACAAGCCATGGGAGCTGGGCCAGCCCTTTTCACGTCTTCACCATTCCTACCAGACTCGATGTGGCTTCTTCTGTAAATCCTTGGATATAAGATTTCTCTTCAGCTAGTTTTTAGTTGGTTATTCAGGTTGATTGTTTTATATTTTAGTTGTAATTCCAGTTTTGTCCTGGGAGAAAGTGAATGTAACATCCACCTACTTAACCCCCTTCTTGGACCTCTCAGTTTGGTTTAGTTTTAAATAGTAGGTTGTCTCTGAATGACAGCATGCCTTTTGCTGAGTGTTTAAAGATGTGTGATGAAGCTTCAGCGTTTGAACTAAGACCAGGCCAGGTAATTTTGTTATAAATCATTGGCTTGATTTGCAAAATGCAGTTAGAACCTCTGAAAAAGAAGACTGAATTTTGCTAAATCTAATATCGTAAAGACACAGTGACATTATTTACCTTTCCCCCCCCTTTCTTTCCCTGCACACCAATTTAAGAAAGCAAGTTTGAAAAGTAGGTTACAACCTCAATTTAGATTATACATTTGATTGCTTATGGGTAGATAACTTCCTTTACATCTAGATAAATTTTTATATAGATATCTACAGTTGTCTCAACCTCAATACACTCTATTGAAACTTACTTTCTCTCTAAAATTCTTTTGTTTGTGAGGTTACTCTAGTTCCATCACTCACCCAGTTTTCCATCTTGGATACCTTTGAGCCATTGTTTTGATCACAGAATCTTGTTAAATCTCTATCTGGAACGACTGTGAAATCTGTCTCTTTCATTCTCAAGACCGACTTTACCTTCTGCCATTCTTCCCCCTACAGCTTATGCTTGGCCATGTTGGATAGTCTAGACAATTTTTATGGGTTTGGGTTTCAAATCTAAAATTCTGCAACAGATTGTTTTAATATAGAACCTAAGTTTACATTATTTATGGAATTTAGTTTCTCCCTGTAGGGACACCAAAGATCTTTTGTCTTTGTTTCCTGAGTGAGTGTATGTCCTGGAACATAGTAGTTGCTTTGTGAATGTTTATTCAATGAATGAATAGCCCCAAATGGTATTAATTTGGTCATGTACCAAAATGGTTTCATACAAGGTGATTTCAACTATGAAGTAGTTCTAAGAAATAAAATGTAAGCATAATTTATTTGCATGAATGGCTAGGAGAGATTCCAGTTTCAAAAGCATATACATCTTTGTGGGAAGTATATTTGAAGAGAGGTATAGTGAAGACCAAGATTTTCTAACACTCAGAGTCATCAATTAGATCTATAACCAGGTATTTTTTTGACGTGATAGGAAAAAAACCCCAATTCCACTCTGACCTGCCCTCCCCCAAATCTATGGCAGGAATGGCCAGCTGTCCATGAGAGACTTTTGTTCCACCCTCCATAGTGTCCTGTGGTTGCTGGGAAGCAGCTGCTCCACCAGCCCAACCAAGTGTAGGTGAGACCATGTCATTAATTTCTGCCAGTGGATGATAGGAGATATGAGTTACTTTACTTCTGGGCTAAGGAGGTTAAGAAGTTACAGAATAGTTATGGGGATATAAATTACAGCATAGAGAACATAGTTAATAATATTGTAATAACTATGTATGGGGCCAGGTGAGTACTAGAATTATCAGGAGGACCACTTTGTAAAGCATATGATTGTTTAGTCACTCTGCCTTACACCTGAAATTAATATAGAATAATATTGAATGTAAACTGTAATTTAAAATGTTTAAAAGAAGGGGCATGCCTTCTCTTTGGGAACTTTCATATCCACCAGCTGACATTAGGGGACTGCAGACTTCCAGAAAGTGGCAGAGAAAGAAGTTGGAGAGAGCCTGTATCCCGCATCTTTGTTGTGACTTTGTTAAGTTAACATTTGTTAAGTAGAGTCCTGAGATGTCAGATGGTGAGCCTGATTCAACCAAAGACTATGGGGAATAGAAATAGGGAAGTTTATTACTCACAAGTCCTGGAGGAGGTACATTGCACACTCAGTTGCTTTTTGGGGGGGTCAAGGCAGGGTTCAGGCACAGAGAGCGGCAGGACTTGGGGTGCATGCCTTTGTTAAGGTCTGTGGGTAGAGTGCTTTGTGGTTCCCAGGCTAAAGCCCAATTCATCAATTCAAACCAAAAGAGTGGCAGAGAATGCTTATCACAGAGCAGTTTCAGGAATCATATCAGGAACTAACATTCCCTTGTGACTTTGTGGGCTGTTATCTAGGACATGTGTTATAGAGAGAGACTAGTCCAAGGCACTGCACTCCACTTAGCCACACAAGGTGGATGCCACGAAAGCAGTATTATAGAGTAGTTTAGCTAAACTTTCAACAATCATCAAATGGAGGAAAGCCACCTCAAACCAGGAACATGCACACTGGACTTTTACTTACACAAAAAATAGACAATTATTGTATTAGGCCAACAGAATTTTGGGGTATATTTGTTATAGCTGCTAGTATTTTGTCTAACCAATACACTATCCTGTTCCTGTGTGTACAGACATTGACTCTATAATAATATTTCATGTGCCGGCTGGCAATGTGTCTCATAAATTTTTGTTCCCACCATAATACTTCATATAAGGCTGATCAGATTCTTTTCGATTCATAAGCATCTGTGTTTATAAAATTTTGAAGATCAGATAAAATGATTGAAAGCTGTTTTGAAGCAAACATTTCCTATGAAATAACTCTTGCTGTTTTAACAGATAGAACAGTAGTTTGGATAGTAAAACCATCTGACTTGCCTGCTTGTTGTTGTTTAAATAACCTAAACATTACTGAAAATTTTTCAGCTCCAGCTTTGACCTTAAAAAGTTTTTCCCAGAAGCTTTACCTCATACCCCCAACATAGAAGTGACTAGGCCCTCTTTTAAGCTTGTAAAGACATTTTCTATAGTCACTACAACCCTGTATTGCTTTTAGCTGCTTGTACAGGGTAGGTTTACAGTGTGAGTATGCAAAACACAGAGTTTATTCTTGTATTATTATTTATTAATAATTGTATTATTTCCATACAAACAACTGTAAATGTACTTTTGCCCCATCCTGTATATCTGTCTCTCTTTAACTCTACCAAAAGCTCTTTGAAATCAGGCACCATATCATATACATCTTTTTATCTCAACAGCTTAGAAATTCACTAATAAGTTTTGGCCTCTTTTCCTAAAGTGCTATTGTCTTTCATTTACTAGTGAGGACCAAATGTCTCAATTCTTATCTTTATGTATTAGTCTCTCTTCCTAAACTAAGACCATTGAAGTAAATTGTGGTTTGTTATCAAGAGGAAAAATGACTGAAATGAGATCAGTATAATAAAATAATAAAAAATTTAAATATATAAAAATTTTGCCCATATGCAAATCTGGAAAAGTAAGAATGTTTTACTACAGCTACTACATTTTCTAGTGATGGATTCATAAATGAGAGAAGGTGAGTAAGAATCATATGTTAAAGAAACCCGGTACTGTACTTACTGTATATTAACTCACAGTATTTTACTTTATTCTCTTTTAGTACTTTTTAGAGAAGCAGAATGATAAAATAGAAGGAGCACAGTGACACTGTGAGTCTTGATTCTGAAGTGGACTGTATATTATTGGGTAAGTTATTCATTTGACCTTTATGGGCATGAATCAACTTATCTGTGAAATGGGATTGTTGAATCAGGCATTCTAATTTTATGGTTTCATGACTCATTTTGAATGCAGGATGACTAAAATATATGACGTTCATTTAATATATTTTGTCTCGTAATTATTTTATTAAAATATATTATTTAAAAGGGTTTATTGCATTTTAAATGTTTGCAATCACTTTAATCTTGTGGCTTATTTTTCTTTCTTATTTTTCAATTACTAACCTTTTATTTAAATTTTTAAAATTTATTTTGATTTGGTTTAAAAACACATAAAAGTATAGAAAGGAAATATAAATGATCAATTCAATCCATCTTATAGTCCTTTCACCCAAGAAAAGAAACTACTGTTCATATTTTGTTATCGATCTTGTCAGTATTTCTATTGTATAGATTTTATACATTGATACTGTGCTGTGTGTATGTATCACCTTTCTTTTTTGACTTTAACATAATCTTTAGAGCACTTTTCCTTGTCACTGATTTAATGTTCTTTTGTATGGAAGATCCAGAATCTATTTAACCACTTTCCTGGGTTTTCAGTGTAGTTATTTAGTTAGTTTCACAGTTTAGAAAAAAACTCCTCTATAGAGATTTCATTCTCATCAAGCCCTGTTTATAAAAGCTGATAATGAAATAGAGCAAAATGCACTTTGAGTAGAAAAGACTAAAATTCTATATTCTTAATTTTTCTATGCATGAGAAGTCAGGTTGACAGTTGTCATCATCTATTAACTTCCATTTCTCTCTTAATTAAGAGCTCCTTAATTACTAATAAAGCAAAATAGACTGGAAAACTGGAAAAATCAAATAGCATGAAAGCACCTTTTTTATGGGTCAGAAAGTATTTCTAGAAACCTTAAATGATTAGAATGGTTTATGTTCTACTCTTTTAAGAAATTATTAATTCAGTGACACTGAGTCAAACTTATAAGTAACAATAAAGTCATTTATATAATTTTCCTTCAACAGCAGATAGTGTTTAACCACTATTATATTTATATTTCTTGCTAAATAATGATGGATAATGATGCATAGAAAGAGTTATTTGTAAAAAGTTGCTTTGTGTTTATATGTCCCGCAAATGAAGATTTCATTATTTACATTAAAAAGCTATAAATTTTTAAATACTGTTTCTTAAAAAAATGCATCCTGAGCAAAAAGTTATGACAATACATTATAATAAAAGAGACTGGATACTCTGGGGAACCGTGGCATGGTATAATGGGAGGGCACAGTCCCAGGATGTGGAAATTCTCTCTTTTAATCTTGGCTTTGTAACTATTCAGCTACGTGAAATGAGTCAGTAAACCTCCTGGTGCTTCAGATTCCATTCTGGTAAGTGAAATGATTGGAGAGCATAGCCACTCAATTCCCTTTCAGCTCTCAAATTTTTATGGATCTCTGATTATCTTTTTCTAATGTGAGGCAATAGAAACAGATTGTATCAGGAAAATATAGATTTTCATCTATGATACATCGATTGCAGAAATGACCCCAATTCTCCACCTCTCTCTGTATCCATACCCATTGCACTGTGACTTTGAAACTGTTCACATCTTAATTAATAGTCTATTTCCCTACTCCTTGCATTTGAGTTGGACATATAACCTGCTTTGGCTGGTAGGGTGCAGGAGCGAAGCTGTGTCCAGTTCTGAGCCAGGTCTCAAAGGCCTGGTGAGCTTCCAGTCTCCCTCACTAAACCTTGCCACTGCCTGAGAATGAGCCTGTTGAAGAATGAGAGATATTGTTTCAGAAAAGTTGTATTAACTTTCTAACTGATCTCTCTTAGTATATAAACTCTCCCATAGCTAAGCCTAGGAGTCTGTGGAAAACAAGAGCATATGCTGAACTTACCATAGAGAAATCTGTCTTTGGAAACCTGAGTGAACTATTTCAAGTATATAAGATCAGCTATAAACAATCTAGAACCCAGATCAGGAGTTTTGTTGAATCTGCAATAATAAAAAAAAAAATCTTTAAAATCTCAGCAATTAGAAAAGAAAAACCGACCGTCACCACATCGAGTTTTTGTTCATCACCTCACTGTCTAACACGTACGACACTCAGTAAATATTTGTTGTTGCTTTGCTTTTTTAATCAGTAGTGCTCCTCTGTCTGAATTTCACAAGTGTGGTGCAATTTCACATTGTTGCATTGAATTATATACTTAGGTTTCGTAAATATTTTCACATACTGATGTTTGTAATCAAAGAAGGAGATATTTAAGCTGACACACGGTTTTTCTTCAATCAAAACTAGAAACAGTCACTTTATTTTGTGGCTTTATGAAAAGTACACTTCTGTGTGTGAACATCAGCCTCTGTTTTCAAAGATTGGAACAGCTACAAAATGAAAGAGGGTCTGTGGTTGTTAAGACAGATGCTGGGCTTACAGCACGAGTAAATAAGATTTTGTGGCTGGCACCTAATTTTTGGTGACAATCAAAAGGGTGAAAAGAAAACCTTCCCACTGTTGGGAAAAGGAATCTGGGGCCTTTCAAACATCATTAAGCACTGGCCAGATGCAGAATCCTGCTGGGAAGAAGTCTTCTGGTATTGGGGTTTCCATCTGAAACACCTTTAAGGAGAGTACCCGAGTGACGCCAATAGATTCCTCAGCCTGACCTTGTTGTGGAGCCCAGTTATCTGTGTGCTTTAAAAGCTGACTAGGTGATTTCAATAGCCAGGCATACCTGGGCTCAAGCGTAGGACAAGGTAGCTACGACTTTTTTTTTTTTTTTTTTTTTTAAGGGCAGTGCTAATTTTCTGAACTCTCTAGATAATTTTTTTTTTTTTTAAAGAAAAAAAGACATTACAGCAATACTTTTTAAAAACGATACATAAGAGAAAGGAATGCATGTCAGGCACATTTTTTTTCTGACCTGAATATTGACTTTTTTTTTTTTTTGGTTAAGACACTACAGAGGCTTCTGCTTGTGGAATCTAAAAATTTCAAACTCGTAGAAACAGAGAGTAGAATGGTGGTTGTCAGGGGCTGAGGGTGGGGGTGACGTGAAGGAAATGGGGAGATGGTCAAAAGGCATAAGCTTTTATTTATAAGATGAATAAGTTCTGGAGAGCTAATGTACAGCACAATGACTGTAGTTAATAATAATGTATTACATACTTGAAACTTGCTGAGAGTGTAGATATTACGTGTCCTCTCCACAAAAAGGGGGTGATTTGTGAAGTGATGGATGGTAACTAGGTTATAATGGAAATAATTTCCCAATCTCTGTATCAAATCATTGCATTGTTCTCCTTAGTATATACAATTTTTATTTGTTAATCGTACTTCAACAAAGCTGGAAAATCACAAAAAACGTTAAGTGGGGGGAAAAACTATCTAGCTCTCCGTTTATGACAAATTGTGGGTATAAACCTTTTAAGGTGACATTTCTCTATTTAATCAGAGGAAACATTATTTACTTCAGGTGATGATAATTATTTCCTTTATTTTGCCATCTGGGCATCTTATGATAGGGGATATTGTGAAAATGCCTTTAAAATATTATGCTCATCATTTCCTAAGGCTTATTTGCAGTGTCAGGTTGCTTATTTTGTACTGAAAGTTAAAAACCTCCTTTATAGCCAGTAAGCGATCAGCTGTGACAGTTGACTGCAAAACGGGAGAATTCCTGAAAGAGAAGGGAAGATATAAATCCTTTCTGGGAAAAGTTGGTCTGAAAACAAGTTCTAAAAACGCAATAATTTCTCTAGGGATGAAGGGTTGAATTTTGTCAAAACATTGGCTCCCTTCATTTAAAAAAAAAAATCAACTGCCAAAGTCTCAGCTAAAACTACTGAGAGCTGTCAAAAATCAACCAGATGGCAGCCTACCTGCTTTGATGAAGCTGGAAAATGAAAACAATATGTGAGTGGGAACATGCGAAAAAGAAACAGCTCTTCAATGCCCTTGTTTCCACTTGGAGCACTTTTAAAAGGAGCAAATATATGCAGGGCCACAGCCTAAATTTAATGCAACATTTAATGATGTTTTGAACCAAGAATAAATGTCCAGAAGATAATCCAGTGGATAAGTCAAGAATAAAAGGCAGAGATTGATCTTTTGTATGAAATAAAGCTGAGTTTCAGTTATTCAGCAAACGCTCTTCTACTAAGTTACCTCCTGCCACATTGACAGGTGTGAAACACTATATATTTGGTATTATGACTGATCCAGAATAGTTTCTTGGTCATTTAAAATTTATTTTTATTCATTTTGTTTCCAGATTTGAATATCCATTGTTTGCTAGGTGTACAGGAAGAGATAGTTTCCTACCCTCATCAACCATTTCGTTTAGATCAGGACCATCAAACTAAATGGCCAAATCTGCCCTCTCACCTGTTTTGTCAATAAAGTTTTATTGGCACATATTAAGCTTATTTGTTTACATATTGCTTAGGGCTGCAACGGCAGAGTGAGTAGTTGTGACAGAGCCTGAGTGGCCCTCAAAGCTGAAACTAGTTACTATCTGACCTTCTATAGAAAAAGTTTGCTGACCTTGGTCTAAGATGGAGAAAGTAAAGAAAAGGCAGGAAACATCAAACCCAAATATTTTTTAAAAATCCACAATGCCACACACATAGTAGTTGCTAAAAAAGTCTTTTAATTGGGCAGGAAATATCTTCTGTTGGCTAGCTCAAATAGTTATAACACCATGATAGCAAGTCCAGAACCGTGTATGCAGGACAGTTATCTTTACTCGTTATTACAATCTAGTCTATGAACACAGACTTAACTATCAATACCTGTGGACTATGCTGCAGATTCATGATATTGGTTATAAGGGTGACAGATTGAAAGTGTGAGTCAATGCAAAATTTTCAACATGGCAGAACAAATAAAGCATATCCATTTCTGATGCTGGGCTCATAGCGTAGGTTAAACTGAGAAATGGGGAGGAGTAATGGCCGATAGAAAAGAGACTGCAACAGAACAGCAGCACCTCTAAGATAGTCTTTCTGCTCAGTGGAGGTGGCTGACGTCACAGCCAGATCACTATCCTCTTGAAAGAAACTTTAGTTGAGAAAACTCAAGACTTTCATCTTGCGAGACAAAATTCAGCGACAGGGACAAGGTGCCACCTCTTATCACTAAACTGTTAGTTTAAGGGTCTCCAGGATTGCCCCTGTAACCTTGAACCACCTGGAGAAACCTGCTTCTAATGTTGGGCTGGGAAGTAGAGGAGTCATGAGGGAGGATGTGGTGGGACATTGTCATTATGTGAATTTCTTGTCTGCATAGGAGGATGAATCCATCGCCACCTCCATGCTGCCATGATTGTGCATCTGTGGGAGCCCACCAACCCTGTGCGGATACAGAGGAAGAGACTAGCTTGTCACTGCATCACCCAACTAAGCAGAGAGACCCTGGGGTTCTTCCAGATCCAGGAACTTGGGGCTAACAATATTTCTGCCCTCCTATGTCACAGATAGAGGCTAAGCCCACTGCATATGCAAAATACCTGACTATTGATTTTAGAGTGGCTTTGATAAATGGTCTCAATGGCACTGTTTTGGGTTGGGTGAGAAAGTGAGAAAATGAGCAACTCTTAATTTCACTGAATCACCAAAGAATGCAAGATCTCATTTTCAACTAAATTAGCTTTGCTTGTTTATATGTGATTTCTGATATGAAACTTGGGGAAACATAAATTGTCTGTTTTTCTGTCAGTAGGGATGAACAATTCAAGTAAATGGCTTCACTTGGTCCAGGAAAAATCAAGTCAATACTCAATAAAAGGTCTAGAGAGAGAGAGGAAAATAACATCCCAGCAGAATAAATTTATTTAAAATGTTGAAGCTTAGTGGATTAGGCAAACTATCTGGTTTCATAATTTTGGCCCTCAGTCTGGGCATCATGAGCTCATTGCTGTGTTACTCTAAGTTAACTTCCTGCTGTTGTTTTGTCTTAAAAGTTTTTAGTTTTTATTTTTATTTTTTTAAACAAAACCAAACATCCCAATTGACTAAATGTATAGATCTCTCCATTTTCTTCTACTTAAAAAAGGACATGGGGTTAGGGAAATTCAGTTTCTTTCCTAGAAAGTATCTTCATAATAAAATTAACACTATTTAGTAGACAGCTGTGAAGTGTAAATATAGATTGATGTATATAAACAAAATATTTTTCTCCCTCCTGTTCTTATATGTTTATTCTTATTGATGGCTTTTGCTAGTTTTTTTTTTTAGCTCTCTGTCCAATTTAGTTGATTCAACCACCAAGGTGGCCCCAACTTTCCATCCCTCGTAGGGTCAGGGGAAGGACACTTTCTCTGATACTTTTTCCTCTTTTCTAAAATCAGGATTATCATAATACCTGACTAGTTTTCTCAGGAGGATTAATAACACAGTGCACATGAAACACTTAGCAGAGTGTCTAGCACATAGCAAGTATTAAATAAATATTAATTATTATAATGGAAAGTCCAAAATAAAATGTGGCAAACATCTCCCTACACAAACAATGACTATAAACTGAGGTGGGGTGCCCCTTGCTGGAAATCTGAGTTTGTGGTTTTAAATCTCAATATGGAATTCTAAGTGTTTCATTCAGAGACATCTAAATAATTTTTCTGAATAGGAATAATTTCTGTTCTCTTGAAGTCCCAGATGCCCTGGGTGTGGTAGGTTGCTTTGTCCTGAGCATCATGGGTGAGCAGAAACCAAGCGGAGAGGCCTCATCTTCCCAGGAAAGAAGAGCATGGCTTAGGTGTTCTAACCATTCAAGATGGTTTTTACATTATGTCCGGGACCCAGCTAAGAGACATGATGGTAAAGACCAGGGGAGGCTAGGAATCACTCTGGGAACGTATATGTGTACTGTGAGTTAGAATGAGTACATTGTAAAGGGGATGTTATAGTCTGGGAAGGCAAATTATTCACTCACTGTAATTTGATCTGATGACAATGGAGTGGCTGAGTGAGTGGTACCACCAGGGAGCTTTTTAGAAAAGAATGGGGCTGTGTGGTTGGGGATATCTGGGATGCCCACTGTGCTGCATGCTTTCTGTAGGTTATCTTACGGGAGCCTCACAATCACCATAAGAGATGCCTATTATTACTTCAGTGCACAGTGTATTATTACTTCATTCTCACAAATAGAGGCCACGAAAGGTTAAGCAATTCTTCTGAGGCCACATAGCAAGTAAATGGCAGGGCTGGGATTAAGATTCAATTCTCAGACTCTTAAGTTCATGTCCTTTTATTTTATTTTTCAATTCTAAAATACTGCCTGCCTTTAAAATAGGATGAGCAGACAAAAAGAAAAGAACACACAGGGATAATTCATCTGCTAAATACCTGGGATTATGGGGTTGAGAACCAGCCTTGAAGAAAAACCCAAAAGCTCAGAGCACAAGAAACTGAATGGGGGTTTGCAGTTGGGAGATCAGCCAGAGCCTGCCTGGCGCTCTGAAGCCGGGATGGCACTTCAGCCATGCCCTGCACTGAGCCTTTCTACGCCTTCTCCTCCCGTCACTGAATGCAGCTGCCTCTGGAGACTGGGCATGACTTTGGGAGACACACCTTTAGCCAGGGAGCCATGTTCTGAAGGGGACTCAGCTACGAGCTTCCAGCAGGCAACACCATTGGTGCCGCGGGCAGTGGGCTCTGGAAGGTGCAGCACGACACCCACCACATCTCTGTTGGCCCAGGTAACCACCCACCTGCACCCTCCACTAGCCCTTCCTTCATTGCTTCCTTGTGCCTCAGTCCTTCAACTTAGGGGACGGAACATTCACATTGGCTGAGTATTTTGTGCCTGGCACTGTGGTAGGTAGGCCACATAGATGTTTTTGTGTAACCCTCAAAACAGTTCTAAGGCGTAGGAGGAAATTGAGGTGTATTGAGTCACTTGCCCAAGGTGGCAAGAGCCAGAGCTAGGCTTCCAACGCAAAACAGTGCACGGCCAAGGGCCACACTCCTCCCACAACATTGCTGTGGATCATCTCTATTCTATTTACGGTTTTCAAAATTACTGTTTCTAATATCCTTCGGCAGATATCTCTAAAATATGCCTTACCACATAACCTTTTGGAAATGTGTTCATTTTATTTAAAAATATCTACATCATCCCTTTTAATAGGCTGTATTTAATTTGCAGGGAGCTATACAACTTAAAATCTGGTAATCATCAAGGATCTATAAATATTGAGGTGAAGACGAAATAATGTCATTATGTTTATCAGGGGCTCACTAATTTAATTTTGAATCTCTTCATCAAAAATTCTTACAATATAATAAAAACAAATCTTTAGATTGGATCAGTTTCTTAGACCCCATATATTAAGTCATTAAGATTCTGTCTTCCCTTAACTTTCGGTGACGACTTGGGGAATAGCCTCTTGAAAGCAATAACATAATCAAAGAAGTTCATCTGACTAGAAAGGTGGGATGTTTTGTGTGTTTTTTTAAATCCTCATCTGAGGATATTTTTTCCATTGCTTTTCAGAGAGAGTGGAAGGAAGAGAGAGAGAGATCGATAGGATTGATTGGTTGCCTCCTTCGGCCGCCCTCACAGGGGTGGGGATGGAACCAGCAACTGAGGTGCATGCTCTCAGCCTGAATCCGACCCGGGACCCTTCCCTCGTCGGAGGGCCAACTCTCTGACCACAGAGCCAAACCGGCGAGGGCCAGAAGTTTTTTTTTTAAGTGAGAATAGTAAAGTGATGCCAATTTAGGAACGGATAAAAGGTAATTTTCTCTTGATTTTTATTCCCTGTGAATTTTCCCAGTGGTTTTAGCCCAAAAGAGATCATAGTTTTGTTGTTGTTGTTGTTTGTTTGTTTTGTAAAAGAAGTGCCAAAGGGGAAAATGTTTCTTGGTCAAATTCCTTTTTTACAGAGCTGTTGATAGTTTAGTGAATTTTAAACCAATTTCTGGTTCTTTCCTTACTTCCACCGAAATCTTTAAAATGTCTTTGAAAAATGTTTGTGTCAGTCCCACAAATTTTCTTTAAAATATATGCACCTGAAAACTTGTATAATTTTGTTAACCAGTGTCACCCCAATAAATTCAATAAAAGAAAAAAATATATTGCTGGGCATCAAAACTTTCATATCAGTGACTTTTTCCCCTGTTGTAAAAGGTAATGTAATTGTTTAGTATTGTTTGGCCACTAAATTTCCAAGTCCCGGAAGCTACTGGTTTTCTATACACACCTATCAAATCAACCAATCCTGTTTATTACAGAGATGCCTCTGTCGTGTTGCAAAAATCTTATTGCTTCTTTGCCTTCATGGAAGGAGCTATTTTCTGTTTTGTACATTTCCTCACAAAGAATGGATTTAGGGAACAAAATCCACCTTTCAAAGTTAGAGTCATGGTGCCCAACAGAGAAATGTGGCAAAGTCCTAGGCAAAGGTTCACGGCCGGATGCTACTTTTTCTCCCGTTCTCAGACAAATGGCAGAAGGGAAGATTGGTTTCTAACCTAAAATGTGATTTTTCTTCTCAGGTAGTTAATGCTTGCTCCTCACACATGGAGCTAGATTCGTGGACAGGCTCTCCCAAGAATCCTTCTGTGCTTGAGTTCCTTAAAGGTTTAGTTTATAGACTGGTGGCCCAGCAATATAGCAAAAGAACTTCTTGAAAGCTTTCTTTGTTTCGTTAATGCCATCTTCTTCTCCATTCTTTTAGTTTATTCAAAATCAGTAGTATTTTTTCAGCGCCTTACTGTTGAAGCATTTTCCATCAGTACCTCAAAAAAGAGAAAGTGTTTTTGAGTTTTGACCACCCTGATTAGTAAAAACATTGAAGCACAAAATGATTTAAAAGTTTGTATGTTTTAAAGATCAAGTAATTAAAAAATACCCTTTGTTCTTAGTTTTATGTGTAGGAAAATCTTGAGGTTAATTCGCTGACCATGTGGGATAATTTGACTCTCAATCAGTAAATTTAAAAAATCTTTCATAACATAAAAAAGATCCAGCCCTGCCAAGGACAAATGACTGGCACTGAAATTCCTTTGTTAGCTTAAGTCATTGATATGTAAAACAAAAGAAAATTCTTTGGCAGAAAACAGAGGAATGTCCAGATGGTTTCTATCTATTTTCTCATTGATTGTATAATTAAAATCCCCTTTAATCATCAGAAAAATCGAGATAGAATGTTTGTAATAGAACAGTACTGTGTTTTAAAGAAATACTTCTTCTGCGGTAGGTTCACTAGTAATGAAATACTGGGAGCAACTAATTTGTGACTTTGCTATGTGGAGAAAAGATAGTTCACTAACCTATGTGTAGCATTATATTGGTTGTGCCAGATAAGATCAAACGTAATCCATTAAAATGAATCTGAATTACAGGTGATATTTCCTTTTACTTGAAGCGAGATTCACACTTTGATGAATTAAGAGATGGACTAGAAAGCACCAATAAACCAGTCAGCAAATGACTTATAGTTCATACCATTAGCAATCATGGGATGGAATTTATTTACCTGAGGAATCCTGACCTAATCTTGCTAAACTATAGTCTGTGCAATGATGTGCTTCTTGATCAATATGAATAATATTAGTTACCAGAACTACATTACCATGTGTTCCTTCTATATTCCATCTTCTGATCACTAGATTGTATATTATTATTCTAGACATATCAAATGTGCATGTATACACATGCTTTTAGTTGGTGGATGACTATTTTTTAGGTTGAGCTACTACTTGGACTCTTGTGGTGACTTTGTATGACATTATATCTGCATATAGCTATCTCTATCTTATCATCTATATCTATATCTATATCTATATCTATATCTATATCTATATCTATCTATATCATCTCTATCTCTATCTCTATCTATATATATCTATATCTATCTATATCATCTGTCTATATCTGCCTTCTTGATTGATAAATGGTATCAGTAATGATTTTAAAATGCAGAAAACAAATAAACCAATACAAAAATTCTAGTGATTGACTGTTAATTTCTGTTTCTTTGTTTTGTTTTGTTTGTTTTTTACTTAGTGGTTATTTTTAAGGTCTTTACATTGGTCCAAGAAATGAGAAAATATTGTTATGACTTTTTAGGATGCTGATGAGACAAAATAAATAAATGTAGGGCCTCTTTCCAGAAGTTCTGGGCAAAGGTTACAGGGATAAAGTAATGGTGGACCCAGTACTATGGAGAAATCAGTATTGTTCTAGTTGCCGGGGTCAGGGAGGAGTGGGAAAGACTGTGGAGAGGGTTTAGGTTTCTACGGCTCCTGCAAGCCTGTGTAGTTCCCAGTGGGTAATGACTCATAACCAAGGAACTAAAGACACGGGGAGGTAGGGCAGGACACATAGGTACAAATAGCTGTGATGTTTATTAAGTACTTACTATAAACCGTGCGCAGTTGCTAAGGATTTCACACAGATGATCTCAATTAACAGCAAGAGATGGGTACTATCATTATCCCAATTCCATGCATGAGGATAGCAGAAAATTCAGGAATTAGGTAGTTTGGATAATCTGCAATTTAAATTTGGGAAATTTTAGTTGAGAGGCAACCTCTCTGAGCCATTACATTGTTCTGCCTCAAAGTATAAATATATCCCCATTGCATAATCAAGCAAAGGAGCTCATCACCATTCTAATTAGGACTTTGAAAGATCTGTATCTATACAAGGGATCATTCCTGCAATAAACATTGTACGAAAAGGAATTGCTGCCTGCTGCAGTCTACTGGATTCCGTTCTCCCTGAGCCTTGGTGGCTCACTAGGGCGTGATGATCATAGGGAAGATTGGAAAGGGGGTGGGTGGCACTCAGGATTTTGACCTGTCCTGACTTTGTTTGCCAGTGGCAAGAATGCCTCAATTCTTGCTCTATATTTCCGTACCAAGATTTGTTTTTGTGCAGGTTTTGTATGGTTTGAGTTGGCATGCAACTATTTTTTTACTTGATGCATAACTCAGAGCCCTGTAGTGATCCTGCAATGTGACCTATTATTGAGCACATTGCTTTATTTAATTTTCCAATAATCCAAGAAGGCAGGTACTATTACATATCTCATCAACTCTAAATTCCACATTTCCCCCCTCCTCCATATTTTAACATTTCTAAATCAAGATGTCTCTTGCAATTGATGGTGTGTGTGTACCTAGTTTTATTGTCAGTATTTTTTTTCTTAATGGCACATAAAATAATAGCATAGCTTAAAAAAATAATGGTGTTTTGGATGCAATGAAATACAGTATCTCCACTATACAGAGGCAACTGTGGATGTTAAATAATTTCTTCTAGATTACCCAACTAGAAATTGGTTGTGACATATGATGGCTAGTTGTTGAGAAAAACCAGTTTGCCTTTCATTCTGAGCACAGTTGGTCTACATTTTCCAACCTCCCTTGAAATTAAGTTTGGCATGAAACAGTTCTAGATAATGGAATATATATGGATAACTGGACCCATAGAAACCACTCACTTTTCTTCACTTTTTCTTTTCCTTAGTGGGCCAACTGGACACCAATGACCAGAGCATCTCTGGGAGCCAGTTGTTGAAGATGACTGAACTTCTGTCATTTTGACTCATGAATGACTGTGTGGAGGAGAGCTGCCTTCCTTTCCTCACTTTCTCTAGTCTACTGATTGACTTTATGTGAGTGAGAGATAAATTTATATTGTGTTAAAACACTGAACTTTGGGGATTAATATGTTGCAAATAGATTGTTACTTTAATTAATACACTGGTAGAGCTGGGATTCAAACCTTGTCATTCTAGTTCTAAAACCTGTCTTCTTAATAAACATATTTTAAAGTTAGTACTATATTGAATAAAGATTTCCACAGTGAAAGAAGTTTGGGAAACAGTTGAGGAAGTTTCCCAATGTAAGACTTCTTGGAGCCATGCCAGTATGCATTATGCATCTCTAACCAGTGTCATATGCAGGTTTTTTTAATCCATTCATTTTATTTTGTTTTTTATTGAATCTGTTGGGGTGATACTAGTTAACAAAATTATACAGATTTCAGGTGCACAGTTCATTTTAAAAATGAATACAATCATATTGTAGAGGTGATTGAAGAGAAGGGATATTTGAAAAGTTCCTGCATAGCTCTCAGTAAAGCAGACAATCAGAATGTGAGCTTGAATGTGAATCTCTTCTCTTGTGCCCAAGACTCCAGAGGATTCTGACTTGATCCTTGGCTCTTTTTTTATTGGGGCATCCCTGTTGCCACTCATCATACCTGTGAGGAACTTCCCAAGACTCCTGTGGGTCTGTCTCCCAAGACTCTTGAGCACCCGGCCCTGACTTCCCCCAGAATACACAGGAGGTCTCCAAAAAATAGACCCCAGAGGGAGCATTTCTGAATGGTTCTCCCAAGCACAATGAATCAATTTCTTCTCCTTGTATATTCTGAAAATTAGCAGAAAGCCCATGCATATTTCAGAGTTACTTTTTTTTTTTACTTTTTAAAAAATTTTTTATTTTTGTTCAAAATATTACAGATGTCCCTTTTTCTCCCGGTGACCCATTCTACCCCGATCCACCCCCCTTCCCAACCCCTCTCCCCACCATTGTCCGTGTCCTTGGGTTGTGCACATATGCGTATACATTCTTTGGTTAATCTCTCTGCCTCCACCCACCCGCCCTCCTCCATCCCTCTGACATTTGTCAGTCTGATCCACGCTTCCATGTCATTGAATCTATTCTGTTCATCAGTTTATTAAGTTCTTTAGAGTCCACGTATAAGCGAGATCATGTGATGTTTGTCTTTCTCTGCCTGGATTATTTCACTTAGCATAATATTCTCCAGGTCCATCCATACTGTCCCAAAGGGTACAAGATCCTTCCTCTTTACAGCTGCATAGTATTCCATGGTGTAAATGTCCGACAGCTTTTTATCCACTCATCTACTGATGGGCACCTGGGCTGTTTCCAGATCTTAGCTATTGTAAATTGTGCTGCTATGAACATAGGGGTGCATAAGTTCTTTCTGATTAGTGTCTCAGGTTTCTTAGGATATATTCCTAGAAGTGGGATCACTGTGTCAAAAGGCAGCTCCATTTCTAATTTTTTGAGGAACCCTCATACTGTTTTCCATAGTGGTTGCACCCGTCTGCATTCCCACCAGCAGTGTATCAGGGCTCCCCTTTCTCCACACCCTCACCAGCACATGTCATTTGTTGATTTGTTGATGGAGCAATTCTGACAGGTGTGAAGTGATACCTCATTGTGGTTTTAATTTGCATCTCTGATGATTGGTGACGTTGAGCATTTTCTCATATGTCTCTTGGCCATCTGTATGTCCTCTTTGGAGAAGTGTCTGTTCAGGTCCTTTTCCCATTTTTTAATTGGATCATTTGTCTTCCTCGTGCTGAGTAGTTTAAGTTCTTTGTACACTTTGGAAATTAGCCCCTTATCAGATCCATCCTTGGCAAATACATTTTCCCAGACCATGGGGTTCCTTTGTATTTTGAGGCTGTTTTCTTTTAATGTGCAGAAGCTTTTTAGTTTGATGTATTCCCATATATTTATTTTTTCTTTTGTTTCTCTTGCCCTGGGAGATGTATTGTGGGATGTCTGTGACTTTACTGCCTATGTTTTCTTCCAGGACTTTTATAGTTTCATGACTTACATTTAAGTCTTTTATCCATTCTGAGTTTATTTTTGTGTATGATGACAGTTGGTGGTTTAGTTTCATTTTTTTGCATGTACCTGTCCAATTTTCCCAGCACTATTTATTGAAGAGGCTGTCTTTTCTCCTTTGTATGCTCTTTTGATAGCTTTCTATGACACTGACATTGACTGTATGATAGACTTCTAATGACATTAAATCATGGTCTGTGTAAACATGTGTTACTTTGTATAGGGCCATATTCTTTATGGAGGCTGGTAAATACATTTCAAATTATACTTATGAAAAAAATCTTTCTAATTCTCATGATTTTCTAGTGTTATATTTTCCAGTTTAGCCAGTAAATTTTGTGTCGATTCAAGGGGCTTAATTACTATGTAACTTATTTTGTGAAAGTTACTAAATGATATTTTTCCCCCCGTTTAAACATGCAAGAAACATAGAGATATTTACTGCACATGGAACAAGAAAGTCTCTAAATCTTCATCCAAAACCTAGCTTTAGTATTTAAAAAATATCTGTTTTATTTTTTCTTTAAGGATCATGCTATATCCATTTTCCTCTTTAAAAAAATATAAATCCTTTAAAATTTTTAAGTTAGATTTTACATACACTATTATATTAGTTTCAGGTATACAATCCAATTATTAAACATTCTACTAAGTGATCATCCTGATAAATCTCATATCCATCTGACACCAAACATAATTATTAGAATGTTATTGACAATATTTCCAATGCTATACTTTACATCCCCATGACTATTCTGTAGCAACCAATTTGTACTTCTTAATCCCTCCACCTTTTTCACCTGTCCCCACAACCCATCTCCCACCTGGCAACCATCAAAATGTTCTCTGTATCTATGAGCTGTTTCTGTTCTGCTTGTTTGTTTATTTTGTTTTTTAGATTTAATTGTTGGCAGATATGTATTTATTGCCATTTTGTTTATATGTATATTGTTTATATGTATTTAATTTTAGAGAGAGGAGGGGAGAGGGAGAGAGAGAGAGGTGGAAACATCAATGATGAGAGTCATTGATCGGCTGCCTCCTGCACACCCCCAGAAGGAGGATCCAGCCCGTAACCTGGGCGTGTGCCCTCACTGGGAATCAAACCTCGATCTCCTGGATCATAGGTTGATGCTCAACTGCTGAGCCACACCTGCTGGGCTATTATTCGTATTTCCCCCCCTCCTCCCCCCTCCTCCCCCTCCCTCCTCTTCCTCCTCCTCTTCTCCTCCTCCTCCTCCTCCTCCTCCTCCTCCTTCTCCTTCTTTTCCAGAAGACCCTTCAACATTTCCTGTAGTTCTGGTCTGGTGGTGATGAACTCCTTTAGCTTTTCCTTGTCTGTGAAGCTCTTTATCTGACCTTCAATTCTAAATGATAGCTTTGCTGGGTAGAGCAATCTTGGTTGTAGTTCCATGTTTTTCATCACTTTGAATATTTCTTGCCACTCCCTTCTGGCCTGCAGTTTCTTTTGAGAAATCAGCTGACGGTCTTTTGCGAGCTCCCTTGTAGGTAACTAATTGCTTTTCTCTTGCTGCTTTTAGGATTTTCTCTTTGTTTTTAACCTTTGGCATTTTAATGATGATGTGTCTTGCTGTGGGCCTCTTTGGGTTCATCTTGTTTGGAACTCTCTATACTTCCTGGACTTATATGTCTATTTTCTTCACCAGTTTAGGGAAGTTTTCTGTCATTATTATTACTACTACTACTGCTATTAATTATTATTTTTGACCCTCACATGAGGATATTTTTTCCATTGCTTTTCAGAGAGAATGGAAGGGAAGGAGAGAGAGAGAAACATTGATGTGAAAGGGACACATCAACTAATTGCCTCCCCCACAGGCCCATACAAGGGGTGGGGAGTGAGCCCCCAACCAAGGTATGTGCCCTTGGTTGGGAATTGAACAGGTGACCCTTTAGTGCATGGGCCGATGTCTAACCACTGAGCCACACTGGCCAGGGCTCTCATTACTTTTTCAAATAGGTTTCCAATTTCTTGCTCTCTCTCTCCTCCTTCCAGCACCCACATGATGCCAATGTTGGTGCACTTGAAGTTGTCCCAGAGGCTCCTTACACTTTCCTCATTTTTGGGGGGATTTCTTTTTTTCTTTTTTGATGTTCTGGTTGGGTCTTTTTTGCTTCCTTATATTCCAAATTGCTGAATTGATTCTCAGCTTCATCCACCCTAATGATTACTCCCTGTAAATTATTCTTCATTTCAGTTAATGTATCCTTTGTTTCTGACTGGTTCTTTTTTATGGTTTCCATGTCCTTTTTTATACTGTTGAAGTTCTCCTTAAGTTCATTGAGCATCCTTACAAGCAGTGTTTTTAACTCTGCATCTAGTAGAGTGATTGCCTCCACTTTGTTTAGTTTATCTTCTGGAGTTTTTCTCTGTTCTTTCATTTGTGACATGTTTCTTTGTCTCCTTGTCTTGGCAGCTTCCCTGTGTTTGTTTCTATGTATTGGGTAGAGCTGCTACATCTCCCAGGCTTGGTAGAGTAGCCTTATGTAGTAGGTGTTTTGTAGGATACAGTGGTACAGCCTCCTTGGTCACCAAAGCTGACCACTCCAGGTGCGTCCCCCACCCTCCATGTGGGCTGTGTACACCCTTCTGTTGAAGTTGAGCCTTGATGGTGGTTGGCACATCAGTGGGAGGGATTTACCCCCAGGCTGGTTGGCTGCAAGGACTGGTTGTGACCACTGTCCACCATAGAAAATCAGCTGTGCAAGAACCCACCCCATGGAGCAGGACTTACTTTGGTGGGGCTCAGGGGCCCGCTGAGTCGGTACCTTGAGTATATCACTTGTGAAGGTGGTTAGGTGGTGCCTTAAGATGGTCTGAAGCTGTCCACATGGTGCGAGGGCTCTGGCACCTCCCAGGAAGTGCAGGCCAAAGTCAGCCACTGCCTGTATTCTGCCCAGGGCCACCCAGCATGAGCTACAAAGTGATTTGCAGATGGTTGCTACTTATGTTGGGCTTGGATGTGCCCAGGTGAGGCCAAGCTGTGAACTAAGACCAACTGCTGTTAGTGTTGGGCCTGGGGCCACTTAGCAAGAGGCAGGGGCCACAGTGAAACCAAATGCTGCTTGTTTGGGAGATTTTAGGAGAGTTTGAAGCCTGAGCCAAGATAGGTGGTTCATCTGGAAAAGCCACTGGAAACAGGTTGGGTTGGGCCAGAAAGTCGGCTGGGGAGGGGTCTCAGGGAATCACCAGGGCGGGGGGAGGGGAGGAGACATTGATAATCATGTTGATGGGGACTCAGATATGGTACCCACCTGCTGGCTCTCTGTGTGTGTATGGGTGGGGAAGGTTCTCAGAAAAGGAACAATGGTCTCTCCGAGCACTTCTGTCTGGCAGAAAGCTTCCCCTCCAACTCTTGCCCTAGTGCCAGACAATTCTGTTCCTCCCTATATGCTCCTGGTGCCTTTCAAGCTGCTGCCTTAGCACTAGAGCTCAGAGGCAGTGAGTTTAAGTAAGTCTATATCCAGGCTCTTTAAGAGAAACTGCCTAGGACTTCAGCAGCACTCCTCTCACTCACCCACAATCCCCACTGGTTATCATAGCCGGAATTTATGGGGACTTCTCTTCCTGGCACTGGAACCCTGGGCTGGGGGGCCTGGTGTGGAGCTGGGATCCCTCACTCCTCAGAGGGGACCTCCAAAGCTGAGATATCCCTCCTGATTTTTGTCCACCACATGGAGGTGTGGGATGAGCCTGTTCCACGTCTCCACCCCCCCTACCAGTCTTGATGTGGCTTCATCTTTAAATTCTTAGTTGTAGGACATTCATTTAGCTAGATTTCAGGTGGTTCTGAATGATGGCTTCTTTGCAGTTTACTTGTAATTTTGATGTGGTTGTGGGATGATGTGAATACCACCTTCAGTGATAATTTTGATTAAAATTCTTTTGAGCACAGGGTTTGAGGTTTTCTTGTTTACCACTGTACTCACAGTTTCCTGGCACAATGCCTAGTGCATGGTAAACACTCAGAAAATACATGCTATTCTAGTTAAAGAGGTAGCATTGTGTAGTGGGATGAATGCTGAATTAGGTGTCCAAAAGTGTCCCCAGCATGGGATCTATGAGCCTTACTTTCCTCATTTATAAAATAAGTATAGTGATATTACTTTGAAGGATTCGGTGATGATCAAATGAAATAATATATATGGGTGCTTTGTAAAACTAATGTAAGATATTAGTACTACCACTGGAATTAAATACTCAGTGTTCAGTAGATTAACTGTACTTAAAACATATTTTCTCACAATTGTTGACCTTCGATATAGACTCTGTATTGTACATAGGTGATAAAATGGAATCATATGTTCCTGCCCCTTGGAACATGAGAAAAGTTGAAAGTCAGTACACTTGTGTGCTCATGTCCTTCCTAAGCTCCCAGAGCCATTCTGTTTTCTGGGCAGACTAGATTAGTCATATGGAAATGCATTCAGCAAGTATCTGAAAAAAGTATATAAAGAACTCCAGAGAACCAGGACAAGTTAGTTAAAAACCACATAATGAATAATGTTTTAGATGATCTATCTGGGAAAAACAGAATTCAAGTTTGGAAGCCTTTTTTCTTCCTTTCTGAATTTTGCCATGTCTGTTTGCCTTAGAATGAGCAACACATTGATAATCAAAAACAGATTAGCATTTGAGTAAGTGTCCTTCACGTCAACCCCCGATTTCCCTTTAGTTCTATATAAGTAAAGGTTCATTACTTTCACTGGCATAAGCTTCTCATTTTGAAAAGTACTTCTATGAAGTGTGTCCTGTGGTACTGAGTATTCTCCCGGCGAGTGTACTTCGTATCTTGGACGTGTTGTCGAGTGTATTTGGACCCTCTTTAAGTGCTAGCAGTGAAATTATCTTAGATTGCTTTCTTTCAAACATAGACCTTTCGTCACTACTGGATCAGATGTTTTTACTGCCAAATGACAGGGCCACATGTGTGGGGTATTTGCAGGCAGCAATGTATGGGTGCTACAGCAAGAGAAGGGAATAAAGCCCTTAGGTTTCGGTAAAGGACTGAATGACTTACTCCCTTTTCCAAGAAACAAATCCAGAAACAAAATGTTTTCTCCTGAGCTTAAATGAAAAGCAGATACAACAAAGGCTTTAAACTGAGAAATAATAGATTCACTGGCATCAGGTACTGAAGGAATTGCACATTATTTAGACTTCTCAAAAAATTGGCTATGCTTGTTAGCTGGAGGTCCAAAAATTCTCTGGAAATTATTGTCCATGTTAACCATAAAACTACTAAACAGTTTATTATTGTCAAATTCACTTAAAATGGATAACCTTGATCTCTAAGTAATTCCCTTCAGAGAATTGCTTGTGGTAAGAGTATATTTTAGAAGTTCATTGTTAAGCATTTCAATAAATCAATATGATTGAGGAAAATTTGATATTCCTATGGAAATTTCCATGCTTTTATTGCTCTTTCCATATTATTAAGACTAGTGATTCCTGTGCTAAAGGATCTGGGACTAGCATTTTCTCAGTTTAAAGTATAGTTTATGAATACTGATGGAAAGAATGTTACTGTGGAAATTCATTTATTTTCCTTAGTCTGTATTATCTATCTTCTTACTCTCCAAGTTTACCTTAAACTCCTGTCAACCTAGATTAGTTCTGTTATCTAATCACAGATATAGTCTATATATTTACCATGAGAAGGATGGAGGCTCCAAATATTTGTTTAGCCTAGTTTTCTGATGCAGCCTTATAAAAGTTAATGTTGAGATCATCCAGAGGTTCTATGATTAGCTGTAGGTAAACAACCATCCTTGTTTGCCCAGGGCTGAGGGGCTTCCTGGGACACAGGACAGTTTTCTGCACACTGGAACAGTTAGTCATCCTAGTGTTTTAATGTATATTAGTAATATATATTAAACATTACAGAAAAAATACCTAATGCAACAGCACAACATTAATTATGAAGTATATATCTCCAGTAGGTCTTCATTTTTTTAGGGATTGCCATTAGATTGAACTCATTCTTTGAAATATTATTTATTTAATTACTGATCATTTTGATAGATACAAAAATATTTCAGACTTAAAACTTTTCTTTCTTTCACTGCCCAAATTACAGAATTTATTGAAAACTTTATATATTCTTCCTTAATTTTAATTCAATAAGACATAAGAAGCTATAGGCCAAGAACTTCATTAAGAAATATTTTTTAAACTTTTATATTTATTTATTTATTCATTTATTTAAATTTTTTTTAAAGGGAAGACTAATTTTTATTTTTTATTATTGATTTTAGGTAGGGAGGAAGACAGAGAAACATTGATGTGAGAAAGATACATCCAGATAGGCCCCAACCGTAGATAGAACCCACAACCTAATAAATGCCCTGACCAGGAACTGAATCTGAAACCTTCTTGTGCACAGGACAACGCTCTAACCAAGTGAGCCACACCTGCCAGGGCTTTTTAAAAAAAATGTTTTTCTTGATTTGTTTTTAAGATTTTAAAATTATTTTTATTTTTATATCTTTATTGACTTCAGAGAGAGGAAAGAAGAGGGAGAGAGAGAGATAGAAACATCAATGATGAGAGAGTCATTGATTGGCTGCCTCCTGCATGCCACTGACTGGGAATTGAACCCTGATCGCCTGGATCCCAGGTCGATGCTCAACCGCTGAGCCACGCCCAGCTGGGCTTGATTTTTTTTTTTTTTAGAGAGAGAAGAAGAGAGAGGGATAGAAACATCAGTGAGAGAGAAACATTGATTAGCTGCCTCCTGCATGCCCCCTGCTGGGGATTAAGCCTGGAATCCAAGCATATGCCGTGACCTGGAATAGAACAGGTGACCTTTCAGTGCATGGGACAACACTCAACCAACTGAGCCACACTGGCCAGGGCAAGAAATATTTTTTAATGGTTTGTTTTTCAGTTGCTTATTTCCTTTGTTGAGATATTTACTTTTAAAGGTCATTAAACATATTTCCACTTCTCTGTGGATTTGAGCAGAATAATTATACAGTTCTTAATGTACTGTTTTTGCAGAATCAGACACTTAGGTTTTACATGTCTGAAAAATAAATCTCTTGTCAACACTGCTTTTTATTTCCCAGAGCTCTGGTTTGTAAAACAGGCCTGATGTGTGTTGGCTTTCTCTTTTAAATGACTCTGCTCCCTCTCATGAAATGTTGTAATCCAAAGCTCCAATGAGCTTGAACTACCCCAAATATTGGATATTTAAAAATCTTTTTTCTAGTGAGAAATAGCATACAGGGCAAAGAATACTTACCAGATTTTTGGAGACTTTGAGCTTGAAGGAACAATCTTAGAAAAAAGTCTCCCCTTTTCTTACAGTTTATCTGAAGGGCTTTCTTTCAGAGTTAGAAAGAATCAATGTGGTCTTAAAGGAGTAAAGAGGGTCATAATACCAAACATAACAAGGTTACAAAAGCACTAAACAAAATAAACCAGCCAAAGAAAGATAAGTATCACATGATCTCACTCATATATGGAATCCAATGAACAAAATAAACTGACGAACAAAATAGATCCAGAGACACAGAAGCATGGAACAGACTGAGGGATCTCAGAGGGAAGGTGGGGGTGAGGGAGTGGGGGTGGGAAGAGATTAACCAAAGAACTTATATGCATAACCCATGGACACAGACAATAGTGTGGTGAAGGCCTGGAGGGGGGCAGGTGTGGAGTGGAGGGGGTCAATGGGGAAAAAAGGGGGACATTTGTAATAATTTCAACTATAAAGATAAATTTTTAAAAGCGCACATTAATTCACTGTGGCTATAGCTAATAAAGTTGCACTGTATGGACACACCTTACTGGTCCATTTATTCCTGCTGATGGAACATGGAGTGAATGACACATATGCTGGATGCCCATTTCATTCCTGAAAAAAGTAAGAGGAAATAGAAGGTCTGATGGCTTGCCCTCCCTAGGAACTTATGGAAATAGATGTTCTAATATTATATGGCAGGAGATGCCAATAAGTGACCATAATAAATGACGGAATTTGTACCTTATTTTTCCCTTTCTTGTGTAGTTCATTGGTTGTTTTGCCATCCTATACATTATTAAGGCCTCGATTGCCCTCTGGGATCTTCTAGTGAGCAGACTCTTATGAAAAAAGAGCCAAGAGTAGAACCGCATGTCATGTCTAGACTAAGGTGAAATCCTGCTTCCAGGAAGAACTATAACCATTTTCTTTGTAGGTCCTTTCTAGAATCAGTCTCTTTCTTTCTCTTTGTCTATGTGTGTATAAAATTATATTTTTAATATTTTAATATCATTTAATTATATTTAAAATATTTTAGTATTTTTATATTTAGTGTACTTAGTATTTTTAATATTCATATTATATTTATATTTTTTCCAATGGGAAAATATGCATTTTAATTATATCACAAACAGCTTTTCATGGCATTAATTTATATCCATAGATCTATTTCTTGATTCTGAAATAGATATATAGGTAGAATGACAGATAGATGGATAGATAGATGATAGATAGATGATAGATAGATAGATAGATAGATAGATAGATAGATAGATAGACAGATAGATAGATATTCTTCTACAAGGGAATGACTCTGGGTTAACTTTCAGCAGCATTACATGCTTCCTTTCCCTACTTAAATGATTCAATTGTCTATACAGGATTCATACCTGAGAGCTGCACAAGAAATGTTATTTGTTTTTTACTTTTGAAGAGTAAATTTATGTTTTTCTCTTTGGATGGTAATGGGAAAACTAGGAAATGTGTATTTTAATACCCAATGATGGTCCTTAAGATTTTGCTTCTGGGTTATTTATTTTTTTAAATTTGATAGTCTTTCCTACAGTCTTAAGCAATGTATAGCAAGTTATCTACACCCTAAGAAATATAAATCACACATTATCTTTGTTCAAGATTAGAACATCTGGGGTTTTCTCTGTAGCAATTGTGCCTTAATCACATGCACTAAATTATTCATTCCCACCCGTCAGCCGTTTCTCAAATGGAGCCATGGAGGAAGAATGACATGGTCAATCGTTAGCTGTTCTCTGGACAGTCATGAATATACAGTATGTGTAGCTAAATACCCATAACCAAAAGCACAGTGCCTGAAGAAACTGGGCATCAAGGCTGTGCAAAAGTAAGCTGAGGATCTGAAAGAGCAATACATGAACATTGCCTCTCCTTCCAATGGCATCTTCTGTCAGGCATACCCTTTCATAGGAAAGGGTAATAGTTCTTCATAAGACTTTAAACTAAAGCAAATTAACCATCCTGTGTTTGTGGGGCCCAAAGGAAAAGATTCTGAATCTTTCTCCCTTATCTTATTGAGATAAATAGACATGAGAAGTCCCCAAGAATCCCTGTTTTTCAGAATTTCTATTGGGAAAAAAAGTATGAGAAATTTGATATCTTGGTGAGAGGAGAGCTAGAAAAGTACATGAAAGCAAAGCTGGAGGAAGTGGTACCAGTAGTGTGCTTTGTGACCTAATAAATTCTGAGTCCATCATGTCTTCTCAACTTCCCTTTGAGGTTGCAAAAGAATTTGCTGTTCTTTGACAAATTAAAATTGTATGTATTTTGGTTGTACAACATGATTTTTCAGGGGTACATGTGATGATTTAATATATGTATACAGTATGAAATGATTGCCACAGTCAAGTTAATTAACATATCCATTACCTCACATGGTTACCATTGTGTGTGTTGAGAACACTTAAGATCTACTGTCTAGCAAATTTCATGTATACAATACAGTGTTATTAATTATAGTCACATACAGAATGAGAGAAAATATTTGCAAAACATATATGTGATAAAAGGTTAATATCCAAAATATATAAGGAACTCATTTGAATAAACAGCAAAAAACAAATAACTCGGTTGAAAAGTGGCAAAGGACCTGAACAGACATTTTTCCAAAGAAGACATACGAATGACCAACAGGTACATGAAAAGGTGCCCAACATCACTAATCATGAGAAAAATGCAAATCAAAACCACAATGATATCACCTCACACCCGCTAGAATGTTACCATCAAGGAGACAAGATAAGTGTTGATGAAGATGTGGAGAAAAGGGAAGCCTTGTGCACTGTTGGTGGAAATGTAAATTGATGCAGCCACTATGGAGGTTTCTAAAAAAATTAAAAATAGAACTGCCATATGATCCAGTAATTCTATTTCTGGGTATTTATCCAAAGGAAATAAACTTGCTATTCTTTGAACCTGCCAAGATCCCCTGCTAGGCCTCAGAGACTTTACATTTGCTTTTCTTCTGCCAGGAATGCTTCTCCCCCAGCCTCTCAGACAGGGTTTTCACTCCCTTCATTCCAGCCTCAGCTCAAATGTCTTCTCAGAGAGGCCTTGCCTTGCAGACGGCACTATCTGCTTTACTGTTTTCACTGAAACACTTACGACATAGAGACTGAGGTTGCACATCTGTGTTCATTCATTCTTTATTATTTGTCTCTGCCACTAGAATGGAAATTCCATGTGGGCAGGAGCTTTGTCCAGCTTTTACTGCACCCCACAGCCTTATACACTCCAGGTGCTTGATAAATGCTTGTTGGTGAATGAATGATTGAACTTAAAGTAAGAAACATTATATAGCTCTTCTACTGTATGAAGGAAATATTGTTCAAGTTAGAAGCACAAAGAATCTACTTCTGGCTTTAACATATGCCAAGATCAGGTGAGACATTGCAAATTGCTTATAATAGACACCTGATGGTGAGTTACGTGGGAACAAAGGCCCAACTGAGAAAAAAAAAAAGAATCTCTTCCTAAACTCCTAAGATCTAAATCAGAAGCAGAGCCTGGATTTAATGCTTCCTATGCAGACAGTCAATGTCATCATCATCACCACATGAACACATGTTTAATGAACAGTGAAACTGTACCTCTCTTCTGACGATACCTACAGGCAACAGGGAAGAAGCAGATGGTGCCTGCAAATGAAAACGAGCAGAAGAAACGGCATAAAGATGATGGGGGACATCTTGGGTCTAAGTCTCTCCTCCATCTCAGTTTAGTTTATCCCCCAAGAGCATATGGCACTGATCCCTCACTTCTTGAAAGCACTTCTACTTCTTGCCTTCTATTAAAATACATGTTTGTCTACCGCCCTGTTTCCTTTCCCCTTCTTCCTATCTGCAGCCCTTCTTCCCCTTAAAAATGGGTGTCTGCTAGAATTCTACCCTTTGTCCATGTGTCATTCAAATTCTACCTAGTAGCGTCCCCTACCTGTCTTCATGATGATAATTCTGTGACATAAGCTTCTATACATTGTCCTTTCTTTCAATTCCCAGGCCTGAATTTCCAACAGTTATTTGATATCTTTGCATGGATTTTCCTTTAGGCACCTCAAGATTATTCTGTCTCAAACTAAATCCATTATATTGTTCTTCTGGCTTTTCTCATGTTAGATTTTAGTCACCTAAAGACGTATCTTCTTGTCCCGTGTCTCTCAAGCTGTCTTCGTGTTGTTCTCTTCTGTATCTTTTTCTCAGTCACCCTGCAGTTTAGACTTTCATCATTTCCCACCTTAACCATTGGAGAACGAGCATGGCTTCTGATGTCATCAGTTCATCCCTGTTTCCTGCAAACTCGTATTTTTACCCTAGAAGAAATTCCAAGTTTCTTTATGAAGGCATAGCAACCTGGCCCCAAAATGTCTTTCTAGCCTCATAGGCATTTTCAGTCTCTATGCACGCAGCCCTGGTAGGTCATCTGTGCCTTGGGACATCGCCTGTGCCTCTCTCCTAATCACGCTCTGCTCTGGGTCCCTGTGACTCCCCTCGAGTTTTCACATTAAGAAATACCATTCATTCTTTGAGATCCTGCATGAACACCCACTATAAAGCCTTCCTCTGCACCTTGAGAGTTCATGCCTCTTCATTTAAGTCTACCTTGTGTGAGGATGGCTTTCTCCCTCGTTAGGCTGCAAACCCCATTCCAATCAGCTGCCTTACCTGTCCCTTTCTATAGCCCTCCGTGTAGTGTGTGTCTTGACTGCAGAAGCCACTCAGTAAATGTTCCTTAAAATGACATATGTTGTATGAGTTGATTTCAGAGAAAAGTGCCCATTCTAAGTGATAGCTGATAAACAATTGAAAATTCACTTTCCTCACATTTTTAGGATGCTATTCATAAGCTCTTCATGTTTAGGAAAGTGGTTCAGACATGGACTGTGGAATCAAGCAGATCCAGGTTTAACTTCTGGCTTTGCTACACACTAGTGTTAAGCTTTGGGTGTGTTAATAACCTTATCTAAGCCTCAATTTATTTATATATATAATTGAGACATAATATTTCTTATCTAATGTAGGATAATTGTGAGAGCTGATGAGATATGAATATAAAATGCTTAACACAGTAACTAACGCATAGTAGGTTTTCAACAAAAGCTACTTATTATTCCAAGCCTCTAAGTAGTTATTCTAAGCCACTAAGTAGTCATGCTCAGTCCTAAGGTATTTTCGTATCAAATATTAGCTGAAGAGCAAGCTTTCCATATAACAGTCCCTTTATGTTTTTGGAAAAAGAGTAGACACATCACATGATACAAAGTCTTTGGTTATATAATTTCTCAGTATGCCCATTGTCATTATTGTCTTTTGTCTATGGTCTTTTGAGCATACCACAGCACAAACAATGCACGTAAATTATATAAAAACAAAACAATTGTAACCTGATGCAGGTTACAAAGATAACACACCAAAGTCACCATTATTGTCCTCTTTCCTTTCCTTTTGAACAACTATTTAAAGCTAAATTAATTTAGATTGCTGAAATATAATCTTGGCTACAATTTCTGGCATCTTAAAGCCAAAAGTAAAATTGCAGCTTAATTGGCTTCCCTGACTTTGGCAATACATAGTATAATAGATTTTACTTAGGACATTTTGACGTTTTCAACAGAATCATGAATTGTTTTTAATAGTCTCTGAAAGACTATATTTAAACCTTTTAGAGAGAGAGAGAGAGAAAGAGAGAGAGAGAGAGAATGTGAATCGTGGGAAGTATATATTCTGGCTTTGGACAAATGTAATTTTTTGGATAAGGAATTGGACGTAGGTGATGTTTGTGAGGCAATTTAAGTGTCGTGAAAGGAAACTGGCATTACAAACACAGCATTATTATCTGCATATGTGTTTATGTGGCATCCATCAATATGCTGTAAAAGAATTTAAAAAATATATTTAGTAGATGTTATTGAACATGAGGGGTATCAGGTTAACACTCTGAGGAACACTGTATCCTGGAGTCTCTAAGGAATCCACAGAGCAGCCAAGTTCTTTCCTCTGCCCAGAAATACACCTACAGTCTACAAGAAGATTAGTTATTTGGGTTCATTTAAAGGCTTTCTGCAGGTAAACTCTGTTCATTGACCTCAGTGTTAATAAACTTTGCCAGGAAAATTGCTTTCATGTCCTGAAAATTTTTGCTTTTTTTTGTCATCATTGGTGTGTAGCTGCTATTTTTGTGCCTCCCTTATCTAAACACCACTGTCTTATTTGCATATGAATTTAAAAATTGCTATTAAAAAGTAACTGGACTTATTGCGATCATTTCCAGTAAGTATGTACATATTTTGAATTATATCTCAATAAAAATAGTAATGTATGTGCATGCAAATAGTCAAGACAGTAGAGAGATGTATGTACGAGACCAGGAAGTTTCCTTACCCTCATCTTATCCCTCGGAAAAAATTTTTGGTCTCAGGACCCTTTTATACTCTTACAAGTTACTGAATATGCCAAAGAGTTTTTGCCAATTTATCAATATTTATCATATTAAAAACTTAAACTGAGAAAATTATGGAATATTTATTGAAAAACCATAATAATAAGCCCATTGCATGCTAACATTTAAAAACACCATTTAGTGAAAAATATTGAAAAAAATTTTCCATGGCAGTGAGAAGAGTGACATTGTTTCGTATTTTCATAAATCTTTTTAATGTCTGGTTTAATACAAGATGTGGGGATTCTCATCTCTGCTTCTGTGTCCAATCTGTTGTGATATTATACATCATGTAGCCTCTAGAAAACTCTGCTGTGCAATAATGACAAAGTGAGACTGAAAAAGGAAAGTAACATCTTGATATTATTATAAAAATAGTTTTGACCTTGTGGGTTCCCTAAAAGAATCTGTGGACTCACATTGGTCCTGGGCCATGTTTGAAGAATTGCTGCCTCAGACAAAATCATTTTGGACCATTTCGGGGCTTGTCTTCTCTGATTATGACTGCCATACTGTTAAATATTATGCTTAAATCTTTAGTTGTTTATTTTCTGGTTAAATTTGTATTTACTCGCTCCTGATGAATGTTAGACACTTGTCTTTCCTTCCAGCTATCTAAGATGAACACTTTGGTGTGCTCACATGTCTCTCTCCCCTGTCAGGAGTCCTTCTCCCTTTTTCTGTTTTTGTTTGTTTGTTTGTTTTTTAATCTTCACCTGAAGATTTCCATTGATTTTTCAGAGAGAGTGGAAGGGAGTGAGGGAAGGAGAGAGAGAGAGAGACTTGGACATGAGAGAGACACATCAATTGGTTGCCTATGGCACAAGCCCCTGTACGTGCGCTTGACCAGGAATCAAACTCTCAACTCTTCGGCCTGCAGGCTGATGCTCTAACCACTGAGTCAAAACGGCCAGGGATCCCTTTGCCTTTTTAAAACCTGCCAACTTTACCACTGCTTCACATGGTCAAATTTCATAGCATTTGAATTTACCATTGCTATATTAACAGGGCTTCCATGCTGTAATTAAGATTTTCCATTTTTATAAATTAGATTTAAATAAGAAGCATTGAAAATGTGATGATTATGTAAATATTTCTATGTGTAAAAATCCATAGATAAAGAAATAGATTCTTACATCCCTAAATCCGTACTGTTTGGAAGAAGATCTTCTATGCATGAAAGTCTAATAAGTTCTCTTTTCTCAGATGCCTATTGCCCAAGGTGCCCAATGACATTTTAATATGCTTCTTACTTGACCATACATTTGTTGTATAGTTTTTTAAAAATTTCTTAGAGTTTGTAATTGTCTTTTGTGTGTGTTTGTGTTTTCAGAAAGAAATTGTCCCTTTAAAAAAAACTTTATCCCTAAGATAATTAATTCAATTTCTTTCTTTTTAAAAAATATATCTTAATTGAATTTCAGAGAGAGGAAAGGAGAGGGAGAGAGAGAGAGACAGAAACATCAATGATGAGAGAGTCATTGATTGGCTGCCTCCTGCAGGCCCCTGACTGGGGATCAAACCCACAACCCGGGCATGTGCCCTAACTGGGAATCGAACCCCTATCGCCTGGATCCCAGGCCGACGCTCAACTGCTGAGCCATGCCTGGCCGGGCTCAATTTCTTAATTATACTATTTGTCCGATGTGCCAATATGTGTCCTAGGCCTGCTGCAGAGGCATCATTCTGGGTTCTCTTGTATCTTATGTCTTCTTTTGGGGGGGGGGGGGTGTTCCTTTTAAATTTAACTAGATTGCATCTTTAAGTAATTTTTAATTTTTTTTACAGAAAGGGAATAATAAGCTTACTGATTGCACAAAAATGTCTTTATAACTTCACATTTTAATTGAAAATTTGGCTAGGTACAGAATTCTAAGTTGAAAATAATTTTGTTTTGTCTTTGAAGGTACTGTTTTACTAGTTTCCAATAGTAAGTTTGGCTGATGAGAATGTGATACCAATCTGATTTTTGCTTCCATTTAGGTAACTTCTTTGCTCCTGTGAATACTTTTTGTACGTGCCCAGGTGTGGGTGTTATTTCATTTATCCTGCTCTGTAACCAGTGAGAGATTTTAATTTGAAGATATCTGTTTTTAGTTCTAACAAATTTTATTCTAGTATTTATTTTATTGTTTCCTTCTCTTAATTTTACTTTTTCCCTGTTTCTGGAACTCTTATTAAGTGGAATTTAGATACCCTTGGTTGCTTCTCTATCTTTTGTCATTTTTTTTCTTATATTTTTAATAATTATACCTTTTTTCCTTTCCTTGTAGATTACCTTACCTTTTCTTCCGACTTTCTGTTTTAAATTTATGTCTCCTTTAATTTCTTTTTATTTTTCAATTATAGTTGACATTCAGTACTATTTTATATTTGTTTCCTGTGTACAGCATAGTGGTTAGACAATTATATAATTTATGAAATGCTCCCCCTGATAATTCTAGTACCCACCTGGCACCATACATAGTTATTACAATATTATTGACTATATTCCCTATGCTGTACTTTACACCCCAGTGACTATTTTGTAATTACCAATTTGCACTTCTTAATTCGCTTCTTCCAACTTTCTCTTGAAAATTTATTTTGGCGCTCCGATTATTATTTTCAAAGAGCTCTTTCTTTTTTCATTATTCTTTCTTAAGCTTTCCTTTACATGTTATCAACATCTTCCTTAATATACTTGATTATATTAATTTAAAATTTTCTTGATTGAATCTGAATTATTTTTGTTTTCTCTGAGGTCAGTTCTATTTGTTTAGCTCAATCCTTTTCTTTGGTGTTGATGGTCTTCCTCAGATGTCTGTTGACCTTGGTTTCCTATTCTTATTTGTGAAAAAAGAATGAGATCTATTTATATAGATAGATATGTGCTTTGTTGTTCTCTTGACTTTACCAACCTGTGTTCTGAACGAGAGAGTGGACTGAGCTCTGTGGTAACATGGGTGGTTTGCTGACTATTGCATCTCACTGTAGGGTCAGGAAGGCAGAATTCTCTACCTCAGTCCCCACAAGACTTACGATGAGGGCCCTATCTACTTGGAAGCCCTAATTCCTTTAAGGTAGATAGCTCAGTTTCTTCACAGCACAATTTTCTGCTTTAGCTTGGATGCACATAACCCCACTGCACATGAAAGAGTGGAAAAGTCAGCCAATGTAAGTATTTTACAAACAGTACGTCAACCAATCACTCTGTTTTCTCTCTTTCTTTTTTACTCTCATACTCTGTTTATTTTTAGTTCTGCTCTCTATCTACTGCTGGGTTGGGAAAGGGCTGGAAAGAGAGCTCAGCAATGAGGAATTCCTTCCCTCTAATGAGGTCTTCTCTTGTGGATCCTCAGGGTTGGAATGACCAAAGTTCTTTAGTATACTTTTCATCCAAGTTAAACAAGATGGTCATTAGGTTACCCTTTAGCCTGGTTCAAATAACAGGTCTGGTCAATTCTCATTTTCTACTTCTACCATGAGAAGACAGCTTTGGAGTCTCATGACATCCAGATGGGAATGTAAGCAAGCACATCTAACTGACAAATTAATTCAACATCCTACTGAAGAATTCTAAAGTGGCCTGCTTTTCATGTTTTAAATATGATCGAGGAAACTGGACACACAGACCTGCCACCTGGCTCAGTTTGAGGGAGGTGTGGAGTCACCTAGAGGCACAGGGAAGCTCCGCAAGCAATCCTTTGAACCATAAGCTGAGCTTTTGGATGGGAGGTGTGTGTGTGTGTGGGGGGGTGGATCCTGCATATTAATTAAAATGAAACAACCTGATTCAATGAATGCACATGCTTACATTTTTATAGCGGCCTTCTAAAATGATCCTCTTAATGTATATCAGCCTTTATGAACCCAACATGAATGTTTGCCAAACGATATTTTTAGGGAGCATTTAATGAGTGCCAATACGCCTACAGGAGACTGAAAGGAGAATAACAAATGCTGCATTTTTTGATGTCAGCAATAGCTTGTAAATCTCATTCGTGACTTCACACCCAGAGATTGCTTCACTGCCCAGAATGAAAAGCCATTTTCAAGGGGACTCCTGGCATCCGGCTTAAGAGCACTTGGTGCATGGCCACACTACAGGCTTCGTGTGAAGGGCAGCAAAGCGGCAGCTGGTGAGTGCATAAGCCTCTCGCCTCTGGAGGTCTGAATTCATAACTTAGTCTTGCTTTGGCCACAAGAAAAACTTCACTTGGTTCATTCTGCTGAGCCTCATTAGAAAACGACCACACCATTTGGCTCAGCTTGCTCCCACTGGCAGTGTCTTTGGGAGAGGAGGCCAGGGATTGGGTAAACAGGGCCTGGGGAGGTGTGCTGGCTCTGCCCAGTGGACTCCTGCCTGCCACCTGCCCAGGCTTGAGCTCCCTTCAGGCCAATCACTATTAATCCTTCTCTGTCATGAACATAAATCCATATCAAACTTTTTTTGTGTGTTTTATTTTAAAATTGATTCATTAGCTATTTGCTCTTCTGAAGTTGGAATTGGTAAAAGCTTAAAAATGAGGCTGATTTGTAAGTACAACTGTTGCCTGGAATGGGGTCTGATCTTTAAAAGCATTTTGCTTTCATCTCACCGGGGTATTCATAGGCTTCCTCACCATTTGTGTGTTACTGTTATTATTTTTTTTTGAGGATTGGAAATAAGTAAGGTGTGTGTTTAGGATTATTCTTAAACAAATTTAAGGGGAAAAAGGGCTTACCAGTTCTACAGGACTGAGAGATATTGACAGGTTCTGCTCTTTCTGGATGAATCCTAAGGAACTTCTTGATCCAATAACAAATGAATCTAGCAAGGTTTCAGATTTGAGAGGAAGTACCCTAATAGGCTTTGCGCTGCTTCATACCAGAGCCCCTGCTTGAGGCCGAGCAAGTCCTTGCTTCCTGGTCTCCTTGTTTGTGGCAGCATCCACCACACCACCCTCTTCTGCTTCTGCCCGCCTTGACTCTGCTCCTGAACACAGCACATGGTTTAAAAAGGGTCTCCAACTTAGGCCCAGGTCTCCTTAATTCTTTATAGGAATTTAAAATCTCTCTCTGAAAATAGTGTAATAAATTACACACTGCCATGAAGCCAGACCAAAGAACTGGCAGGAAGGAATCTTTCTGAAATTTTGGGGAAAAAAATGATTCAGAAAAAATTAATTCCAGTATTTTAAAGAAATACAACTGGATTGTGTCTTGACAGATGTTTTTAAGATAAGGTGTAAGTGACCTGTCATTCACGTTCCTGCTCCCATTCTGCCATTTGTGGAGGGAGGGCAGGGACATTTGAGAAGCTGAGTTTGAAGAGGAAAAGCCCACGCACATTCTAATTTAGAGGTTACAGAATCTCAAGGCTACATTCTGTCATCCACTAGAAGCAAAGAAGTAAAGCTCTAAGGTGTGTTTCTGCTCTCAAACTAAAAGACACAAGTTTTTGGAGAGGCTTTGTCTCTGAATGAGATTTTTAAATTCTCACAGCAGAGTGAAGGGGAGACTGGATGCAGGGGAAAAATCAGAATTCCTTACATCTCACTTTTCCCTTAAACCCTTTGTCACCGGGGAGCCCCCATGGATTGCTCCCTCCCACCTTTTGAATTTAGTTAGATCTCTACAGCACTCTCAACAAATAAGTATTGAGCACCATTTATTTACCAGGAAGTAGTCTAAGTGTTGGGGATACAGTGATAAAATCGACATGGTCTCAGCTTGCAAGGAGCTTCCATTCTAGTAACAGAGACAGCCTGTGTGTTCAGAGTTTCATCCAACTTGCAAGAGCCCGAGTTCTACCCTATTTACAAGCTAACTAGTTAGTCGGCCACAGTTCCATGAGCGCTGTTAGAAGAGATGAGGTGCCTGGGTCAAAGACGAAGGGCAGTTTATTGCTCAGAGTAAAAGCAGTTACCAGAGAGTCAGCATTTCTGTGCAAGTTTCCCAAGCCTCAATTTCCACAAGGTGAAACTGAAGAGGGCCAGATGATACCTGCATATGTGGAACAGAAACACTCCTTCCTGTTCAGGAGTTTAGGAGTCTAAATCAGTAATAATGGGCAGTAAGCATGCCTACCCTTTGTTATCTCGATTGTGCTAGAAAGTAAGCATGGCTGGCCCTTTCCCGCAGAGGGAGACCCTATCTCTATCTCCCAAGGCTGCTGACTATACAAACATCCTTGAAAAGGTGATTTGGAACAAAGAGTAGTCAGAGTCTCATCTGCACAACGTGGAGAAACATGAGGGACCCATGGAGAATTCATTTCCAACAGTTCAAAGCAGAGACAGCTCTGCTTACTGGGGTGAGAAGTGAGTTTTCACATGCTGCCTTCTGGGGCTTAGGAATGTGACCACAGTTCTATAAGGGGCATGTCTTTGGGTGGGACAGAGGAGGAGCGGCGCTGAACCAAGGAAGTCTCTGATGTGACAATTCAGTTGGCAGCTCCCAGAAAATTTCACAGTTCTGTGACAACACAAAACGTTGCCACACATCTCATGGTCAGAAGTGCTGGGCTGCAGGTGTCAGCCAGGCCGGCCACAGGGGTGACCAAGCATCCACCCGAGGCGGGGGGCTGAGGGACTGGGAGAAGAGATGAGAACCAGTCATGGAATAATTGCATTAAAAAACCTGGGTTTGAAGTTAATTAGTCTAAATAAGTGTCTCATGTTGGCTAGGATTTATTTTATTTAAACCTGATATACAGGAATTTAGAAACAGCCATATGGATTTTCTTGAAGGTTGGTAAAAACAAAATGTGCTTCTAAGCTGTCTGCCAAGTTTCAGCTGTAGTTAATTTTCATGGGTGAGTTTTTAACTCCCAAGAAACAAATGTTTAATAGAAGTGCTGATGTAGACACAGACTTAGCTGTAAAAACATGCGCTGGGAGTTGAGATAGACGTCATGAAATTTTGCAAGAAGAACTTGATAAAGGTGCGTTTGGTATGATAAGAAATTTGAAACAGTAGTAAAAAGAAGTAAAAACAAGTAAATAATTACTACTGGTAGGAAGGATGTATAAAAAATGAATTAAAATGTCTCTTAATCAGAAACCCAAGGATGCATAGTGTATATTTCCTGAAATCCTCAGCTGCATATCCGCCTGGAGTAACACATTTACCTAATGCAAACTGTCAAATTGACTTAATGCAAATTGTCTTTGAATTCTTGGACCCTCTGTCTGAATTCTTCCTCACGAAAAATGTTAAAAAAATAGTAACTGTATACCTAATTTTCTAGGCTGGCAAGGAGAGAAGCTACTGTGCATTTGATTAGTCTTATTGAAATTTTTAATTTTAAACCCCCTCCTCTACACTCTTTGTGCCAAAACTTGACATATATATACCGGAAAAGGTTATTTGTGTTTAACATTTTTCTTTAAAGTTTACAAAGGACTTTTGCAAACACTGTTGTGTTTGACCCCCATTTGCTCCTAACAATTACATTTTGCATAGAGGAATTATCTTCTTTTTACAGGTGGAAAACTGAGACAGGTAGAACTTCAGTAATAGCCTTGAGCCATATAGCCCCTTAGAGCACAGAACAATGAATTTTCAAAAAGTATTCAAATTTGGTTCCTCCTGAAACATTGTTATGTAAACAGCTCATTTACTTGGTGGGATGGCCATTTCTAGTTTAGATTTCTATGACAATGGAATTACCACCATTAAAAAAAGTAATCAAAATATGTAAATAAACAGAGAACACACACACACACACACACACACACACGCATGGGCGTGCACACATATACACAACACACAATGCTTTCTGTGGTTCAGTTTTGTAAGAGGAAGAATTAGACCAGTTTTGCCAATGCTTCAAAAGTGAAGGAAGGGAGAAAATTAAAGGAAAAAAGATATCAGGCAATGCCTGAGATTCTCTTGGACCTTAACTCTGGCCTTTGAAAAGTTGGGGCAGAACTGTAGGATTCAGGTGGTGACTTTCTATTTTAAGAAATCACACAACCTATTTTGCTGAAAAACGTTAAAAACTCATTTACTTAATAAATGTAGTTTAAGAAAGCAAATGCTTTTAATAAGAACAATTTTGACTACTTAAAAAAAATTAAATATATTTTAAAAAATTTAATTCTAGCCCATACAATTTTGAATTACTTTTCAGTTTAAAAAAATAAACAAATTTTAGGGCTAGTGTAAATATAAATATAATGACAACTGACCTTAAGAAAGCTTCACCATCAAATGGGTATTGAATTCAGCAATAACTTAGTAAATAGAATTTAAAAACTGTGTCTGTGTTAACAAAATTATGAATTTTTAAATATGCAAAGAACACTGAAGGAAGGGAGAGAGAGAGAGATTTGTTGTTCCACTCATTGATGCATCTGTTGGTTGCTTCTTGTATGTGCCCTGACCAGAGATTGAACCCACAAACTGGCGTATGGGTATGGCACTCTAACCAACTGAGCTACCTGGCCAGGGCCAGCTATGCTAAAGTTTTAAATGAAAGCTCCCTCTTCTCCTTAACCACACTGTCTGTATACTGACAGAGAAATGTGGAAGAGATAATTAGCCTCATCCTGAAGACTTATCCCTGTGTTGGTAGGGAAATGGCACTGGGTGTTAGTGGAGTCAGACAGGGCTTTGGTTCAGCATTCTCAGTTACTTGAGTTTTGGCGAAAAAAGAATTCAGTTCTAAGACTCAAACTGTAAGAGAAAATTTATTTAGAAAGTCATAGAGGCAGAAGAAGTGAGCCATAGAAACAAGTTACAGAAGCAAAAGAAGGGCCCTTGGAACTTAGGAGAAAGAGAGAGGCAAGGAAAACATGCCTGGGGAAAGGGGATGGGGAAAAGCACAGGTGTGCTCCATAGAAAAAGCAGCCCTGGGTCATCCGTTTCAAGGTCATGGTCTCCACTGATTGGTTGGTGCCAGGGTAAGGGGTCATTAGGTATCATAGCTGGTCCTGATGTCAGCCATGGCATTGCTTGTCTGGTTTTGCTGCTTTTCTGGGCCTGTAGCTGAAACACATTTTCTGGGCCTAAATGTTAACCCTTTCTATGTGGTCAACAGACCTGAGGCTTTGTTCCTAAGATTATTTGATGGGGGTTAGAATCTCATAGTACTGGGGGCTTAATGCTTAAAGGAGTGCTGAGCAAGGGCTTGTATGGGAATCATATGAGGCTATTCTCCTGCCCCCTTGTTCAGTCTACTGCCTGACCAGACACATGCCAGGGAAGAAAAGGTCAGGGGAGGGTCTCAACCGCATGCTAGAGGAGGAAAGGTTACCCTGGGGGCTAGGGTCTTTTTTAGCCAGTTTTGCCTGTTGCTAGGCACCGGGGGCTTTTTGCCTAACCCATCAGTCCTTGCTCTGCTTATGTCTGTCTAACTGCCTACCACACCTGGAAAACGTAACAGTAAGTTGAAATTTAATAAGGCTTATTGGATTTACCATAGTTCACAAATATTATTATGGCTATTTGTGTAGATCCTTGGCCCCAAATATGTGCCCAACCAGATACCCAGTGCTTAAAATTTCATCAGTGGATTTATTACTTTGGGCTTTAAGTGCCTTTGGGTCATTGAGAATCTCTCTGAGAGGGGTAACACCCAGTTTTGGGCCTGACACACAATGAGTGCCCAATAGAGGTTTTTAAATGGAAGCTTTATTACCTTCTTATGGGGATTAGTTAACAGCTGGTGAGGTTAAGTGAGGTCCTCAGCTAAGACAAGGAGAGCGCATAGAGAATATCTCAGAGGCCAGGAGTGAGGTTATGGGAAATAAAAAAAAAAACATACACAAAAAAGCTTCGTCCAGTTTATTGATTCACTGAGGCTTTGTTTTTCCCATAAAGAAAGGACTTTCTCTTCTTTTTATTCTTTCTTTACTTATTTTCCCCTTTCAGGTCCTCTTTCTCTTCTTCTTCATCTGTCGAGCCCCAAAACAGATGTAAAGGTGCATGAGAAGGCAGCATTTTTATAATAATAAGTATCATGAAGAATAAGTTATTTGTACAGATAGTAAATTAGATTTATTTCAGTCAGCTATGCATCAAATCAGGGATTTTTCTTTTACATATTTCTGTCTCTTTCTTGTGCCTGTCTTCACTATTTTATCAGAATACTTAAGAATGTTAAAATTATTTGAAAAAAGTGTACATTTTACTCTATGAACTCACAGGGGAGCAGCAAACTTGTCTTACTATCTTAGTGGTTGTGTTTTTAATCCCAATAGTTAGCATAAATAAATCTTTATTGACTGTCAAAAGGTGGTGAGATCACTACTTAATATCTGGAATAAAAAGACAACACTGAATTTTCTTCCTATAATAATGGAGAACTATGTCAATTACACCTAGTCTCTCTAAAAAGAGAAGACTGTCAATCTTGTGTAGAATTTTTTAACAGCATGGGGTTCAGGGAGTGGCATACTTTGAGTAGCATTAAGTGGGTTGACATCATCTGTTCAAGCACTATTACTCAGGTGAGATTGTTGATTAGTTGGCATTCAGAGGCACATTTCTTGGAGTAAGTCTATTTCTTATCGGATGACTTTCAAAAGTGAGGGATTGTTATTGATTGGTTGGCTTGCAAAAACATGTTAATTGAGGCAAAATTGTCATCGATCAATTGAATAGATTTAAAGTGGTTCTGATGGCTCCTTGCTACCATGACTAAAGCACAATAACTTTTGTCCCTAAGAGTGTGTGAACATTTTTATTTGCCCTCTCCCATTTGGGTCCTTCCAGATAAAGCTGCAGGAAGATTGCCAAGATATTAATAGCTATTGTTTATTCTTGTGAGGATGAGATATCATCTTTGACAGCATGTTTTCATCCTTTTTGGTTTTTGAATCATTTGTTAAATCATCTGTTTGGACAGCGGCTGTGCAGAATCATTCAAAATAATGGACAACAAATATTAACTGTGACACAAACAAGGATAACTAGAAGTGTTATAAAAAGGGCCTTGAAGATACTCTGGAACCATGACATAAGATTTCTCAGGCCTGGTGAAGAAAATAACAATTTCCTGAGTCTAAATTGGAAAGTCAGGACACTTTTTTTTTTAGAGAGAAAATTTTTGAGTTTATTTGAGTCAAACTTGATGACAATTTCCAGGGAGCAAAACCTCCATAGATTGCTCCAGAAAATGGCAGTTTTGCATCTTATTTTATACATTAGAATCAAAGGAGAAAGACGTAAGGTGGTTACGCATAATCCATTGGTGGTAGATTAGGGAAGCAGTAGGAAGCAAAGTGAGGAAATTTTGTTAATTATCTTGAACCCACCAATGTAAAAGAAGTATTTGTCTCTTCATTTAATGTTTTTTTTCCCATTTCTTTCCATTTCATTTTCTTAAAATTTTTTCTTTTTTAAAAATCTTTGTTGTTGAAAGTATTACAGATGTCCCCTTTTTGCCCCCATTGACTCCCTATTTTTCTCATTATTAAACATTATCTTGGAGGTTCTAGATAAAACAATGAGACAAGAAAACAAATCAGTGATATAAATATTGAAAGAGACAAAATATCCTTATTTTCACATAACCCAAGTGATTCTACTAAAGGAATTAACATTTGGTAGAGTGGCTGGATATAAGATTAGTATAAAAGCAAATTAATTGCCCTTTATTATGTTAGCAATCAGAATGGAAAGAAAGAACTTAAAAGAAAGTCTCAGAATATGTGTGAACTAAACTGTAAAATGTTATTGAAGGTTCTAAATAGGTGAAAGGTATGCCTTGTTTCTGATTTGAAAGGGTTAATATGAAAATATCTGTCATTTAAAAATAAATATATAAAATCAATCTATATAACTTTAATCAGAATTTCCACATGTGCTTTTTAAAGTAGAACAAAACAATTTTAAAGTTCAGGTGGAAGAATACATGTTGCAGAATTGCCAACAATTCTTGAGGCAATATTAGTGATGGAATTCTTGCAGTACTAGATATCAAAACTTATCATAAAGCTACTATAATCAAACCTGTATGGTTTGGCATGGAAACAGGTGAGTATATTAGTAGAACCAAGTAGAGTCCATGTATATAATTTAATATATTATGAAGATGACATTTCAATTTAGTGGGAAAAGAATGATATCTTTAATAAGTGGTGTTGGCAAAATTGACAATTTAGTTGGGAAACACAAAGTCAGATACTTATGTGATGTCATATATGAAAATAAATACCAGATATAGTAAAGGTCTAGCTATAAAAAAGTGAAAGAAGAAAAGGAAAATTAAGAAAGAAGGAACACCAGAAACCAAGAAATAGATGGATGATTACAGAAAATAATTACTCTTCTCTCTATGTTGAATTAAACACAAAAAAGTCAAATGGCAAATTCAGAGAAAATGTTTTTAATACTAATGAGTCATTATTGCAAACATTAAAGTATTGCTATGCATTGCTTAACAAACAGAAAAAACTAACAGAAAAAGAATAATGAAGTCAAATGTTCAACAAATGTTTGAAAATATGATCAACCTCATTAGTACTCAAGAAAGTGCACAATCAAGCAATAACAAAATACGATTCTTTACCCATTATAATGAAAAACACTAAAGAGCCTGATAAAAATCAACACTTATGCATACCCAGAGTGAGCTCATTTAACTCTTCAGAAAAGTTATTTGATGACAAATTCCTCTTTTGGAGCTATGGCCTAGAAAAATACTTGCATGGGTATGTAAGGAAACATCTGTATGGATGGTTGTAGTGGAAACACCTGGAAAAAATCTGAATGTTCATCAATATAAAGAATTATTAAAAATATTTATTTTGTTAATCCGCTTTGTGAAATATTATGTGGGTATCAAAATGGAATAAGGTCAATTCATTATATAAATATATATATATTTACATGTCCAAGACACATTTTATTTTATTATTTATTTACTTATTTATTTTTTAATATATATTTGTTGATTCCAGAGAGAGGAAAGGAGAGAGAGAGAGAAAGAGAAACATCATTGATGAGAGAGTCATTGATCGGCTGCCTCCTGCACGCCCCCGACTGAGGATCGAGCCTGCATCCCTGGCATGTGCCCTGACCGGGAATCAAACCCCGATTGCCTGGATCCCAGGTCGACACTCAATCACTGAGCCATGCCCGGCGGGGCAAGACACATTTTAAAGTGAAATAAAACAAATGTAAGAGTAATATATGAAGAATAATCTGAATTTTAAAAATGAAGTAAAAAAATCAATATATGTATATATATATATATATATGTTGGTACATGCCTTGGTGAGTGTAGAGGCAGGTCCAGGAGATTAGATACTACAAAGGTATCATTGGTAAGCTCTTGAGATGGGATTGATTGGGGTTTAGAAGAGATTACTAATTTTTCTTTTTCTACCTCTCTCTATTTTTTTTTTTTTTTTACATTGAGCACATACTAGTTCAAATAATTACAATAGAAAAAAACAGAATGGATATTTATTCATAGACAAGTAGATCATGTAAATCATTTTAAGATATTAGACTTCTTTGGAAAGTTAGGAACTCCAGGTAAAAGAATAAAGGCTACAAATTAACAGGTACTCAAAGACATTTCAAGAACTAAGGATAGTAAGAGGGATAATAAAAATCCTATGAATTTTTGGAGTTCCTGGAAAAGCACAGCTCTAAAATTATTGCAACACTAAATAACTAGTGTTATTAAGGTGATAGTTATTATATTCTACACCTATATATTTATGGTCCTATACTTATATGTTAGTATAAAAAAACAAACCAGCAGCAGACGAAAAGAACTTTGAAGACTGATTCTCCAAGATTATCTCATGGTCGGAATCTGGAATTATCAGTTCTGACTTGTGTCAAAAAAGTAACTTCTGGTTCTCTTAATTCTCATCCAGCTTTGCTGTCCATATACAGATGTGCCAGTAAAGTATTCTCTGAATCCCCAGAATTTGACCAAAACAATTTTTACAAGAAGTTAACAATGAGGAAACTGTGACTCGGGAAGTTCCAACTTGCCAAAGTTCAGGTGAGTCAGTGGCGATGTTGAGATGGGTCCCAATTAATCATTTAAAATAGAAGTCTCCCTCTTCTTCCAAACTTTAGATAGTAAGATTACTAGCTCTTATAAGACTATGCCTTTCTCCCAACAAAACATAAATTAAATGAACACGTGATAAGACTACAATTGTTTGATTTTTAAATACCTAAAATTGTCTCATTCTTTATAGTTTTGGTTTTCAATTTGTTTTCTGTAGCCAATGTATAAACTGATTAGATTAGAAGAGATTTAAATCTCACAGATATCCTGTTCCTGTTTTTTTTCTGCATTGACATTTTACTGGAGACAAAGCCAGAGATAACAGAAATGCAATGTAAATAACAATGTGGATGCTTATCTGAACTCTGTAAACATATATGGTCAATTTATTTAGATTATGTGCATGAGTTTAAAATGAAAGTATATATACATATACATACATATGAAGTTTTGGGTCCCTCAGGAAGGTCCTGATGGTACTTGATTACATTTATATTCATGGAATTGCCATTGATTTTCCAATAAATTATCATTTAGAAAATATTTAAGCCTAAGGGAGTAGATCTTTTTAACAGAGTACATTTTTCTACTTACATTCACAATAAAACCCTCATGTGTTTGTATCATGATACACACATATCAGGTCAACCACTGGGGGGGTTGAAAACTAGAATTAAGTTACCATTTGTATGTATTTTGAGTTTGGTTCCATGTAAAAAAGTATTTAGGAGCATATTCTGGAGAAATGGCTTTAGCTTGTCTTATTGGAAATAATTGAAAGCAGTTTTGCATGAAAACATTCACTGATGCTGTGACATGGACTAGAGTCTAGGACAGTTTTCTGCATGGCTCAAGAGCTAAGAATGGTCTTTACATTTTTAAATGGTTGAAAAATATTTTAAAAGATTTTATGACACATGAAAATGATAGAAAACTCAAATTTCAGTGTTTATAAATCACACAGACATATTCATTCTTTTCCCCATTATCTATGGCTGCTTTCTTGCTTCAAGGGCAAGGTTGAGTATACATAACAGAGACTGTATGTCTCTCAAAGTCTAGAATATTTATTTTATGGCCCTTTACAGAAAAAGTTTGTTCACCCCTGGATTAGGAAATTCTTGAGTGTATTTGCTGTGAGGACTTGTGTATGTTATGTTTCTTTTGTGGTAGGCTGAATGACACTGATTAATTCATTTATTCTTTCATTCAATAAAACCCTCTTGAGTACTGACACTGAACCAGCATTAGGAATAGAGAAATGTGTATGACAAGTTCTTTATCCCAGAGGAGATTATATGAAATAATGCATGTTAGTAAGACAGTCATACTAAGAACTTTTTCAAGGGCATGTCTAATTAGAGCATTGCAGTCATTTTGGGTCCTTTAAAGTCTTCCCTAAGAAGGGCAATAGCTTAAGGTTTGGTGCAATGCATGCAGATCGTGGCTTTTCTCTCTGTGCTCTCCACCAGTATCCTGACTTTCCTTTTCCCTACCAATGGTTACATCAATTACCTGCTCTCTGAGGTGAGTGCTGTGTTTCTCTGTCATGACAATTTAGGAGGTTCAGATTAGCAGCCACCATCACTGAGCACTTTCCATGTGACAAGTATTGGGCTAGGGGCTTTACTTGATGTCATTTCAAACCTCAACTCTGCAAGGTAGATGTGGTCATCCCCATTTTTGTAAATGAGAAAATCATTTCAGAGAGGTCAATAGAAGTACTAGTAAGTGGCAGAGGCAAGATTTCAAACAATAAGGCTGCCTGTTTCCAAAGCCAGTTCTTTCTGTGCCAACTTACTAAGCTTGCCTTGTTTTCCAGATTCAAGTTCTTTCCCCACAGTGCTGTCTTTTGGTTACTCTTAAGACGTCAATTGTTAGATAAATCTCTTAGGCTGTGGCTATGAGCAAATAAATATTTTCAGGAAATACACTGTTTCCATGTTTGTGGGTGGCAGTGTCTTTATACAAGAACTAGTTCCACTCTGAATTCGGCTTTTGTTTCCTACCTTTGTTTCTAAAACGTTTGTGTTTACTAGAATGAGAAGAATTTCCCAGGCGGTCAGTGACTCATTCTGGGTTAGAGCCACAGGGTAGGTAGTGTGGAGTGGTGACAAAACCATGATTCAGTGGCAGAGGAAATGAGTTCGACTGTTGACTCTGTCACTTTCTTGATGGGAGCCCTTGTCAACATCATGTTACTCTCTGAACCTCGACGTCCTCATTTGTAGAATCACGCGTGGTGGACTTTGAGATAGGTTTCTGTCTATTCCCCATATGCATACGGCCATCCTTAGAATCAGTTTCCCACCCAATCCTATCAGCAGGGATCTCTTTGGCCGGTAGGATCATAGAATCTCAGAGGTGAAGGAGCAGTATAACATAGAATGTTTGAAGACAGACTGAGGTCATTACTAGCCGAGGGACCTGAGGCAAACGGACTTCATTTCTTTGAGTCCCAATTTCCTTAAGTGTAAAATGGGGAACTATAGTGTCACCCATTGTAGTCATAATACTGAGCTCTCACTGTGCCCAGGCACTGTTCTAAGCCCTTTATATGGCCTATTTAACCCTCATTACAACCCTATGAGGTTGTTACTAATATGGCCCATTTTTGCAGAAAAGGAAATTGAAACACAGAAAAGTTTAGGAAGTAGAGAAGCCAGGATTTGAACCTTAGTAGTGTGGTTCTTGAGCCTGAATTCCTAATAAATGTGCCATAGCTCCCACAGGATGGTGTTGAGATTTTTCATTAGGAAAAAATACATGAAGCTCTTAACACAGAGTAGATTTTTAGTAAATGTTGGTTACTTTCCTTTGAAGAGTGGGATTCACATTCACATACATTGGAATCACCTGGAGATGGAAAGAGATTTATTGGAAGTGCTGATTCTTGGACTCCAACCTGGACCTGCTGAATTCTGAGAACTCTGCCTATTTAAATAAGCCTCCTGGCTGATTTTGGTGCACTAAAGTTTGAGAGATTGTACCTGAAACTCAATCCAGCCCAGCTTGCTCACAATGCAGAAATCCTCTCATGGCATTGCTCCAACCACTCCGAGGGAGTTCTTGGTGATGGTGAGCCTCCTCTCTCACAAAGGCAGCTCATCCTGTTTTTAAAAATGCTTGGATTATTAGAAACATCTTCCCTGTAACTGAATGAAAGAAAATCTCTTCCACCTTATTTTCTCTCCATATGACTGATTCAGTCTTCAGACTGACACAGATGCTAAGTGTAGGAAAGCAATGGGAAAACCATGTGGGAGCATATGCGACCTGGAGAGCAGATATGTTCACGAGCCTCATTGGAACAGTCTCCAGGGTCAGCAGACACCTAAGGAAGAGGTTTTCAAGGTGATTTCTATCTCAGCACAGTGACAGCGAGCCTGTGAGTAGATCAAACACAGAAATCCAGGTAGGGAGGCAGACAAGCGATAACATCATCAGGAAGATGGTCAAAGTACTCAGAACAAACAGACAAGGACTCAGATGCTGAAATGGGGAATGGGGGATACAGGCATAAGAGTCCATAAAGTCATTGTGGAATCACCAACAATTTCACTTGACACTGAGACAACGGAGTTACTAAATCAAGGTTCCTTAAGTTTTCCCTTAGTAGGAACTGGATTCATGTTCCACACAGTGCACATTAGAGATACTTAATGAGTGAATAAAAAAGGTCAGCAAGTGGCCCTAGCCATGAAGATCGAAAGGTAGGAAACAGGGTACATTTTCTTCATCTGGTCCTTAAAATCTTCAAGGAAAGCCTTTCCTTCTCTAGCTTAACAAGTTTGAAGTTATTTTCCTCTGAACATAAGATCTGGTTTCTAGAACTTTTTCTAGTTGGAGCATCTTCAGACATGGGAGTTTGCCAATATCCCTCTTAAAATGTGGTTCTTAGAGCTGAACACAGGCCCCAGGTGGTATGACTGTCCTGAGGGCAACAGGTCCCCTACTTCTCTTGTTCTATGTGTTACACCACCACTAATGGCCACACCAAACTATTTCCTAATTAAATGGGCGATATATCATAAATAACTCACTTCTGGTAAGGCAGCCTAAGATCACACTAGCTTTTCTAGCAGCCAGATCATGCACTTGGCTCATATTAAAATTCCTCTCAATGAAATCACTGAAGTTCTTTGTCACATAAAATACTACTAAACTAAGACAAATTTGGCTTGTATTTGTGCAACTGAGTGTTTGAACCTAAGAGCAGGATTCTATATTTATCTCTGCTAAATTTCATCTTGTTAATTTTGGCCCAACTGTCATGCCTGTGGAGATAATTTTTAATTCTACTTCAGTCATTCAACATATTTAGCTAACCCTTCTATCCTTGTGCCATTTAAAAATATTCCAAGACTTCTGTACTCTCATCCAAGTCACTAAGAAAAATATTTAACAGTAATAGGCTTGTTGCATTTCCCTAAGAGCTCCAAGATGACATTACTTCATTTGTCAATATGCTCTTGGTCACCAATTATGTGCCAAACACCATGTTATATCCTGGCCATAAAAACATGAACATGGCCTAGTCCATACTTTCAAGAGATTACAACCTAATGAAGAAGGCTAATACATTAGCAGACAAATGCAATTCTACTTGGTAAGGGATGTAATAGAGAGAGAATGATAGAATCAGGACTTTGGTAGAATAATCATAAAATGATAAAAATTCATTTGGGATTAAGTAGGCCTACATAGTTTAGAAACACTTATCTCATTGTAGTTCCAATCTTATGAACCCCTTTTAACCACTTTTAAGCAACACTTTAAAAATTACCACCACTGCTTTTATCATCCATTCAGTTGAAGGCCCGGATAGGATATGGCACTGCTATCTCTACCCTTAATCTTGTCTGAATGCTCTTACCAGCTGGATGAGAACAATCGCTTACTTCCCTCCTGTGAACAATATTTTTGACCTTTTTCCTTTTACATAACTTATCTCTGGTCCCCCACTCCCAATTCTGCCCCATACCTATGACTAAGGAGACTTCACTTAGTCACAGATGGCAACAATTAACTGTTTCCATTTCAAATTACGGTTGTGTTTGTGTGTGTACTCTTTAAATGCTAGTAGCTCTAGGGTCCCACCCTGCTGTCTTGTTTAGCCTAAGCGGGGCTACAATGACAAAGTTAGTTTACTTCTAATTGGGTCTCCCACACAAAGCAAAATAGTTGGAGGAACAGTTAGCCTGCTGCTCCCCACCCACTCATCATTCAGGCCAAAACCCTTGCCTCAAGTTTCCATGGAAAATATTAGTTATTTTTATATATACAAGTCAGCTCTGAATTAGTTTAAGAACAGATTTTTTTTTTTTTTTTTTTTTACTACCATAAAATGAGGCTAGAGAGATTTGGAGAACCACCCAGATGGAAATTGGGCTAATTCAGTATACGTAACTTGGGCCATTTCTAGTCATTCCATGTGTTAATAAAGATGCCAGGCTTCTCAGAACTGAGCACTGGTGTCAGGCAAAAATGCTGATTAGGTACAATTTAGTCTCATCCAGCAGCTCATTAAAAAACTCTTGTTCTTTCTCTTTTTGAGAATTAGTTGCCTTTCCGTTTTCTCCTCTGGTTTCTATTTCTCTAGCTATCCTGAGGAGGGGGCACTGTGGATTAAGTGCTTGCTTCTGGAGTCGGATGGGCCTGGGTTTACATCCCATTCCACGTAGCTGTGTGACCTAGGTGAGTCCCTGTGCCTCAGTTGTCTTGACTGTAAAATGGTGACGACCAACAGTTTATTCCTCACTGGGCTATTGGGAGGATTAAACGGTACACAAAAATGCATAGGATGGGACATTGTCTAAATAAACGGCTCAGTAAATGGGAGCTAGTTTGTTATTGATGTTAAGATAATGCTTTGAGGATCTGGATAATGAAGAGGACAAAAATAAAAGGGAAACTTTAGGTTCCTGTAATAGTTGTACAATAGCTTTACAATATTTCTAATAATGTCTCAGAGATGTTGTTTTCTGATCTATGGATATATCTGACCAGATAATTTTCTTTCTTTTGTGTGTGTGTGGATGGGGGGTGGGGGATGGTGCTGTGCTGCCCACTGTAGAATGTCTAGCAGCAACCTTGCTCTCTACCCACTAGATGACAATTGCACCCCTTCTCCCCCAGTTTTGACAACCAAAAATGTTTTCAGACATTGCCAAATGTCCCTTGAGGGATAGATAGCCCCTGACTGAGAACCACTGTTCTAGGCAAAGTATGATTTTAAGTCACTTTCTTCATTCCTAGAGTCACATAGTTCCCCATGTCTTTCCTGAGAGCTGTGAAATTGAGGTTAAAGGAATCCCCTTGGCTTTGGTGGACTGGATCCTTATAACATTTAATAAGCATGTTTAGAAATGAGATGAATGTTTTCATATTGCTGACAGTGTCCCCATATGGGACAAATGTAACACTCCAGTGGGCTCCCTGGTGTAACTCTGCAGTGGAGAGGAACATTTGCATGTTATTTCACTTGCTACTTTTGATTTAGTGCTGAATTCTGCAGGATGAAAGAAGGAATTTTCATTAACAAAAAAATGCCATTTTCAATAAATATTCTTAGGACATATTAAAGTCAAAATACTGAATTAGAGAAAATAAATGGCAGAAAAATATTATTCACATAAAATAAATGTGCTAATTGGCAAGAGTGATTCAAAAGGACTTCTCTGCTTTCCAGACATTTTTAACTTTGCCCATTTTTCCTTGGCAATGCAATGTAAAAATGGATTCTTTAAGCCTCTTGATGACATTTTGTTGGATTATAAGACATATTGCATTTATTTAAAAAAATTTTTTATTGAATTTCTTGGTGTGACATTGGTTAATAAAATGATATAGGTTTCAGGCATACAATTCTATAATACATCATTTGTATATTGTATTGTATCTTCACCACCCCAAGTCAAGTCTCCTTCCATCACCATTTATCCCCCCTTTACCCTTTTCTACCTCCCCCCACTCCCTTTCCCTTTGGTAATCACCATACTGTTGTATGTGTCTGTGAGGTTTTTGTTTGTTTGTTTGGGTTTTTTTGCTTAATCCCTTCACCTTTTTCACCCAGTCCCCCAAACCCTCTCTCCCCTGACAGCTGTCAATCTGTTCTCTGTATCAATGAAACTTTTTCCATTTTGTTTGTTAGTTTATTTTATTCATTAGATTCCACATATCAGTGAAATCATATGGTACTTGTTTTTCTCTGACTGGCTTTATTTACTTAGTATAATACTCTCCAGGTCCATCCATGCTGTTGCAAAAGGTAGGATTTCCTTCTTTTTTACAGCTGCATAGTATTCCATGGTGTAAAAGGTACCACAATTTTTCCCCCACTCATTTACTGATGGGCACTTGGGTTGCTTCCAAATCTTGGTTATTGTAAATAATGTGCAATGAACATAGGGGTGCATATATTCTTTTGAATTAGTGTTTTGGGTATCTGTGGATGTATTCCCAGAAGTGGAATCATTGGGTCATATGGCAGCTCCATTTTTATATTTTGAGGAAACTCCATACTGTTTTCCACAGTGGCTGCACCAATCTTCATTCCCATCAACAGTGCACAAGGTTCCCCTCTTCTCCTCATCCTTACCAACACCAGCTGTTTGTTGATTTATTGATGATATCCATTCTGACAGATGTGAGGTTATACCTCATTATGGTTTTAATTTGCATTTCTCTGATGATTAGTGATGGTGAGCATTTTTTCATGTCTCTTGGCCATCTGTACGTCCTCTTTGGAGGAGTGTCTATTCAAGTCCTTTGCCCATTTTTTTTTTTTTTTTAATATATCTTTATTGATTTCAGAGAGAGGGAAGGAGAGGGAGAGAGAGATAGAAACATCAGTGATAGTGATGAGAGAGTCATTGATTGAGCCCGCAACCCGGGCATGTCCCCCGACCGGGAATCGAACCCTGATCTCCTGGATTCCAGGTCAACGCTCAACCGCTGAGCCATGCCTGGCTGGGCCCTTTGCCCATTTTTAATGGATTGGTTTTTGTTTTTGTTTTAGTGTTAACTTGTAGAAGTTCATTATGAATTTTGGGTATTAACCCCTTATCACATGTGTCATTGGCAAATATATTCTCCCATTCATTTTGTTGATGGTGTAAAAACTGTTTAGTTTGATGTATTTTGTTTATTTTTTTTTGTTTCCTTGCCTGAGAAGATATATGAGAAAAAATATTGCTATAAGAAATGTCCGAGGTCTTACTGCTTGTTTTCTTCTAGGGTTTTTGTGGTTTGAATCTGACACTTAAATCTTTAATCCATTTTAAGTTTATTATTGTGTATCATGTAAGAAGGTGGTCTAATTTTATTTTTGTACGTATCTGTCCAATCTTCCCAACACCACTTATTGAAAACACTATCTTTACTCCACTGTATGTTCTTGCCTCCTTTGTCAAATATTAATTGACCATATGGTAGGGTTTATTTATGGGCTCTCTTTTCTGTGCCATTGACCTTTATGTCTGTTTTTATGCTGGCACCATGCTATTTTGATTACTATGGCCTTGTAGTATAGTTTGATATTACACAGTGTGATTCCTCCAACTTTGTTCTTTCTTAAGATCATTGTGGCTGTTTTGGATATTTTGTAGTTCCATATAAATTTTTGGAATATTTTTTCTAGTTCTGTAAAATATGCCATTGGTATCTTGATAGAAACTGGGTTGAATCTATAGATTGCTTTGGGTAGTATGAACATTTTAATGATGTTAATTTTTCCAATCTATGAACATGGTATATGCTTCCACATATGTGTACCTTCTTCAGTTTTTTTCTTCAGTGTCTTATAATTATCCAAGTACAACTCTTTTACATCTTTGGTTAAATTTATTCTTAGTTTTTTTTTTTATGCAATTGTAAATAGAATTGTTTTCTCAGTTTCCCATTCTGACAGTTCATTATTAGTATATAGAAAACATCTGATCTCTAGATATTTATTTTGTATCCTGCTACTTTATTGAGTTCATTGATCAGTTCTCATAGATTTTTGGTGGAATCTTAAGGATTCTCTATATGCAGTATCATGTGATCTGCAAATATTGAGTTTTAGTTTTTCCTTTCCAGTTTGGATGCCTTATATTTCTTCTTGTCTGATTGCTGTGGCTAGGACTTTCAGTACTATGTTGAATAGGAGTGGTGAAAGTGGACATAGTGGACATCCCTCTCTTGTTTCTGATCTTAAGGGAAACGCTTGTAGGTTTTGCTCGTTGAGTATGATGCTGGCTGTGAGTTTTGTCATATATTGCCTTTATTAAGTTGGGGTATGTGCCCTCTCTTCTCAACTTGCTGAGAATGTTTATCATAAATGAGTGCTGAATTTTATTAACTGTTTTTTCTGCATCTATTGATATGATTGTGTGGTTTTTATCCTTCATTTTGTTTATGTTGTGTATCAAGTTCATTGATTTGCAGATATTGTACCAACCTTGCATCCCCAGAATAAATCTCAGTTGATCATGGTGTATGATTCTTTTAATGTATTTCAGGATCCACTTTACTAACATTATAAGGAGAATCTTAGCATTTATTTTCATCAGAGATTTTGGCCTATAATTTTCTTTCTTTGTAGTGACTTTTTCTTTTCTTTTTTTTCCTGTTGATTCATGTCATGTTCCTCATTCACAAGACAGTTTGTTTATAATGGGATGCCTTCCATCTGGTGCAGAATTAATCTACTCCCAGAGGCAGTGAGTGACAAAGAGATAACTACCATGTCTGTGCTGGTTAAATAACAAATCATAAAGTCAAAAGACTTATGTAATCTGGGAATGTGACTGAGGAAAGCTATTCTACAGGGAGAACAGTTTCAATGCCATTGAACGTTGAGACCTAATCTAGTTTACAGGACATAAAGGGGACAGTGAAGTTTAATCACACTAAGGTGCACACACTGGATATTTCCTAAAAGTGAAACATTCTGCAAGAAAACTGACCTGAGTTGTTCAAATAGGAAAATTTGGGAGACTGTCCTAGATGAAAGTGATTAAAGAGACATAAAACCCCAAACCAAGATACAAACCTCAATTAGATCCTTGTTCAATAAAATAAAGGGGACCAACCTTTAAAGACATTTGGGGTCAACTGGAGACATTGAAGTATGGCTGATTCTTAGGTGATACTAGGGAATTATTGTTAATTTTCCTGGGCATGATAATGTCATTGTGGTCACCAAGAGAGTGTTTTTCCTCTCAGGGATGTGTGCCCAAGTAATTAAGAGTAAAGCATGTAGTGTCTTTTTCTGGTTTGGAATTAGGATAATGCTGGCCTCGTAAAATGAGCTAGGGATTCTTCCCTCTTCTTGAAATTTTTGGAATAGTTTGAGAAAGGTAGGTATCAGTTCTTCTTTGAATGTTTGGTAACATTTACCTGTGAAGCCATTCAGTCAGGACTTTTGTTTCTTGGGAGGTTTTTGATTACTGCTTCAATTTCATTAGTTGTAATCTGCCTATTAAGATTTTATGATTCTTCTTGATTCAGTTTTGGAAGACTGTATGTATCTAGGAATTTATTTTTTTCCAGATTGCCCAATTTGTTGGCATATATTTGTTCATAATATTTTCTTACAATCCTTTGTATTTCTGTGGTGTCTGTTGTTACTGCCCCCTTTTTTATTTCTGAATTATTTCCTTGGGTCCTCTATTTTTTTTGTGGTGAGTCTGGTTAAAGGTTTTTCAATCTTGTTTATCTTTTCAAAGAACAAGCTCTTGGTTTCATTGATCTTTTGTATTGATATTTTAGACTCTATTTTGTTTATTTCTGTTCTGATCTGTATTATTTCCTTTCTTCTACTTATTTTGAGTTTTGTTTGTTGTTTATTTTTCTAACTCCTTGAAATGTAATGTTTGATTGCTTATTTGAGATTTTTTGTTTGTTTCTTGAAGTAGGCCTGTAATGCTGTGAATTTTTCTCTGAGGACTGCTTTTGCTGTGTCCCATAGATTTTGGGTTGTTGTGTTCTTATTTTCATTTGTTTCAATATATCTTTTGATTTCTTTTTTAATCTCAGTTTTAAGCCATTCAATGTTTAGTAACATGCTATTTAGCCTCTATGTCTTTGTGTGTTTTTAAGTTTTTTTCTCTTATGATTGATTTCTAGTTTTATATCATTATGATCATAGAAGACACGACATCATTCTTAAGTTTATTGAAACTTGTTTTGTGTCCTAACATGTGGTTTGTCCTAGAAAATGTTCCATGTGCACTTGAAAAGAATGTATATTCTGCCCCTTTAGGGTGTAGTGTTCTGAAGATATGAATTAAATCCATCTCATCTAGTGTGTCATTTAAACTCACCATTTCCTTATTGCCTCCCTCAAATCCACACAACAAATCCACTGACACCTCCTGAGTCTGCCCAGACCTCTACACCTCAGCCCAGGCAGATGACTCCAGGGTAGGGTGACAGAGAATCCAGAGGTTAAAGCTATTGTATTCTCCCAGACTGATTCTGTATGGAGGGGAGTGCTCCACCCAAGAAAGATGGTGTCTGTGGTGTGGGAGAGCGACTCAACATAGGGATCTTGGTGGTTGTTTCTTCAGTCCTCTCCTCAATCCCAAGTCTCTCCTAACATGACTCTAGTCCACTCTGTCCTCCTTCCTCCAGAGCCTAGAATGAATGACTGTCAATAGGATTCTGTGTGGTAGCCCTTTAAGAGGGCACCTGTGTCTCTAACAGACTGTCATCTATCCCTGGCATCTCTCCCTGATGGACAGAATCCCCACCGATTTTTACAGCCATACATTATGTGGAAACCTCTTCCCAGCTCTGGTGCTTTGCACTGGGGAACCCGGCTTGGGGTTGAGACCCCACTCTTCTCAGGGGAAGCCTGAGACATCCCTTCGGAATCTCAGCTGCTACTTTTGGAAGTGGGGCCAGCCCTTTTTGTGTCTCTGACCTTCCTAGCAGTCTTGATGTGGCTTCTTCTGTAAATCCTTGGTTATAAGACTTCTCTTTGGCTTGTTTCAGCGGTTATTCAGGTCGACTGATCTATATTTCAGTTGTAATTCCAGTTTGGTCCTGGGAGGAGGTGAGTGTAGCTTCTACCTACTTCGCTTTATCTTGGATCTAAGACATATTACATTTAGATTTGTGATCTGCAAGAATTCTTTCTGTACTAGTCACTGGAGACAGTAGCACTGATGATGATTATAAATGGTCTATTCTTATTATTTATTTACCTGGTTAATAAAAGCAAATTAAACTGAAAGAATAATTCAACTTGACTTGAAGAATTCAGTTATTTTAATTCTTAGAATAGTTTGTGTGGAACAAAAAGGAGTCCACATTTTGCATAGAGGCAGTTAATTGTTAATTGCTAAAAAAAACAAAACATTACCCCAGGACCTTCTTAGCAGATGAGTGCTAGTGGTAAATAGCATAATAAAATTCTCAATTATTTTAAATCAATTCCTTTTTGCCTTCATACCAGCCCAATTTGATAATGTCAATTAATTTAGAAAGTGCTACAATGAGTCAACATTGTAGGACTTTCTAGATGCCCCAGTTTTTTGAGGACAGCCTTCATGAGCATAAAACACAAGTTGTTGGTTCAACCTTGGGGGACCAATTATGTAGTTTCATTCGACAGCTATTGTGATGACCACTTAAGGGTCAAGGCTTTTGATACCCACTTGTAACCATAACCTTACGTTTAAAAATACTACTACTTTCTTTGGCAGCCATCCTAACCTGATTAGGAACTAACACAGACTTGTACATTTCTTGTGAACATCTCAGCCCACCATGAGATCTGGCCAGGGCTAGAGCATGACTTGAGCTTGACTGAGGGGTTTATCTTTTTCCTCCTTCCAAAAATGCACTTATGGGTCTGGATTATATTCAGCAGAGCTACTTTTCCTTTTATTTCCAAGTTTTAACATTTTAAATTGATTTACTCTCTTGCTCTCCTTTTCTTGCTCTTACTCCTCTCTTGGGTTGTTTTCTCCCTGCTACTACTTTGTTTTGTTCCCTGACTGTTTTTATTGTTATAAATCATTCATTTAAGCATTTACAGAAGAACTAGTCTGACAGCCTCTAGACAGTAAGGAACACAATATATATATTTTAATCCTCACTCGAGGACATTTTCTCCATTTATTTCTAGAGAGAGTGGAAGGGAGGGAAGTGGGGGGGGGGAGAAACAATGATGTGAGAGACACATTGATTAGTTGCCTCCTGAATTCACCCCGACCAGTGCAAGAAACCTGCAACCCAGGTACATGCCCTTGATCAGGAATCAAACCCAGGACCTTCAGTCCACGGGCCAATGCTCTAACCACTGAGCAAAACCAGCCAGTGCAGGAACAAGATTTTTAAAAGTTTTCATTTTGAAAAAAATTTTAGACATACAGAAAAGTTGTAAAATAAGACAGAGCATTCACATAACCCTTCACGCAGCTTACATGTTAACAGCTTACATAATCATAGTATAGTTATCAAATTAACATAGGTAAATTAATGTAGGTACAATACTATTTCACAGGTACAACTTTTTTCAAATGTCACCAGTGTCCCCCTAATACCTTTTTTCTATTCCAAGTTTCAGTTCAGGATCCCTCCCTGCATTTTATTGTTGAGCCTCTTTAATCTCCTCCAGTCTGTGACAGTTCTCTAGTTTGTCCAGAAGGTACATCAGATCTTCATTGGATGAAATTTACATTATGGTTTTTGTGCTTCTGTTTCACATACCTATTAAGTAAGAGCATCTAATCTGAGAGATTTCACCGACCCCCCTGGGAAATAGTTGTAGGTGCCTGGCTGGCTGGTACTCTCGGTGGAAATCAGGTTCTCCTGCGTCCCCAGGGCTGCCCTCCCCCAGGGTAGGTTTAGGTGGTGGTTCTTGAGAAACGAGCTTTAATGATGACGAGAGGTGATCTTTAATTTTTCAATGGATTGTGTGTTACAAGTTTGATTTCTGAAAACTGTTGAGAGAGGGGCTGCTTTGTCTCCTGCATTGCTCTAGTGGTAGCCTGCCATCAGATGAACACACATACGTTACCAGTCTTGTCACTGTGGTGAAGTGGGTACTCACGAGTGGTCGGAGGCATTCAGTTCTACCTTAGAGACGAATCATGGTGGACCATCTTAGATTTTGAAGATCACCTGTAATAAGGATGTGATCACCACTTTGGGCTGTAAAAAATAGTAATAATATTAACAGCTGTGTGTCAGGTTCTGTTCCAGGTGCTTGGCCTGTTCTTTATATAATCTTCACAACGACCCTGTGGAGATGGAAATCATTTTCATCATGATTTTGAGATAAAACTGATCCCAAGGAAGTTAAGTAACTTTCATACAATCATGCAGCTAGTAAGTCTGATTCCAAAACCTATATTACCAGCCAGCACATTTGACTGTCTTCCAACTAATTTAAAGATAATTCTTTAGAAAAAACATGTGAAAAATTGTATTGAATAAGATAGAATGAGGAAACATTGTTCCTGGTAACTGTCTACGGGGCAAAGAGGAATCTTGGTGGGTGTTGGTATCTTCTGTGCTTCATGCTACTCCCTGGGTGTACTAACAGCTTTTAGCTCATGATAAGGGGCTGATAGGACTTTTCTTTTGAGCTCTGTTTCATTTTCTCTGTAAAACTTCTTCTTTCAAGCTGCTCTACTGACTTTGGAAACGGAAAATTCTCTTCAGCACAGAAATGAGCATAACACGCCAATAACACCTTTTCCTGTGGCCCTTTGTCTTGGAGTGAATTTTCAGCTAATGGGGAGTGATCAGTAATGGAGCGAGAATAAAAACACAGTTATTGAATTCAACATTCAAGTGGTGAACTGGATGGTGTTGCTGTTGGCCAAAGAATCATCCAGGTTTTGGCTTTTAAGATTAAAAACGTTTCACAGCTGAATAGTTGTTTAGAGACTTGATGGGAAAGTAATAGATGTAGAAAATGAAAACCAGAGTTTTGTTGCTGTTGTGATATTTACAGGGTGAGACAACTCTAGTTATGGTAGCCAGGGGGTCTAAGCCTGTGTGCTGCCTGTATCGTTAGGGAATGCCTGTGGGTACAAGGAACAAAGGAAAACGCAGGAACCCAGAGCAGATATATGCATAGATAGATGGACAGATCTCACACTGCCAGAGACACCTGCCAGAAGTCAGGAGAAATTAAAAAAATGGCTTTTGCTCTTTTCCCAGTTCCTAATTACGTGCCAACGTCTCCCATTGGTAGAACTTCACAGGAAGGCAACTGCCAAGGGAATCTGGAGAAGTAGTTTGTAGGCTTTCAGTTCCCAAAGAGAATAAGAGTATTGAGAAGGGAAGGAGCAGATTTGAGAGATCACACGCTATCAGCAACTAACTAATGAGTATTCTGCACTTTCAAGAGGAATTGACTTGCCTTCTTAAAAACAGTTGGAGCTCTGGAGTCTCGCTCAGCCAATGTGGCAGTGGCAGTGGGTGTTTGAGCAGGGCCTGGTGCCAGAGGCCCCACAGCAGCATCGAAGGTGGGGGCCTCTCAGCAACCTCCCAGGCCCACACTGCGGGTTCTGGGTACAATCACTCCCCACTTCACTTCTCTGGCCCTAGCCATGATGCTGACTCCTTGCAGTTTCCTGATCTTCGGGTGAGCTTATCTCTTCTGGCTCTTGTCGTTCTTCCAACATCTTTGTAACTAGTTTCCTGTATTAAATTCCCTCTGTTTGAAATGCCCAGAATGGTTTCTATTATACCTACTGAACCCTAACAGATACTGTTCATGGAAGTTTTTCTCTGGTCTATAAACTAGAGCTTATTTTCATTAAAACAGTGGCACCCAGACAGGATGGTGTCACATTTCTATGGCAACAGAGATATTTATGTATAACTGAGAAGTCAAAGCAAGTGACTCTAAAACTAAGGTAAAAAGAATCACAGTCTTCTAGTGTTGTTCCTGTATGTATGCCAGCACCCCACTCCTGTCAGCATATTCTTGGATTGAACCTCTAGCTTTTGGTAAAGTCTTTGATACTGGACCAAAGTGGACTTCTTTTTCTCCTTATTGACAGCCATACTAATTTCTACCTTTTGTGGCCACATGTCTTATTATAGGAGTTCATCAAAATTATTGTATCGTTAACCACTTTGTAAATATTTATGTATTTGTAAGAAGTAAAAACTTTTAAGATAACATTTATCTCACTCTTTTCATTTTTGTTGTATTTTATGAAATAAGTGGTCCATTCCTGGTCTACAAACTATTTTAAGTCCACTACAAGATAAGACACCCATGTCAGAATGTAAATCAAGTACATCATTGAGCAAACAGACTTACCAGTTATTATCATAACTATTCACCAGTTATAATAATTATACTATTATTTAATGCATTATTACAACAATAATGTATTTATTATATATAAAATTTAATATACGTTATTATAAACAGTTCATCAGTTACTTTCATTATTATGTTTTGTAATAAGACTTTCTTGATGAAGAAAGCAGTATATTGACTTATTTTGAAGAGCATTGCTCAAGAAGACATTAACAATAGATCCAAATTTAGTGCTCCCTTTTCTATAATTCCATATCATTTTATATATACTGTAATAAAGAATTTAAGAATAATATAATATGTAACATGATAATATAATAAGAATTAGTTAATTGTGTTCTGTCTTCCTCATTGATTGTGACGTCTTTGAACACAGTCCGTGGCCTAATGATAATAACAATGAAAAAATTTTTAAATCATTTACTTTTAGGAACTTTATTAGCATATTATAAATATATATATATTTTGTTAATCCTCACTGAGGACATTTTTTCCATTGATTTTTTAGAGAGAGTGGAAGGAAGGGAAGGAGAGGAGGGAAAGAGAGAAAGAGAAACATCAATGTGAGATAGACACATCGATTGGTTGCCTCCCACATGTACCCCAGCCGGGGCCAGGGATTGAACCTGCAATTCAGATAGGTGCCTTTGACCAGAATCAGACCCACGAACCTTTGGTGCACTAGCAGAAGCTCTTACCGCTGACCCACACCGGCCAGGGAGCATACTATAAATATTTGTTCAATAAATAAATTCATGAATATATAAAGATCCATTAGATTCTCATTGTTTTTGAGGGAATGAAATTCTGGTTAAACTATCTAAAGGTAGAATAAAAGTAATGAATTTTACAAGGGACAACTCAAGAAGCATTTATTAAAAAATGAACTATTTATAAAAGATAATATGGGAAAAGAGGGCTAATATCGGCTCAATTTTTACAACTCACAGGCACGAAGGAACGAAGTGGAGAGCAGTTACTGGAACTAGAAGGGACCAGAGGGAGAGAGAACTGTCTTAAGCTGTGCTGAGCAGAGCAGTGAACGCTGGTGAAGGAGTGGGCCAGTTCATGGCAACCAGCAGAAGGGAGACAGGATAAATATTTGGACCTCACTTTCACCCTTTCATCTGATTTCCTGGGAGCTCACCTTTGGCTGAACCCAACCTGGGCCCAGAGCGTGCGGAAATCCTGTTGATGCGGTTGATGCCTGTGAGATTCCCAAGGCACAGAGCAGGATGCACAAGTATGGTGAGTAAAATGGAAGATGCATTACATACAACTGTAGCTTCTTTCCCCAAGAGATTTTTCTTTTGGTCAGTGAAGGAAAGGGTTTCTAAAAGACATCCATGAAAGAGAGACATTACTGGTGTGGAAGTCTCTCTGTAAACAGCATTGCCATCTACTCTGAGGCCATTTAATAATTTCTTCATTTCAAGAAATATTTCAGATACATATAAGAAGGTTTCGATAAAGGGAGCAGTCATGTGCCTATGACTCAGCCTACTAAGCAAACCTGAGAAACAGATTGAAGCCCTTTGGGTACCCCCCCCCCATTCACACTCCCTTCCTCCCCCGCAGAGTAGCCGCCTCTGAAATGTGGAGGTTGTCACTCTCATGCATGTCTTTGAAATGTTACTGTATGTCTTTACCCACGCAAACAATATAAAGCATTATCGCTGATACATTAATGTAAAGTTTCTGTTATGCACTCGTGGATAAGTTTTAGAGATCTGCTGTTCAACATAGCACCTGTAGTTAACAATACTGTATTGGGCACTTAAACATTTGTTAGGAGGGTAGATCCCATGTTAAGTGTTCTTTCTACCGAAGGAAGGAAGGAAGGAAGGAAGGAAGGAAGGAAGGAAGGAAGGAAGGAAGGAAGGAAGGAAGGAAGGAAGGAAGGAAGGAAGGAAGGAAAGGAGGGAGGGAGGGAGGGAGGGAGGGAGGGAGGGAGGGAGGGAGGAAAGAGAAAGAGAAAAGAGAGAACAAGAGAAAGAAAGACACAAGGAAGCTTGGAGGTGAAGGGTATGTCTGTTACCTCGATTATGGTGATGGTTGTACAGGTTTATGCATATGTCAGAACTCATCAAAATGTATACATTAAATATGTGCAGCTTTTGTGTGTCAATTATATTTCAATAAAGCTGTTAGAAACTTTATATAAATGATTTCACACTACATGTATCAATCTGCAACTTGATAGTTTTCACTCAACATTTTATTTTGGGGATCCACTCAGGTTGATACATTTAGCACTGTTTCTTTTTTATTCCCTTTCCGTGTTCTATAGTGTGCTATTGACATTGTTTTCAACATTAAAATCTTATGATTTTTTAAGAAATCCTTGTAGCTGTGCTTTTTTTTTTTTTTATACCAGTTCATTTCCATATCAGGTTGCATTCTGCAGTAGTGGAGATTAGCGAATCCCAGTTTTTTTCTTTTTTCTTTTTTTAATTGCCCTAGGACAGAAGAAGATGTAGGTAAATTTTATCTAATGCTATCATTAGCCTCACTTTCAACCTCAAATGCGTTAACCTCTGCCAAGCGCTTTGAAGGGAGCCTGGTACAGAGCAAGTTCTAGAGAAGCATGGGGCCCACCTGAGGGGCGTGGGGGCATTAAGGTTAGTAGCCAGACTGCTTTTGAATCTCAGCTGTGCTGCTTAGTACCTGTGTAACTTTGGGCAAGTTACCCAGCTTTTGGGTGCCTCAATATACTCACCTGTAAAGTGGGGGTGTGTGTATAATAATAGTCCCTACCTTATAGGGTTGTTTTGAAGATTAAATGAGTAAAGGAGAATATGCGAAGAACAGAATGGTAGTAAGTTGTTCAGCTTCCTTGTGCCCTTGCCCCAGGCCTTGTGCTCTCTGGAGTCTGGGAACTTGGCAACACCAACTCTTGCCAAGGTACTAGTGAGGTGATGAGTCACTCCTTTCAGTGGCATTTCCTTTTAACACCCTCATGCTGAGTGAGCCTGAAATACGATGTCCTGAGGGTGAGCACACCTGCTGGCACCCTCAAGGGCACCGCACCTCTAGTTCCAGTCTGGGCTAGACCATCTGCATCCACTTACCTTCCTCCACAAGTGCTCGGACATAGAGGCTTTCAAATAGATACTGTTTTCTTTTTACATGAGTAGACATTTTTGTTGAAAAAGCTGCTAGAAGCTGAACTGGTGACACGACTTAAACTTCTAAAGGGTTGTTCCTTTCCTTTCAGCTTAATGCTTCCTACTTGCGCCATTCATATTCCCTGTAGCTGGGGCGCAGGGTGCGGGCTCCTCTCCACCTGGTGCTCTCTGTTCCTGTATTGCTGTTCCATTAAGCCTTGCTCGGTGAGCGTCACTGATCTGCTGCCCCCCCCCCCCCCCCCCCCCCCCCCCCCCCGTTTGCTGTTAGCCTTCAGATGCATTTGCTGCCTTTCCCCCAGGCTCAGACCCAGGCAGGGACCCACATCAGGCACAGTCCCTGGAAACCAGCTCCTCCCCCAGGTTTTGTCTCCACCAGGGCAGTTTTTCTTTCAATGCTCCACTTTCTTTCCCTTCATTCTAGTCTTTTTTAGGAAACCTCAGTCCCATATAATGGGCACATATCCAAACCCCAATTGCTGGCCAGGTTGAAGTTATTTCCTACAGGGCTCCTGGCCCCATGCAGATCAGGGTCCCTAGGGGCACCTTGTGGCGCATCTGACTCCAGATCAGAATGTTCAGCGTTCAGATTAGGATCCCCGAACACTCCACATCAGGACGGAGCCTGGACTGCTCAGAGCACTCAGGAGACCTCCGAGGAGTGCGGCATCCTGACTCTTCAGGTCATCCCCAAGGACGCTCTTTACACCCAAATTAACTACAAGCTGCTTGATTTTCCATGGGGGTACGGGAGTCACTTTGGAAGCAGAAAGCCCAGAACCTATAAATCTTAAAAAATGAAGATTAGTCAAGTATTCAAATGAAAGTGTTTTTGTGAAACCACATGAATGAAAAATATCGATGATAAAAAATGTTTAAATCATAACTGTATACAAATTCTACATTGTGTTCTGTCTCTAAGGTATAGGAGAAATTGGGATCTATGATTTTCAGACATTTAAAAAGATCCGTGTAACTGTGCTCCCTTCCTAACTGGCACAGTAACCAAGGATTCTTTTGTATTACAAACATTATTGGGACTAGCGGTGGCTGTTGCCAGGCTCTGTTCTGAAAACCAGGACATGATGGTGACCACAAGGGACCTCCCTGCTCTCATGGAGCTTAAGTGTTAGTAGTTTTAGGATGGATTAGACCACATTCTTGGAGATTTAAGAATCATGTCATTTCACACCCAGAACAGGTTGATGTCCCCGCTGTGAAAGCATATATTAAGGAAGGCAACCCTCCATTTGAGGACGGGGCAAAAAGAATGTTCAGAACCTCGGGGGAAGTTAGATTTGGGTAGAGCTAAAATATAACAGAAAAATGCTAGGAAAGCACACAGAATACAGCTTAGAGCAATGGGTATTAATCAGATTTCACAAGAGGGTAAACTTAGGTTTTATGAACAAGCAGAAAGTAAGATAATAGGTAAGTTTCAGCACAAGGCTGGGCCAAATTAGTGATTCCATGGTTGAGAGTCAAGGAGGCATCTCCAGGTAATTACAGAATAGCTCAGGACATCAGAAACATAGGAGAGGCATCCCAGACAACAGACCTGGGAGGACCATCCTCTCTGAGGGTCAGAGATAAAGGTGGGTCATCCACGAGTCATAATACCTGGGGGCAGGGGACAGGCATTTCTAAAATAATAAAGTAGCCAGAAGCCCAGTATTACAGCTTGAGAAACTCTGCGTCCTGGTTGGACTTTGCGTCATTGCAAAACAGGAAGAGCGAATTGTTAAAATAATTCAAATTCTTACTAAAAGTAAGCATTATGGATAACAGAAACATCTGTAATTCAAAGTTTATTATGTAAAAATTATCCAATAATTAGTAGGACTTAAAGGGATAACATATGGCTCCTTTTCTAATTCCTACTTAATAAAAGACCTTAGTCAAGTTGAATGGCATCAGAGTAGTCAGGGAAACTTTAGCTCCAGAATACTCTTGATTTAGTTGTAATAATAACATTACCTGTCACATGTGAAGATGAAACTATTGAGCACCATTAGGAGAGAATGCCTTTTGAGGGTTCCCCTAACCATCCCCTTGAGGGTGATAATTGGGTTGATGTCTTGCTCTCACCTGATCTCTTAATAGCTAACACGCTGGCTGCCAAATATAAGGCAGTGTGCTAGGTACTAGGATCATAAAAAGGCATAAAATGTGCTGTATGATCCAAACTATCATAGAACTTAAAATCTTGAATGAAGGACATAAGACAAGAAAAAGCCACACTAGGTAGGACAGAGTTAAGGTGCAGACTAAAGCCTTGGATCAGAAAGCAGCTGCTGTGCCCCTTTACAAACCCAAAACCTTGACAGAAGAAGATGCCAGCAACCGAGGCTAGACATTTGTCCAAACAAGACTCAGGACAATTCAACTTCCAGAAAAGTCATTTTATCAACATTGATGAATTATGATAGGAAGATTTAAAAAAATTTTAGTTTCGCTGTAGCAGTTTTACCTCAGCAATTTTACTAAGGATTCATCTGTTCACGTCAGCTGGATGCTAATTTCGTACATATTATACCATTTGGATTATTTGTAAGTGGGTGGTCTCTTTCTTAACTCGTTTATAGCCTCTCTTTTGGTGGGTTTGTGTGCCTCCCTAACACTGCCGGCCAATGGTTGCAACAAATGCTCCTGTAACCTTGGGATATGGAGCTGACATTTTTATTATACATGATCTTTTGGTGGGTTTGCCATATGGTGAAATGGCTTTGAGTAGATTGATTTTTTAGCAAATTAACCCAAAGCAGCTCAAATTAATCTTAGAGTTTTGCAAACTACTTCGTAACTATTTCTTTAAGTGAAGTCTTCGTATCTCTGAAGTATAAAACTAGAAACCACCTAACTTATTTTTTTAGTGACATTTAACATCTCTTCCATAATCTTTCCTCCCATTATTAATGAAATATAGTAGTAAAACTTATTCTTTATATATATATATAAAATCTTACCTTTTCATTTCTTAAGGAAGTCCTCGATCTAGCATAGTCCAAATAAGCAAACACTGACATGTGTCTGGAGCTGAGACTCTAGTCCTAATACACTTGAGTCTTGACACCTTAATACTCAAATGTTTATAACTATAAAACAGAGATAAAATTCCAGCCTCTACTTCCTCGTAAATAACATAGTAAAGGAATAAGGTAACTACTATGATCAGCGAGGAGGAAAAGAGTAGATTAACCAAGCTTCACAAATAGCCATCAATTTAACAGGCTCCAATTTGATATTTACTTAACACCTCTGCTCAGGAAATGTGCTAGTACTCTGGGAAGGAAAAAAAAAAAGTGGCTTCGGCACAGTTTTGACTGTGAAGGAGCAATCATTTTAGTCAAACGAATCAAGTGAATACATAAAACTATGGGACAGAATGCAACGAATGTTGCAAGATAGTAGAATAAGATGCATTATTGATTCCAAGGAGACAAACTAACACTGGGGACATGCCTGGAAGACTGAAAAGGCTTGAGTAGACGAAAAACAGCAAGGACATTGTAAGAAGAACATCTTGAGCAAGGGTTTGGAGTTGGGGAACGATAGCACCCGTGTGTAAACAGTGTGTTTGGGGGAGAGAGGGGAAATGAGAGCAGATGTATTCATTTAGGGTCACATTGTGTAGAGATTTCTGCTACTTTTTGTAGGCAATAACGCTGAAGGTTTTAAGGCAGAGGCATAAGAGATAAAATACAAGAATGTGGTTGATCTGGCAGTGGCATCAGGAATAATTTGGAGAGACAGAGCATGAGGCTGAGTTAACAGCCTGGAATCAAAAGAGTTTCAATTATTAAAAAGCAGAAAGCAGATAACAGAACCTGGAACCTCTTTCCTGGTGCCAGTCAGACATCTGGTGACTACAGTCATAGACAAGTAGTGGGTGGGACAGAGGGCAAACTCTCCAACATGTGACACAGGTCCCTTATGAACTGGCTCTCACCGTCTTACTTACAAGCCTCTGTTTCCCCAGGCTTGTCTCTACAGCTGTATGGAACCATGCACATGACCTCACCCATTCCATAAAAATATCAGTACCCCCCATCTTCTTTGCTTTCCTTTTGCCTGGAGCACTCTGCCCCTTTCTTTTCTGTCTGGTTAATTTCCACAGGTCCTCCTCTTTCCACTCCCTCCTCCCTCCACCCTCTTCTTACACTGATTTAGGGGTTTGCATTTATAATTCCATGCCCTCTTGTGGGTTTTATACTCTAGGTCAGCGATTTTCAACCTTTTTTATCTCATGGCACACATAAACTAATTACTAAAATTATGTGGCACATCAAAAAAAAAATTACACGTTTGCCAATCTGGCAAAAAATAGATATAATTTTGATTCATTCACACTGATCAGTTAGTGTTGTGTTGGCTGCTGTCATTTTTTTACTTGACAATCTAAGGGGAAAATGATCAGTGCTTCTGACTAAAACAGTCAGGTGTTGCATGTTTTAAAAATTCTTGTGGCACGCCGGTTGAAAATTGCTGCTCTAGGCCATAACCCCCTATTTCTTTGTTTTTCTTTTTTCCCTCCAGATTATGAGCTGTCAGAAGCTGGGACCAGGTGACTGAGCAGTTAGAATGACACTGAAGAGGGGTTCAATCAATATTAGTTGGAGGGTGACCGACTTAGTAAGTTCCTGATGAGCTAAAGCAATTATTTGTGCGTGTGCGTGTGCACATGCACAAACACACACACATATCTAGTAAATATTACTACAATAAATACACAGCAGTGTGTTCTGTATTTTACATGCAAATGCTGGATGTCAGGGAAGGTTTCATATTCAGTAAAACAAGCTGGGAGAGGGAGAATTAATATTACAAAAAAGAGAACAAAGGAAAGAATAAGACTAGTGATGGGCAAAGAGGACTACTTAAGATTTATCTGTTATTGGGACAAGGGGTTTAATCTTTGTTGGGTCCCTCCTGTTCCTCCTGAGATCCAAGTAAGGAAAGGGAATGCTGAGATGGGAGAGGGAGAATCTATTTGAAGCCATGAAACACAGACATCACAGAATTATTTCAGCAACCTTTGTCAGAAAATGTTTCAAAAGATAAGTCAGCATGAACGGCCTGGGGATTATGTTATGGGAATTTTGATTATCAAATAACAAAGAATTACTCCGAGTGGCATATTTGTAGTCATTTCTTGCTAGGGATGAAAGAAGATGATGTAAGCTTTAAGAGTAAAATAATGTGTGTGATATATTTTGGAAGAAATAACTGGAAAAAAATAACAAGAACTCCTGGCTTGATGTTCCAGGAATACAGCTAAGTGGGCCAAGATTTTATTAAAAGAAAAAAGTGCACATTACAGAGCTGAGAAGACGCTGCACGGGGAAAGAAGCACTGTGGTGTTTTAAGCTGGCTGAATAAAATAGGACATGGCAATGGGGATATGAGTAAGAGGCACAGAAATGAGGGCCAGAAAAAAACAGATGAAGAAAACTCTTTTCTGGGAGCAGAGAGCAGATAGTGTTGATAAGTGAAACCACTGTGAACGGGTTTTATAAGTGAATTTATGAATATTGACGAATTGGTTGACTTGTGCTCACATGGTAAGAATATTGTAAAAATTGTATTTAATGCAGGGATAAAAATCTTAATCTTGAGGAGAAACATATTTATTCTAGTCTTTTAACATATTTAAGGAGAAAATAAAAGATAGACAGAAGATGGAAAAACCAGAGGCAACCAAATTTGATCCTGCCTGTATTTTGTAGAAGAAGGTAAAGGATCTCTCAAAAGAAAAACTATTTTTATTAATTAAAGAGAGAATAATTATTTAGGAGGATTGCAGAACATATACATGGAAAAAAACTCCCAATATGTTATGTTGATCTGATCCTTATTTTGATACCACTCACCTGCTAGAAGGTACTATTTGTTTTAACAGACTTTTTATTCTTTATCTTATTTTTAGCTGTTAGAAGAAAAAAAAGACATTGCTATAACTCAGTCCTGCTGGTGACATTATGTTGGGACATAGACTCCAAGAACCCTATTATAATATCACAAAGGCAAGATTTCATGAGGACAATTTAAGATATGAAGAGAGAAATATTGAAAATGGACATGTTAACTGTGCTCAGAAGAGGACAATGAAAGTTCAGGTGAAGCACTGGGAGAGCGCTCTGGGTGAGGCACCAGTCGTCAGAGAAAGGCTTTGGAAAACTTCAGACAGTATGGTGAGTCAAGTCCTATTTGGTATTCTGATGTGTATTGCTCCAGTGGGCAGTAGAAAGTTTATGCATTTTTTAATCTATCTATCATCTATCTATCTATCTATCTATCTATCTATCTATCTATCTATCTATCTATCTATCTATCATCTATCTATCTATCTATCTATCATCTATCTATCTATCATCTATCTATCTATCATCTATCTATATCTATCTATCATCTATCTATCTATCATCTATCTATCTATCTATCTATCTATCTATCTATCTATCTATCATCTATCATCTATCTATCTATCTATCTATCATCTATCTATCTATCTATCTATCTATCTATCTATCTATCTATCATCTATCTATCATATCTATCTATCTATCTATCTATCTATCTATCTATCATCTATCTATCTATCATCTATCTATCTATCTATCTATCTATCTATCTATCTATCTATCTATCTATCATCTGTCTAATCTATCTATCATCATCATCTATCTATATCTATCTATCTATCTATCTATCTATCTATCTATCTATCTATCTATCTATCATCTATCTATATCTATCATCATCTATCTATCATCTATCTATCTATCTATCTATCATCTATCTATCTATCTATCTATCTATCTATCTATCTATCTATCTATCTATCTATCTATCATCTATCTATCTATCTATCTATATTTATCATCTATCTATTATTTTTTACAATTAGGTGCTTTTTTAAAATTTATTTTATTGACTTTATTGGGGTGACATTGGTTAATAAAATGATATAGGTTTCAGGTGTACAGTTCTACAACACATCATCTGTATACTGTATTGTGTGTTCCGCACCCCAAGTCAAGTCTCCTTCCATCACCATTTATCCCCCGTTTACCCTTTCCTGCTTCCCCCTCGCTCCACCCCTTTTCTGGCAATCACCATACTGTTGTCCGTATCCCTGAGTCTTTTCTTTGCTTAATTCCTTCACCCTTCTTAACCTGCCTCCAACACATTCCCCTCTGACAGCTGTCAGTCTGTTCTCTGAATCCATGAATCTGTCTCCACTTTGTTTGTTTATTTTGATCATTATATTCCACATATAAGTGAAATCATATGGTACTTGTACTTACATTTAAATAGAAGATCCCATGATCAGGTGCCCTCTGTCTAACTTCCTTTGCTTTTAAATGGGTCTTTTTGACCCCAGAAATGTTATGTGAGATCTGAAGTCAGTAGATCACCCATTCTGAGCACTTGGATAGTAGTGCTGGCTGAGGTCCTGTGGGAGAGAAAGGCAAACCCATACTGGGAATGTGTTGATTTTAGTCAAGATGAATTACTGCGTTCTCCAGGGGGAAAGGAGTCTCAGGTAATCAACTTGGCTCCAAGTTGGTCCGGAGAGGTGGTGCCATATTGGGGCCTCAGCATTAGTCTCTATTGCTGGCAGGGTTGGACTTTTGGCAAAAGCAATTTTCAAATCAGCTTTGGTGAGTAGGAACTCATGCAGTCAGGCTCATGCCTCCATCCCTACCACCATGGCTATCCTGTTCATGGCCTATTGTGCCAAGACTGAGGTGGTCAAGGACAACAGATGCTGGCGGTCATCTGTCCACTTCTTTGTTAATTTTCTTCTCTGTGATAGATGCTCTCTGATAGATGACATGCAATACTCTTTCCTATGCCCATGGGTTCATCCATATATCCCTTCTAGACCTCTTTGTCTTCAATCTTATTCTTTATGACACATTTATTCTAGCCTGGAGCCCCTTCTCTTTCCACACACAAAAGTGGATGACCAGTTGGACTATCTTAAGCCCTGATTATTGGGAGGATTTCTTCCTCTACTTCCTTTCAGGGCCTTTCTAAGAGGGGCTATGGAGTGGCAACCATCAATTTTTGATTTATACTCATATACTGAGTTCTTCAGTCTGTGAAACAAGCGTGGCTATTTGCCTCCTTCATTCGTGGGTCATAATGGGCTTCCCATGGAGCCATAGGTATGAGCTGAGAGAGAGGTGCTGGAGCCACAGTGATAGGTCTGGGGCAGCTACTGTGCAGTTTTACTTGCAGATCTGATTATGGAATGCTTCTGGGCCAATTCAACCTTATGATTTGGTGGATCTAACAGAACTCAGCTTATGATGGACATACAAGTCCTGGATAGTCTCTCACATCTTTTCTGTGAGAGAAGAATTTCCTAATTTACTTAAGCTTCTGTAATTGGGTCTCTGTTATTAGCAGCTGGATATAATTTCTGACGCAGAAAACCTGATATTTTATATCAGGCTACCCTAAGTGTACTGTGTAAACTACTGTCAGTCCATAAACTTTGCTACCAGTTGCAATAAAATCAGAAGCTATCACCAGAATATAGACCAATTTTTTTCATTAAACAGACTGTTTAATTCAACGGACTTTTTTCTTTTCTTTTTTTTTGGTTGCAAGATGCTTTCAATTAACATCTTGTGTGTAAAGATGAAGCAATATGTTGATTTACATTCTGGGGTAAGCTCTTTATCTCATAATGAACCAGTAGAAAACAGTTTGCACACTGATACCTTAAGTAGCACATACATCTCCCAAAGTGTACTTTTGAGTACAGATGCATTGGGAAATAAGCAAAAATTCCTTCACTTAATTGTTGATTCCATTCTGAAATTTAGATCTGTGATGTATTGACTGGGGCTATTGAGAAGTGTCACTGCTTTACTATCCTAGTCTAGGAAGCATGATAGTAAAGAATTATTACACATGGTTTGGTTTCACAGACTTTTGCAATACAGTGGTGCCTGACCTTTTGTTTACTTCAAAGAAGAAGAAAAACCTTTCATCATGTGCTTCTTAGTATGCTGATTTGTCTGGCATCAAACTTCGCTGCACCACAGAGCAACTGTTTTACACATAGATTCTGTGTCAGTTTCAGAGTGGAGACGGAATTAAATGGTTTACCAATATATCTCCCCCTTCCTCCCTGCCACTCTAGATTCCACTGTGTTCATCAGAACATATTTTCTATGGGTGGCAATAAATAGACAGAGATGAGTAAACCTTTGAGGACAGTCTTCATTAGTCTTCAATGTTAGAATTAGTTAAGCTCCAACCTGAATGACTACAGCTCTATCTTTATTAGGAAATCATTGACACCAATGGCTACTCACTGCTCTAGACCCCATTACTCTTAAAAATTCTAGTGAAGGAAAAAAGCTCTACTCCAAGATCATATTGTTCTTGGAAAGCACTTTTTCTGCATATATGCACAGCTTTTCTTACCATGTGAATTCAATTGACATTAATTCCATTAGAAATTCTGCAGCAGAAACGGTTCCTCCTCGCCAAGTGATTGGATGGAACAATTCTCATTACCATTTTAGTCCAGGGTGGTCAGACTTATGGATATAGCAAGGATAGTGCTTTCTTAACTACAGAACTTGATGCTCTCAGTCCCTTTCAAGCAAGTGTACTCTTTGAAGAAATTTTATGGTTGGTCAAGTAGAAGGCATTTCTAGCTAAATCATCTGCAAACCAGTGGAGGATGCTCCTATAAAGAGGAACAATAGGTAGCATTCCCACTTTTGAACAAAAACTGTCTTTGATGATTGGGCACCTTAAGTTCCAATGGGGTTAGAAAGGGAAGAAAGTAAGGAACAAATATTCCCAACAGTGACTGCGCCTGAAAGAAACCAGAAATGAGAGAAGGTCCAGGTGGGAGAGAGGGGTGGAGAGGGTGGAACTGAGGAAGCATCACCAATGGGACTCAGGCATGCCCAGGTTTCCTTCCTTTTCAGGTCAGGTCTTGGGAGGTGTGTGTGGATTAGGCTCTCTCCTGTCTTGTCCTTCTCACTTTTCTTATTCTAAGGACTTAATGTATGTGCATTTAATTCAATTTATAAGAGAAGAATTAGGTCACTCTTTATGTTTTAATTACCTTACAGGAGTATCTGATATTAAAAATATTTCACAACTGGTATGGCATGGGCACTGGCCAATCAGAAAAAATCACTATGACCAATCAGAATGATCACAAGCCACAAATAGAGCAGTCATATAATTAATTATCCAAATCAGGACACTTTTGAGAATGAAATGAGGCACAAGTAATTATTATGCTGGAATGGGAGGCATAAACTGGGACTATCCCAAGTAAACTGGGATGTATGGTCACTCTAGCCATAAGCAAACAGCAAGATTCTACTGGTGTGTACCGGTTGAATAAAATTAAATGTTTGGCTTGGGGTCTTTTTCAAATGTATAACATTTTGTGTATCTAGTGAACCTATTTTAAGAATATTTGATAAATTTATTCAAAACTGGCTTCTGGAGCCCATTTCTGAGAGAATAGAGCCCTGTTGTAGGGAGCAGCCTACAGACACATCTGCATGAAGAGGCAACAAGGTTTAAGCTCTGCTCTGTTCTAGGCAGACACACAGATATAGACGTAGAAATAAACATAGGTAAATATGGACATTCAGAACTATCATAACAGTTCTTGAGTGTTTAGTATGAGCCAGGCTTTTTCAACTTTACAAATGATGAAATTAAGGTGCCAAGAGGATAAAAGATGTGACCACTGGGCACACGCCACATATAGTTGGTAAGTGATGATATCGGAGCCTGATACTCTTTGATGCTAAGTGAGAGCACCTCCTAATACCTAATGCCTACCTTGTTGCTGACATTTTGCTGTCTTGCTTAGAGTCTCATAGAGCAGGGGACAGACAAATCTACCAGTTGTAATTCCATATAAAATTCTCTCTGACACATGTAGAGTTAACTAAATAGGATGGGTAAGAGAACACTTCCTGGAGGAGACTGGCTCAAGGTGAATTTCTAAGGATGAATAGGAAATAACCAGATACAGAGGGATCTATGCGTGTAAAGACACTGGGGACGAAACCCTGCATAACTTGTTTGGGAATTGTAAGTGTTTTGGGGTAGGCGAGGTGCTAGTCTTTGTGCTAATTGAGGTGACAGCATTCAGTACAGCTTTGAGAGTCTAGTAACAATGTGATTGATTTGCATTTTGAAAAGATATTTCTGGCAGAGGTATGCTGGACAGATTAATGAGGGGACAGGTTGGTGGCATGGAAGTCAACCAGGAATTCCAGAAATTTAGATGAGAAGAAATCATCTTGAAAAACTACCACCACCCCCTTCCTCATTTCCAGAGCACTAAGAGTCATATGTAAAGAGTGAAAAGAGAACAACAGGACTTGCACATTAAGGGACTAGGCTACTAAGTGGAGGAGAGATAGCTTGGAAACTTCAAAAGACACAAGGAGATCTAGCGAATGGAAGATGAGAGAAAGGAGAGGAGTGGGAGTGGGAGGTGAGGAGGAAGGAAGGGGGAGGGAGGGGGAGAGATCCCCTTCTGTTGTTTACTTCCCATCTTTGCTCTATTTTTTATTTGTTTCTCTTGCCCAACTGTCTGCTCCTGCAACCACCCTCAGTATTGTTTCCTTCCTTCACTCCCTTCACGTCGTTGGTAAATGTAGTTACCTCAGCCTATCTGTATTCTGAAGAAGGGAAGCATGCTGCAGTAAAAGTAAGATCAAACCAGAGACATCTTCTCAGAGTGTTGATAACTTCTTTTTATCTCCTCTTTAGCTTTGACATCCTGCTTGTCATTGAGGAAAGTGTTAAGTGAAAGTGAGGTAAGAAAAATAAAGACCTACATCATTGGGGGGGGGGGAGGTGAATGTTCAAGACTAATTATTCATTTAAACGCGTTAACGTATAGCTCATCAGTGCCATGTGTATGGAATGATTCACATTGAACCAGGCTGAACCAGCTTTTGCCCTTCACTTGCTTCTTGAATAACTGTCCTTCTTGCCTCATTGTTAGGTAAATTTTCTTTGACTCTCATTGCTTAAGATTTGGTCTTTCTCTCACATTCTACCTTTGCTCTCCATTTAATGTAACAAAAGCTACCACCTGTACATGAGTCAGGCTGTTCTCCTTAGCAGAGGATGGGGAAAAGTCCAATATTTAAAAACACAATAAGCAACTGAAAAAGTTCATCATATTTTAATGCATTTGTGTGTGTGTGTATGTGTGTGAATGGGTGCTCAAAACAATGCTTAACTCTGTCGTCAGAGAGATAAACATATAGAATCAGGTTTTTAGAACTAGAAAACCTTAGAAAAAATTTTTTACTCTGATATCTGTTTTTAAACACTTTTTTATTGATTTCTAGAGAGAAAGAAAGGGAGAGAGAGAGAAACATCCATGTGAGAGACTGAAACATCAATTCGTTGCCTCCTGCACACCCCCTATGGAGAACTGAGCCCACAACCCAGGCATGTGCCCTGACTGAGAATTGACCCAGCACCTTTTGGTGCATGAGATGACACCCAACCGACTGAGCTATACCAGCCAGGGCTACTCTGATTTCTTTGTTTGACAGTTTAAAAAGCTGAAGAAAAGAAAATGTAAATGAATTACTATGGGTCTGAGAAAATCACCCTCTCATGGACTAGAAAATGTGAAACTTTTATATTACCAATACCACATTTCATGTATTGGATATTATGAATGGTGTATTAGAAGAGAGCTTTCAGTTAAAAATGTATAACTTGCAAAGGCTTGTTGTCTTAAATGTGATTTTTAGGTAATACTTGGATTAGTTTGTTTGGCCTGCCATAACAAAGGACAGACAGGGTGGCTTAAACAACAGTAATTTATTTTCTCACAGTTCCAGAAGCTAGAAGTCTCAGACCAAGCTGTTGGCAGGGCTTGCTTCTGCTGAAGCCTCTTGGCTTATAGGCTCCTCTTCCTTTGACTTTACATGGTCTTCCCATTGTGTGTACCTGTGTCCTACTCTCTTCTTCTTCTTTTTAATCCTCACTTGAGGATATTTTTTCCACTGATTGATTTTTAGAAGGTATGGCAGGGAGGAAGGGAGGGGGAGAGAGAGAAAAACATCGATGTGAGATAGAGTGATTGGTTGCCTCCCCCACGCTCCCTGGGGCCTGGGAATGAACCCGCAACTTAGGTACCTGCCCTTGACCAGAATCAAACCTGAGACCCTTGGGTCCACAATGAGCCAGGCAACCAGGGCCTAATCTCCTCTTCTTTTAAAGATACAGGTCCTGTAGGATTAGCACCCACCCCTAGTGACCTCATTTAATCTCTATTGTCTTCTTTGTATTTATTAAAAAAATTTTTTTAAATCCTCACTTGAGGATGTTTTTCCCATTGCTTTTCAGAGAAAGTGGAAGGGAGAGAGAAGGAGAGAGAGAAACATTGACTTGAGAGAGACACATCGATTGGTTGCCTCCAGCACACCCCCTGACTAGGCCAGGGGATCGAGCCTACAACCGAGGTATGTACCCTTGGCAGGAATCAAGCCGGGGACCCTTCTGTCCACAGGCTGACACTCTAACCACTGAGCCAAACCAACCAGGGCTTTATTGCCTGTTTAAATACCCTATCTCCCTATACAGTTACATTCTGAGGTACTGGGGGTTAGGACTTCAATACATGAATTTCGGAGGTGACCCAATTCAGCCCATAACAATACTTATGCCAGAAATATTTTCATGTGGAAACACATTTATAAAAATATTAGGTAAATCTATAAGAAAATAGAATTTATATATGAAAGATAATAGATTTTAAAATAAGTTACTCTAATATTTTTAGAAACACACTTGCAATAATGAAGCAGGACAAGACAGAATGTTGAGGGAAAGTTAAAAGAGGAAACAATTAAATTATGAGGGACATAAACAGAAGAAAGAGAATGTAGAATACTGAAAGAAGATTTAAAAAGGTAAGACTGCAGAATGTGACCAGGATTAGAGCAGCTTTGTTTGTACATTTGTGTCTGTGTTTTTCTAATAGTGCTGTTGGAACTGTTCCATGTGGCCCAATTTATTCTATTAATAAAATCAGATGATTTAAGACATTAGAAATAGGAAATGGAAAAATATTATATTTTCCCAGCCAAACCAAACTCACCCCTTGACTCTTATTTTCTGAGGTTGGCCCCCTATAGACATTACTTTTGCCAACTGTTTATACCACAGAAATGCCAAAACCTCAGGTTTAAAAAGTGCCCTAACCATTTTAAGTTAAGGAAAATTCAAATTTGAAAACTAAATATCTTTTTGAATGATCACATGAGTATAGACTATTTACAGTTCCAACATTTTCTCTTTCTATACACTTAAAATAACATTCACTGGATCAAAAAAAATCTAATTTAAGTGTTGGAAAGCTTGATTAAAGGTCCTAGAAAAAAAAAGCAGGAACTAAGCACATCCCTTCATCTAAGTTTTGGATTCAAAGACCCCACTGTAAAGTAGAAATAATGTGTGAGGTACATTTTTATGCCTGACACACACTTTTAGTATCAGATTATTCTGTAAGAAACTTCTAAACAATAGAAATATTCATAAAACAGCTTATGCAAGTACCATATAATTAATCCATGAGCAATTTAGTTCTACTCAGGCATTTAGAAGATAAAGGTTATCCATTTCCACATATTTAAAAATTTCAGCCAAAAATATTTAACCATATAGCTTCACAGCACAAAGGAAAAAATACAAGTAAAAGTGAAAAATGTGTTTTGCAATGAATCTGTCACGATGTGATATGAATGTGCAATTATATGGGCCATGCGTGATGGAGGAGAGATTGGCTACTGGGTGGGTGCCAGTGATATCCTTTGATGCTTCCCGGTCTCATTTGTTCCTGATCAGGCAGCCAGGGCTCTGGCAAATCCAGGCCAGGAGGTAGAAAGCAGAGCAGATTTTACTTTCAATTATGTGGTTCAGAGGGAATGGGGCATAGAACACACACTTGGTCTGCTGTTAAATATTTCATTTCAAAGCTGAACACTAAATTGTAGCATAAGATTCGATTACTTTTAAAGACTTTTTTCTTATTTGCTTATTCGGAACTTCACAGTGGTATTTTAGGATGGTGTAGCATAAGAATACTAAATTGCAAGGCGAAAAAACTGACCAGGTGTGGCTAGGTAGGTGCTTGCTTCTGTTTCCTTGTGTGGAAAATGAAATGATTGGTGAAGACGAGTATAGATTGTAGGGAATGGCCCTTGAGTAAATCTGGCTTGCAGATGTGGTTTTGGCCTTCACAATATTGTAAGATGTGTTAAAGCTAGTAATAATATCAAAAAGTAGGAGATTTCGCTAAAATGTAGATTTCTGGCTTCTCTTGAAAAGTTGAAATGTCTGGTAACTCGGGCCCCTCAGCTTTGCAACTCAGCAACATATTGGTACTGAGCACAGGAGACCCCTTTTGATCTAACTGGGAATGTTCTCTAGGTTATCCCACTGCCAACCGCAGGACCCATTCTTGCTACATTTATTTACTTTACCTGCCTGACCTTTTTAGACATTTTAGTTTTCCATCCCTTGTCTGGAGTAATGGTTTCTAAATGTGTCTAGCAGAGCCTTAGTCATTTAAAGGAACTTCACCAGCAATCAAGAGACCACAGATGGGATGCCAACCTCCCTGCTTTCAATCAAAGAGTTTCATTTTTATTTGTTTTATATATTAGGATATAAAATGACCCTGGGGCACAGACTTTTAGTTAATCTTCTCAAATCTCTTCCATCCTCCAGAGTAATTAAATTTTATCTGGGCACATGAATATTTAGAATAAACACTATGATTCCTAGGCTCCTCTGCCTCCAGGTACAGCTATGTGACTGATTTCTGGACAATGGGAGTGGGAGCAGAAGTGATGTGTGCAGCACTGAGGTGGTTGTGCCTGAAATAGGAATTTGGTGATGAGCAACTAGGAACGTGATTAAAGTACTCTGGATCCCTAGATACCTCTGAGGCCAGAGAATTCCTGCTGGCAACGTTTGCCGACTTCTGCCGTGTTACATAAGAAAAAAATTAGCTTCCATCTTGCTTAAGCCAATGTTAATCTGGGCTCCTATTACACACACATCTAAAACTGTATCTGAAATTAAAACAACCTCTTAGGTTCCTTCAAAGTCCAAGATTCTCTGATTATTTTACTCCTGGTTGATTTTGAATTTGAGTATTTTGAGTAATTTTGACTGAAAAAAGGACAAATGATTATTTTAAACTTTTTGAATTACTTCCTTGAATGCCCTTTTTACTGAGTGGAACTAGAATTTATTTTCAATCATGCACATGGCTATATTTTTATGAAATCATTATGCAAACATGCCAGTGACCTAATGTATACTGAACAGGGAGTGTGTATTCTGTTTCTTTCTAAATAATCAAGTGTTAAGGGCACCCTTTGCAGTTCCATTTCATACAGAGAATGAATTACTCCAAGGGAGTGGAGTCAAATGTGCAAAATAAATGATGTGAGTTTTCTCTGTTTAACTACATAGATGGCTTAAGTAGAAAAGAGATAAAGTTACTAAGCTGCCCAAGAGAGGTCTTTGGGGTAGGCTGTTTCAGGCTCAATTTAAAATCTGGCGGTGATGGTCCCTAAAACTTGGCCTGCTGTAACTGTTGTTACAAATAGACAGAGGGTTTCATTTTTCGAAGTCTGAGGAAATAGAAAAGTTCTATGGTAATAAATTTTATTTTATCTTATTTTTCAAATATTGTACCTGAGTAGAGACTACTGATGTCACTCTTAATTTTAAATATATATAGCTGCCTAGCAAAATTTATGGATTGTTCAAGATTAGAAAAAATCCAAGACAAACCAACTTTGGATGCTATTCAAAAGGTGCTTTGGAAATTATGCTTTTAGTGAGTTTAACATTCAAACTTCCCCACCCAACAACCAGTTATATAATATTCACAAGATCCTGGGAAATTTTCAAATCCTAAAATTTGGAACTAAGAGCAGCTACCAATAGAGATGATAAGGGTAGAGCTGGTTATGATGAGACTCATATGTTGGGACACACATGTGCTTGATTTTTGGAAAATAAAATTCTTTCTTCATGATGGTTATGGAATGCATTTGAAGTGATATAAACATCTCACAACAATAAACTACTCCTTGAGCATCAACAAATCTTTTAGAGCAGTAGACCATTATAAAGAAAGTTATAGCTCTTTTTGCATTAATGACCTAATTCAGCTTTCAAATATCCCCAATTTGCTCACTTCAAAATTTGGCATAATAAAGTGCAAGAAACTGTTCTCACACTAGTTGGGCAGAGCAAAAGATTCATTTTAAAGGTGAATTATTTAAAATCACATCATTACATGTATAAAATTTAAAAAGAAACCTGTTTTCTATGTAAGTCAGATGAGAACATTAGGAGCTAAAAGTTATTTTAAAGTCATTAAATAACAATTTTGTGCCCAATGGCCAGAAAGACATGTTAGGTTCCTTTTCTTTGGCTGAATTTCAGAACTGAGTATGTAGTCTCAAGATTTATTGAAGAAAACCTTAATATTTCTCCCTAATTTGCTGAGTCAGAAAATGAAATAATTGATGGAAAATCAACATCTCTCAGGAAGGTTTATCAATAGATTGCAGGGTCCTTTGATTTCATTCTGAAATAAGTGTATTTAACTGTGAAATCTCTGTTCTTACAACATGTAACAGTGATGTTGAAAGCCATTTGGCATTGGATATTTACATGTTATCTATGCTAACATTCTGAAGTTTCTATTTTGTTTCTTCATATATGAATATGAAAGAGAAAGATCCTCCTTATATGAAAACAACAGTGATTTGGGTTCTGATTTGTTACTTATTTTTAACTTTGGTAAATTTTTAGCTTCTCCATGCCTCAGTTTCCCCACCAAAACAGTGGAGCCATATACTTTCCTAATCATTGCCTGGGATGTTGTCATGAAAAACTCACAGCTATCTTACATCAAAAAGTCCAAATAACTGGGGGGGAACTTTGAGTAAACATTGAAATGGATGCTCTATTATAAAATAAGATGCTGTATTCTGAATGCAATTAAATACTGATGCTTGTTGGCAGCCGTGGAAAAAGAGCCTCTGAGAGCTCCCCTTGCAGAGAGCATAACCACTGATGGTCCCAGCCGCCGCTCTCTGAACCACCCTGTATTCATACGGAAGCCACACTGACCAGGGGCTGCTTCGCGCTTGACTAAACATGGTAGAAATACTAATTCAGGGCCTTTCCTGGGAGAGAAAGAACTCCTTGGGTGGATGACTTGACCTCAAGGACTTCTGGCAACCTTGCAGAACTTCCTTAGAATTGCACTGAAGTCTAAGATGCTTCTTACCCAACCTTCCATCCTTCCCTCTTTCCTTCACTGGAGTCAGACTTACTTCGGATCTGACAGCCCTCTGAGCCTCCTCTGGCTCCCTCCTCATTTTCCCTCCCAGGTATTCCCTCCAGTAAATCTCTTGCATGACTAATCCCATCTTGATGTCTGCTTTTACACAACCCCTTTTTGAAGAAGGATCCCTCCGAGGATTGCATTGGGAGATATTTCTATGGTTTTGCAACTTGGTAGTAAATTTCCTATCAACCTATATTGTCCCTTTACAGGAGGATAAACAATAACCTGTTTTATTCTGTGTAACAACACAGACGTTTCCAGCTATTAAACTTTTCCTGTATGAATTATAGCAATGTAATTCATATAGTAAAAAACACATTTGATGCTTCTTATGACAGAGTTTCAGAAGAATGTGAGTAACTATCCTCTCAAAGATAATAAGGATGGCGTGTAAACAAAGGACACATGCATGCGTGGCGTGGTTTTGAGCCACTGTGACCATTTCTTTGGCTCATTTCTCTCCAAACACCTATCAAAATAACGACAGCAAAGCCAGTGGAAAGTATTTTTATTTCTTTATAACAAAGACATTATTATTAGACCAGCTCACATGAACAAAGTAGAAATTTAAGACTAATTCAGGCGCAAGTTCTGTTTTCAGTGAACTAACTAATTGTGACTGCTAGTTAAACAAAAATACTTTCAGCCTTTATTCTTCTTTGCAGGTTTTTATCTACTTGATTATACTTTATTTAAAATTTAATATTCCTTATTTTTTTTACTTATATCATAAACACATTTTTCAATTGCTTCTTAATCATTCTCATAAAAATTATATCATTATCTAGAGGATACGTCATTCTTATGTAGTCTATGCTATTGGATATTTAGGTTGTTACAAATTTTGTACTACTGAAAATGATGCAGTTGTATACATTTTTTATATTTAGAATTGTTTGGTTGGGATAAATTCCTACAGATATACTCATTAAAATAGCATATTAACTAATTTGTTTCAAAAACATTTGTGCCAGTTTACGCTTCCCATAGGAATTATATGAGATTATTTCTTTCACCACACCCTTGCTAAACTGCTAACATTACCTTGTCTTAGAAAAGAAAATTACCAGTCATTTTACACAGAAAAGAGGACAGTTCACTGAAGTGTGGCTAAGTAGTTGCCTACGTTTATTATAGTCCTATTTACACTTTTGTGAACTATTTTTCTTGTGCTTTATATGTTGAGTGTTCTTATTTGTATGAGTCTTTAGCTAATAAAGAAATTACTCTTGATCTATGGTATTGGAATCAATTATTTTCCTCCAATTGGTTGAACCCTCCTTTTAGTTTCTTTGTGTTTTGCCTCATTCATTCATTCATTCATTCATTCATTCATTCATTCATTCATTCATTCAACTAGCATCTATCGAGCACTTAAATTTTTTAGGCTCAGTGCTGAGAGCTGAGGGTAAAGTTTTGAACAAAGACCAATTTCTGTTCAATTGTAGATTGTACAGTGTATCAGTAGAAACAGAAAATTAAACAAGCAGTTATCAAAAACATATGATATGTGCTAGATTAGGGAGCCAGGAAGAGGAAGCTGTTGGTATTCCTTACAGGCCATCTAACTCAATTTAGAGGGATCAGAGAAAGGTATGAAGAGATGGGAATGGAGAATGGAGCCAGCACACGAGAGCGGGGAGGGCAGAGGAGGCAAGGCTGGAGGGATTTAAGTCACCTTAAGCAGTTTGGCTTTTATCACAAGGATTATGGGAGGTAATGTAATGGTTTTTAGTAGGAGAGAAACATGATGAGGCCTATCATTCTCGCTGCTGTGTGGAGAGTGGCTAAAAGAAGAGCAAGCCTGGAGACAGGACGCGTGGAGCAACCCAGATGAGAGCCAGTGGTGGCCTGGATGGGCAGTGTGTCAGCGGGTACGTTCCAGAAATGTTTAGGGTATAAAATCTACAGCACCTGGGGTGCGATGTGGGCAGCAAAGGGAGATGACAGATTTCCCGGCTTATGATTTGCGTAACTGGAGTGAGGTGCCATTTTCTGCATGAACAAGTTGGCAGGAAGGTGTTGGTTATAGATTTTTAAAAGCCGTGTTTGCATATAAAAACATTCTTGGCAATTTGCTGTTAGGTAAGATTAATTGATTCCTGGTCATATTTATTTTAAGTAAATAATTTTGAGTTTCTTTTTGTCTTAGTTAAATGGAGATTTGTGATTTGCTTGAGGAGAGAATTTGCGGTCATTCTAAATAACAAGAAGTAGTTTATCCCTTGGAATTCCCCAGACTGATGAGAAACTGCTGGGTCCAATTACGTAATTTTAACAACCCTAAAATGAAATTCAAGATTTAGTTGAAAATAAAGACAAAGATGTTTTAAAAGAATAGGAAATTACCTTTTATCCACAAGAAATATACATAACTAAATGATCCAGAGATGATTTAAAATGTTCCCAGTTTGAAACATCTTTACTATCTTATATACACAGTGACCCTCAGCAGGTAAATGGGTATATGATCTGTTCTTATGCCTCTTCAGAATTAGGTGAAAGGTGACACATGGATGCCTAAGATCTTAGCCTTTTACCTGGAGGGGAGACAAATTCTTTCCTGGAGGGGATGTTTCCCTCCATTTCCTGGAAAGGGTAAAGTAAGTGCATAAAGCAAAGAACCTGGGTAATCCTCAAAAGAATGGTAAACAAAATAAGATATAAATATTCTTGGCAAAAAGCCTTAGGACACAAAACTTTTATTACAGTTAAACACCGGAGTCTTTTGGGCTCACCTACAAGCACAAAAAAATTTGTTTGCTAAACAGTAGTTGGGAACATGTCTTGTTCTTTATAACTTTCTTAATGGATCATTTGGAAGTTGAATAAATTCCTTGTGGGATTATCATGTTCTCAGGTATACTAGACTTTTGAGCAAGTGTGCTTTTGAAACTGGCCATGATAACTTTAAACCCCAATAGTGCCCTCTCTCCTCTCTATCCTCTCTCTCTTTCTCTCTGCCTGTCTGTCTCTCTTTCCTCTCTCGCTCTCTCTCTCTCTCCCTCTCATCATGTAGTCTTACAGAATACTGCTACAGTTTAATTTTGTATCCACTAACTGCCACACCAAATAATAATCTATTATTACTTTGGCTTAATACTCAGTCTGTGCATTTATAAAAGAAAACAAATGGCTTTGGAAGGGCATAGAGCATGCCAGTGAGTGTGGGTGAGTGTTGGGATCCTTATTGCCTAACTGTAGCCCACACTGATACATGTCTCAGAAATATTACTTGTTCTATCCTGTCAAAACTAGAGGAGACTCACATACGAAGAATTTGTTTTTCATCACATGGACAGCCCAAATGGCTGGTTGGCTAAAGTAATTATGTGACTTGTACTTCCAGTTTGAAGGCTGTCCAGTCAAACCAGAAGTCATGTCTCCACGATAGGGAATTTAGAGTTGTATTTACTAATTTTGATTATCTCTGAACTTTAAGGCTCTTTGAACTAAAGTTCCTAGTTTGCTTTCTGTTTAACTCTATGACACAGCAACAATGGGTTTTCCCAATTTCTTCCGTTTAGTTCAACTCAATAGGCAGTAGGCAATAAGCCATTGGTAAGACATTCTGCAGGGTATAGTGAGGTTGTCTAACGTGGTTCAAAATGGGCTTCTGATTTTTAGAAGAACAAAGTTTGTCCCTAGTCTTCCCTTGGTGCTAAGGCAGTTGTGAATAGTACCGCCACTTCTTGAGCCAAATGGTTTGTTCAGTATGTTTCGGGGACCACGGTAGGGTGGTATGGTGAGGGGGAACCTTGTTTCGTGTACAACTGGCTCCTGTTCAGTTAGTTTTCAATTTGGTGACACAATTGATTTTAATCTTTTTTGGAATTTTGCAGCTTCATTTTACTTCAGGGCTTAAACTGAAAACAGCACGTTATTTTGGTGACCTTTTGGGAAGTGATAGAAAACTCATAATAGAGCCTGATCTCACCAACTTCATAATTAGAGTCCTGAAAATTGTCTTTGAAGGTTCAATGTATATACGTTTTAGTAGGCACCTCCAAACAATTATCTTCCCAACCCCCATGTGTAGAATTTCATAATACTGTGAACTGTAAATATGGAAAAGGAGCTTTTTGCACTTAAGGTATTTTAGGTGGGGAATGGGCATATTGTCGAGAAATAGAAACTCAAAATGATTAATTATGTACTTAAGATCTTACCAACCAAAGATAGTTAAGACAAAATCCATTAAAAAAAAAAAAAAAAAAAAAAGAATACTAACCAGAATTCTGGATCTCAAGAGAAAGGATCTCCGGGGTATGTGAAGAAAGACAAAATGTTTCTTTTCTGATATTTGGATTAACAAAATTTGAAACACATGAAATTTAATTTTGGGATTTTCTCACCTTGCTTTCTGCACTTCTCTCCTGCCACCTAGCCTCAATCCTAGTACTTCTGTGTTACCCTAAGTGCTCCACTGCAACATGCTATTAATATATAATACTCCCTCCCCCGTGGTTCCGTATGCCATGGTTACCTGCCCCCCCAACCCAGTCAAAACTCCCAATCCTGAGTGAACTTGACATCGGCCCCCTTAAAGAGGAAGGTAATGGGGTCAAGAAAATCACACCACTATGGAGGGCAAATAGTCACATAACCTTCAAGACGATACCTACATATTAAAAAGAAGATGCTCTTCTAACCTAAATGAATCTAGCATTAACATCATCCTGATGAGGGAAACAGTTAAATCAGCTCCCCCTAAGCTGGTTTTACATTCCAGCTGTTTTTTTCTCCATCTTTGTCCCGTAAAGTATTTAAGAGCCACAGATTTCTCCCTTAATGGCTCCAAAGCAATAGGAGTGGGTGATTCTGGTTCAGAAGGTGGTATAAGGGTGGGATAGTCATTTCTATGTAGGGGTGGAATATGTGGTATATGTTCGTAGGTATGAAAACTGTCCCATTATAACAGAGTAAAGATAAAAACTGCTCACTAAATCAGAAAAACCTACAAAGAGCTTAATTGATTTTTTACACGAACTGTTTCTATTCTACAGTATACCTATACAATTTGGAGCTCAGACATAAAAACTGACTTTGAAGCTGTCTGTGCAATCTATTTGTTATGTTTCAACGGGGGCGAGGGTGTTATGAGTCTCTTTTCTCTACTCATTTTTCTACTCTGTTGAAGACTGAATCACATATCTGATAATCTTTTCGTTACTTTGAATGGCCTAATGTCAAATCACATCAGAAGATCCCCAAGTCAGTAAATATTACCTTAAGTTCAAAGAATTGGTTTAACAGCGGTGCAACACACTGATCCTGACACTCGTTCATTCTAGAAGAATTCTTTTTGTGTACAGTAGCAGTAAAGCCAACTCAGCACTGTGTATAAAAACTAGACTCCAAGGAGAAAGACTGGAAATCAAGAGATGTGATGGATGGTTATAGAAGAATTGGCTAGAAGCCACATTTCTCTCTATAAAACTTGCCACAATATATAGGTTTTTCTTGGCTTAAAGAAGGAGACTTGCATGCAGGAGCTGCCAGTGCTTTTGTACAATGATAATGGGAAAATAATAAGGTTCAACTTTATTTTAAAGGCATGCTGGGAGTGTTTAGGGTTGCTAACAATTTTTACCCTAACAAAACACATGACAAATATTTAAAAATCAACTAGAATGAATTGACACAGATTTCTCTATATACTAGCCTTAATCAGAGGTAGTGTAGTAAGTTAAATGTCTTTCATCAAAAATATTTTTCTTCTGGCTTCCTCAGGGCTTGAAAATTCACTATTAAAGATTTATAGTTTTGAGTGAAGCTTTTGTTTATTCCTGCTGTCTTCTTTCAAAGGCTAAATATATCTAAATGGAATTTGTGAACATGGATGGCTTTAAGGTGCTTTAATTTATGCGTTAAGTCAGCAAAAAGCTGCTGAACGCCTCCTGGGTGTCAGGTATACCACTAGCACTGAGGACAGACAAGTGAGTAATTTAAGGTTTCTGCCCTCAAGGCGCATATAGCTTTTTAATCTTTAGCTTCAGCTGCACTAGAGTCATGCATTCCTGTGTCAATGGTGTGGGCTTTGTTTGATGGTCTGTCAGCCTCTCTAGCTCAATATATCTGTAATGAAACATATAATCTTTTCTAACAAATTGGCTATACTTTCTACCTTTCTCAGTTCCATCAATGTTACTACCATTTTCCCAGGCAATGGAACTTCTGATAACTCAATACTAATCTTTCCCTTCTCAAAACTTCACTGCATTGAAGTAAAAGCCATACAAAGTATCGCTTAATTGTTCTCTAATTACTCAATGCATGATCAATTTGCTTCCCAGCTACGTTATAAAATGCTTAAGGGAAAAGATAATTTTTGGTTTCTTTTACATCCTCTAGACCAAGTTCCTTGAAATGTGGACCATAACAAACCACCCAGATGAATCTGATTAAGCTAAAGTTTGAGAATCACTGCACTAGATCATCGTGTCTCAAATTTTAATGTGCTGCAAATCACTTGGGGATTATGTTAAAATGCACATTCAATTTAGTTGTTCTGAGATTCTGTATTTTTAACAAGCTTGCAGACAATGCTGATACACTGAAGGATAGTCTGAAGGTCAAAGTAAGAAAGCTTATAGTCCCAAGTACAGAGCTAGGTCCATGAGAGATGTTCAACAAATGTTTAGTCGTTTCAGTCAAGATCACCTTAGGGTGAATTAGTTTATAAAATGGATTGAATAAGTTATGTCCACAGCTGGAAAAAATAACATTAAGAAGGGTGAGGAGACCAAAGGAAGATAAAATTTACCTATGAAACAATTTTAACCAAAGATTTACCTGAACTCTCAACTTGACCCATTTGTAAAGCTTTATTTTGTCTTCAATTTCTGTTATATCTTTTTTTCTAAATATCCTTGTAGCCATAAGCAAGTAAGCTAATCTTATTTTTTTTTTAAAGTATGTTTATAGGACTCATCACAATTCCAGTCACTTAACTTCACATAAGCTTGTTAAATTGAGTTCCCTTAAGAAGACCCTTTCTTTTGGGTACAGAAGAAAATTATCATTCTCTGTGTAATTTTTTAAAAGGTAGCACTAAAAATGGTAGAACCTCTAGAGTTTATGTTCTTGAAACAATTAAAAAATGTTCTAATACTGCCCTTAGTAGAATGTAGTAGTTAAATGGCAAATGGAAGAGAGAAAAATATAAATTCTGAAAGAACCAACTGGTGCTTAGGGGTACTTGATTAATCAAAAGCTTTTTCAGGAATACAAGAGTGAAATAATAAACATCAGTGTCCTGGCCCTCATGAGTTTTGTGTTAAACTATGACAATAGTATCCCTGTTTTTCTGCTATTTCACACAAAATACTGTCACGCCTGGTACATGGTGCACTCACCAAGCAGTCAAAAGCAATTAAATGAATGGTTTGGATAAAGTCAATTTTTATACTTTCCATGCACATTGAAAAACAAGTTCAAATAAACCTCAAACAAAACTTAAATTTAATAATGAATGGGTTTTATATTTCATGAGACACTTAAGTACCGACAAGTAACACCTACAGCATGTTACTCTACATCTGTCTCAAAGTTGGAATAAGTAGTTACTTAAATGATCCATTTTTGCCAAGATCCATAAATGTTCTGACCTTCTTTGAAATTATGGCAAAAACAATGCTTTTATTACATTTTTTTAATCATGAAGAGGAGAAAAAGACAAAAGTAACATGATTTCCCTTCAATGACTCAGATTTGTGGAAACCTCTCCAATAATTTCACCTCTAACTGTGGTGGAACTGTTCGCAAGGGCACGGATGAACATTAAGTTCAGGAACCAGTGGTATGATTCAGGAAAAGGAAAATAAGTGGACTGATTTATACCCCAGATCGAACCATAATTGAATGCTTTCCGAGGTTTTAAAGCATCTGGAAAATCTTTTGGATATTGTTCCTCCTTTTGGTACTACCTTTTCACTTATTTCTGTCCAAGATGGACGGGGGGAAGGTCTGAAATGTCATGAGAAAGTTATATTCAGCTGAAGTTTATGTAAGAAGAACCAATGCTTTTTCCTATTTGACTTCCATTCAATGTCGCATACTTAAGGGCTGATCTTCTAAGAGTGCCAGCATTCCCCTGAACCAAAATAAGCAAACATCCAAGTACTCTGAATTCTCTTCCTCAATATTATGCTTCATTATCCTGGGATATTGACAGAATAACAGAACACTGCTGAATTCTAAAAGATTTTCACATTTAGCTGGATATGCAGTAATATGAAGGAATTTATCATTGGATTTACCTTTTCCTATTTGAATCCTATCCTGCAGAATTCCTGACAAATCTGAGTTATCTGTAAAGAGAAGAGGCAATCACAAGAAATGTTCCTCTTATTTTTCCAGAATCCGCCAACCCAAAGCTTAGTCCAGTAGCTTAACAAGGCTTACTCAAGAGAATTATGCTACAAGGCATGGCCTCCGTTGACATGGTCACTTCGTTGGAAATCACTTTGAATGAAGACGTTGAGGCCCCTGTGAAAACAAGTTTTATTGCTGTTGTATTTGAGAGACCCCAAATGACTCGACATTGGAGAACTTTCCACTGTGGCCTTCAAAAATCCCTGAACCCTCACCTTCACCCCATAGCTATTCCTTCCCATCCTCTCTTGCACATGACTTCAGCCCCTAACTCTTCCCCTTCACCTTTCTCAATAAAATCGACACTGCCCCAACAATGACTCTTATTCCACAAGAACAATCACTCTATTTCCATTTCTGAAACTAGCTGGACTTCAGCCAACCCTCATCCTGCTAAGTCTAGCTGAACTTCAGCCAACTCCCTCCTGCTAAAACCATGCAAAATTTTCCGCTGTCCTCTCCAAGTTAGAATGCTCCTTTGGAGCCTTCCTTCAGAGCCTTATGCTAATGGATCTCTAGTTGATTTTCTTCCAAAGTTTTGCTGTTGAGACTTGGGCAGGATTGGCTCTGGCTGCTCCTCAGCCCAGGCACTTCGAAGTGGAGTGAGTCTTTTAATGGAGCAGAGGCACTGTCTATGCTTTAATTTTCTTCTTCATTGTCCTTGCTATATATCTCTTAGTTTGATTTATTTTACAAATTGAGGTATCATGACCATGGTGGGGCCATAGTGCCGAGGAGATTTTGTTAGTTGTTCAGGCTATTTGAATATAGGGTTAACTTTATAAAACCAATAGCACTAAACATTGGAAGCTCTGGAGGATTTTAGAACTTCAGTAGCTACCCTGGGGAACTGGGAATATGAATAAAACAGCACATTGCTATGGCACCTTAGCATGAAAGGCTTCAAAGATTCCAAATACTCAATGGTCAACAAGTTTTTAACTGGTATGAAGAGGCTTCTTAAAGACAATAACTCCAAAAGACAGCAAAATTATAAAATTACTTATCTTAAGAACTCTTTAGGGAAAGCTAATAAAAATGTGGAAGATCTAAAAATCCAGGCTTAAATTCTTTTTCCCCTTCTGCCCTATCTTTGAACTGGTATCCCTCCTGCTCCCCTGTATCTCAACTTCCTCCTTTCCCTGCTGTGCTCCTCCTCTTCCTCCTTCTTCACCTTCTGTCAACCCCCTTCCCTATCCTCCATTGCCTCTTCCTAAGTACAGTCCCCTCCTTGGAGAACATCCCCTCATAATATCTTTTAATGTAGATGGAAATGATCTTACAGCTTTAAACCTTGGTCTATCATATTTCCATAATGAAAGCTAAAACTTTCTGATCCCTCCTAAAAAAAGATAAAAGTTAATTGAAGAATTTAAGCATTGCTTTAGGAATTTATAGTCTGGAAATTCCCAATTTCTATCAATTAGTTTATCTCCCTGTAGGACCCAGAGATGCTAGAAGTTATTCTGAAAAGCAGGATGAATGGACTACTAAAATGGCATATTCCTGAATAACAGCATATTCTTTCTTGGAATATGCCATCTTTTCTGCCTAAAATGACTGGTCAAAAACCAAGTTATGTAAGGAGGAAAAAAATAGACCCATTCCTGATTTCAGAGACAGTGTAACTATCACTTTCCACAATACTCTTTTCTCAATAGGAGTGAAGATATCAGAACTTCGGAGCCATCTTCTCTGTTGAGGGTCTTAAACCTGAGGTGACAGATTTAGTTAGAAAACAGAAGATGGCAGGCTGCCTTCTCTCTGAATTATAAGACTTTGATAAGCACTTTGAAGATACTTTGGCTCAGACAAAAATACAGATTAAATTAATAGTTATTCAGATTAAGCAATTAGATAAACCCAAGAGCAAAACCTCTCTATATCTAGTCTAGACAAAGACACTTGTGGATGTTATAAGGAGAAGGGACACTGGAAAAATGCTTGCTCCGCCTGAACTTGAAAGACAGTATCTAAAATGAGAAAGGACCAACTGTGTGTGGTAGAACGTCTCCCCTTTGAGGAAGTAGATTCTCTGGTTTGTTCATAATCACCCTTAAAACAAATATAGTAAATGTAGATTTACTAATATAAATTTGCACAGTTTTCATGCAACTGCAAAAAACCTAGAGTGTTCCTTTTTTAGTTGATACCGGACCTACACACTACCATAAACCCACTTTCCATCACTTCTTCCTTGGAGTAACCAAAACGTTTCAATGATAAGAATCTCATATACTCATTAGTCAACATACTTTTCTGCATAGTGATTCCACCATGGTGGATCTGTTGGAATGAGATCTACTTTGCAAATGGGGTGCCAGTCTTAAATGTGGGTTGGGTAATCTCTTTCTGGAACTCCATGGAAGAGAATAATTATTTGATGTTGGTGCAGATTGATTTCCCAGTACCTGAGACTGACCTAGAGCCTTCTGTAACTTAAACAAAACAAAACAAAAAACCCTCTTCAAAAGCTCCTACGCTTGGATTCCCCAATTAGCCCAGACATTTATTTTAATTTGATATATGAAAGATCTAAAGACAAGCTTTGAGGCTTCTAACTAAACAGCACAATGAGCTTTGGACACTCATCATTTATAATAGCCCCTCACTTGATAGCAAAAGCCTTTGTGAGCGGTGGCAACAGCAATAAGTTAACTGAGGCTTCTATTGACTTAGTCTTAAGATCTCCACTTAACCTTACAGTTCCTCATGTCATTCAGACCTCACTCTTGACTGAAAACACTCAATGTTTTTCTGCTTCTAGACTGACCTTATATGAAATCCTTCTCACTCGCGCATATTTCTATCCATTGCTGTAGCCACCAAAGCCCTAATCCTATTTTTTCCTTTCCCAGAGGAGAGGAACCTCACCACTGTCACACACTTATTCAGGAGTTTTCCTTGCCTCACTCTGATCTCCTTGAACTCTTTTAGACAACCCAGATTTAGAACCAAAGAAGGAGGCTATCAAGCTCAGTATGTGATCGCAACTCACTCAGACTTACTCAAATATTATTCTTTCCTTGAGGCTAAATCTGTATAAGTGGCTGAAATTGTAGCACCTACTACAGCCTGCTGGTTAAGTAGATATAAGAGAGCAAATACCTATACAGATAGCAAATATGCATTTGGAGTAGTTTGTAATTTTGCTTTGGAAGCAATTTGACTTCTTAACCACATTTGGTATTCCAATTAAACATGGCAGTCACATAAAACTCCTCTTAGATGCCTTGTTTCTTACAAAGGAATTGGCTATATTAAGGTTGAGCCCCACAGTAAAAAGTAGACTCAAGAAGCAAAGGGTAATACTTGAACAGATTACTATGCTAAATGAACTGCTTTAACACCTCCAGGCTATCCAACAAATCCAAGAGTCAAAGCCAAAACTAACTCCTAACTATTGGCATCAGGGCTTGAGTTAACTTCAGCATTTGACTCTGAAGTGTAGTGGAAAAGATCACATGGTTTTCTCCTCCCAGATAGCTATGGTGGCACCAAGATGGTCTCTTGGTCTGCCCCAAATTGCGGAAATGGACCTTCTCAAAAAATGTTACCGGCTGTGATCCACTATAGAAAAGGAAATGTGAAAACCATCATAAATAAGCACTGGCTGGATACTTCAATAGGATTCCAGAGGATATCTCTGCTGTATTACACATTTGTCAAACCTAGTATCTTGAGAAAATTGTAAAACTGGGCAATGGACACAAACCAAACCGTTTAGGACCTTTTGAACCTCTATCTACAAATGGATTTCATTCAGTTACAAGTACGTCCTTCCTACTGTGTCTCTGTTTCCTGGTCTTTTATTGCTACAAATCTGCTGCTTGGATAGTAGCAAAGAAACGTTTATACTTTGTGTTTTCCACTTGGCAATACCCACCTATTTCTCTAGTGGTAAAGATACCAATAGAAACTTGTAAATCTGAGGAACTTTAGTTGCCAGGGTCAAAGGCTTTGCCCTTAGTTCTCATGGCCAGTGGAGCCAGTCTAATAGGAACTCAGACTATCCTCCTCTGAACTGGTGACTGGGAGCCCAATGCATCTAGGGTCTCACCCCCATCCTAACTATTCATTTACAGTCCAAAATGGCAAAATACAATATTAGATTAAGACAGTATACTCAAGTTTATAATGACCAGGTCCAAGCAGCCTTTCCCAATGATAAACCACAGAAACTACTGCATGACCATGAGCCTTGGATTATAGAAAATTACAACAGCGTAAGACTGTTCTCAGACTTCATTGGAAAGGACAAATTATGTAGGTAATAAGTCTTTTTATACCCTTTTTGGTGTGTGTGGTGGCATCAGTATTAACGTTTGAACCAGATTTTGTGGGGGGGAGTCCCTCTGCTTCTGCAGGTGATATAATAGCCTTCCATTTGGAACGCCTGGGCACCAAAACCATTGTCTACTACCCTCCTTCAGACCCACCCTGGGGCAAAAGAAGGGAAACCTTAAACGGACTGATCTTGTTTTCCTTTCTACAGTGAATGGCATCTCAAAAGTAGAAAACAAGTTGAACCACAGAAACCGAGATCTATTTTCTTTTCCACCTCGTAGACTGCGAGTCATGCCTGCTATGCCAAGTTACCTGACGATTTAGTCACTGAGCAGGGCACCATCTTGCCCAGCCTATCCCCTTTAAAAGCCTGCCCCATGCTGGGACAAACAGCACAAGGAACACAAAAGGGGAGAGACCTGCTAGTGCCTAGGGTTTGAGAACTTAGATTCTGAAACGCGCTGCTTCACTTTCACTTCCTTCTCTCAGTCTCTAAATTGACAACCACTGCTTGCTTGCCTTTCGCATCTTAACCAGGCCCTTCTAGTTAGCTCACCCACCCATTCTTTCCTGTCCACCAGCAGTCTCCTTTTTTTCCCTTAATGTCCTATTTTTTGTAAGTTCAAGTTATAAGCTCATAAACAAAAATTTAATTCATAGATACAGAGAACAGATTGGCGGTGTGGGGGTGGTGGTGGTGGTGGTGTGGGCCAAATGGGTGAAGGTGGTCAAAATGTACAAACTTCCAGTCATGAAATAACTAAGCCTTAGGGATGTAATGTACAGCATGGTACAATTAACAATACTGTATTGCATATTTGAACGTTGCTGAGAGAGTAGGTCTTAAAAGTTCTCATCACAAGAAAAACAATTTTGTGACTATGTGAGGTGATGGATGTTAACTAGACTTATTGTGGTGATCATTTTATAATATATAAATATATCCAATCATTATGTATACCTGAAACTAATATAATGCTTTATGTCAACCATATCTCTATAAAAGTTATAAAAGTATTCTGACATATGTATGACCCATGTGGACAGCCCCCTTCTGGGTATCACTTAGCCCAAGAGACTCCCAAACCTTTGTGGATAGAAAAGAGAATTACTGGAGGAACTTTAAAAAAATTACAGATGTTGGGATCCTATCCCAGACATACTAAGTGAGAGTTGCTGGCCAGAGACAGACAGGGATGGGAAGAGGCAAGTTAGGAAACTGCAAGTTTTAAAGACATTCTCCAGCTGATTCCAGCAATGAGCCAGGTACAGAACATATTGAACAGTTTAATTTTCTGATGCTGGATTATTTTAACTCCTAAAATATGTTGATCCAGGAATGTTAGTCCCCAACAATAATCTAGTCCCACCATTTGCTCTTTGCTTTGCCATTAGCATGAGCCATTAGTACAGAGTACACAAATCAATTAGAAATATGCTAAAGAATTAAGGCATCAATACAGAGAAATTCCAGCAGGAGAGCAACTCTGACACAGCTGAGGGAAACTTCTCACTGTTTTCTCATGAATTAGCTAAAAAAAAAAAAAAAGAAAGAAAAAACCCACACCATCAATCCTTTATTCAATTCCTGCTATATATATTAGGTAGGAATGGTCAGCACAAAAGAATATGACAACATTTGAACTACACACGGAAACATTTGTTAAAGATGAAAATCTGACAGAAAAATCATTTCTTGATACTCATATTGAAACATGCAAATATTGAACAGGAAAAAGTTAGACTTGGCAGTAGTCAACACTTCAATAACACTGCTAACAGCTAAATGGGCATATGTTAAACTCTATTATTGCCTAAAGATTGACAGAAGAATCCAATTATTTGACTAAATTTAGGTATGAATAATTTGACCTGAGACAATTGGATTTGGTACAAATAATGGCTATAAAAGAAAACTTGCAATTGCAGAAACTGTAATCAGTAAAATGTTGATATGAGCAACATGGAAAAAACACATTAATAACATTTTCATTTAAACCTTATGTGGAATATAATTGATTCCAATGAAAAGAATTTCAGTAAATTAAAAATCAAAATAGAAAAAAATTAGAAATGTCCTAATATTTTGGAATAAAAATTTTATCAAGGAATTAAAGTACATTAAGAGAAGTTTGCTCTAAAAATACTTTTAAAATGAGTATTTATTCATATAAGCATAATTTTGATGTCAAAGTGTCTACTCCTAAATACAGGGGTCAAAAAATTCTCGGGTCAGAAAGTGCACAGGGTCAAAACAAAAGGCTCAAAACTTCCTGCACCCAATTATTTATCTGTGGACTTGTCAAGAAAGGAGCAATCAGGAAAAGTCTGGAACATGAAGTGAACCCAAGGAGGGTGAGCATTCATGGAGAAGCACAGCTTCAAGTTCCTGGGCACTTAGATAGCTGTTAAAGGCAGTGTGTACCTGGGAGAAAGAGCACAGAAGACAAACTTTATCCCTTAAAATTTTTCCTAAGCCTCTCTCTCTTTATCTAGTTGCTTACTAGGGGAACTGCACCATAATCCCAAGCCTTGAAGTTGCCAGAAATAGTCATGTTTCAAAATGCAAGTTCCACTATAAAGAACAGATAACTAATAACAAGTATTGTGGAAGGTGGTGATAAACTGGGACCCTCTACACATAGGTTAGCATATGACAGAGCCATTCCATTATTAGATGGATACCCAAGAAGAAGAAAAATGTATGTTCACACAAAAACTTGTTCACAAATATTCATTGCAGCATTATTCATGATAGCCAAAAAAGGAAGCAAAAGTCTCTATCAGCTGATGAATGCATAAACAAAATGTGGCATATGTAATATTGTTAGACAATTAAAGTATAGGTACATGCTACAAGATGGATGAAACTTGAAAACATGCTAAGTGAAAGAAGCCAGTCACAAAAGACCACATATTGTATAATTTCATTTATATTAAATGTCCAGAATAGGCAAATATATAGAAACAGAAAGTAGATTAGTGGTTGCTTAGGTCTAGGAGAGGCTGGGAAGGAAATGGGGAATAAATGTTAATGGGTACAAGGTTTCTTGGGGGTAAAAATAAGTACTAAAATTGATCATGGCAATAATTGCACAACTGTGAACATACTGAAAATCATTGAACTGTATTCTTTTTAAAAAATATGTGCTTTTATTGATGTTTTTTAAAAAAGAGTAAGGGAGAAGGAGGGGGAGAGAGAAACATCAATGAGAGAAACATTGACCGTCTGCCTCCTGCACGCCTCCTACTGGGGATGGAGCCTGAAACCCAGGCATGTGCCCTGAATGGAAATCGAACCAGTGACCTCTCTGTGCATGGGGGGAAGCTCAACCAGCTGAGCCATACATACCAGTCAGGGCTGAACTGTATTCTTCAGTGAACTGCATGGGATGTGAATGATATCTCAATAAAGAAACCCATACTAAAAATGTAAATCTCTATGAATGAGATCACAGCCTAAAGCCTTGGGAAGTCAGTTCATCTCTCAGGGTGTCAGTCTCCTCTGTGTAATAGGAATGATATTAATACCTTATAAGGATGATGAAAGAATTATGAAGCAATGTATGTGAGAATGCTTACACACATATGGCATACATGATAGAGACAGCTAACCTTCTGAAAAAAAAAAAAAAAATCTATGCTTCTGCTACACGGTATTGAATTGGCACAGGGAAACAGTTGCCTAGGAAGGTACTATAATTTCCATAGCTTTTTGCATTCACTTTTACCACGATTTGTTTTGACTCAGGATTTGTGAGCAAAAATGGTGTGTGGTCAGGATGTTTAGGCATCCATTATATCTGTTCCACTCTCTCTTTCCTCTCCTACCTGGATAATGAGCACTTTATAGGGAGGTGAAGCCGTAAGATGGGAGATGCCTGGGTCCTGAAATCCCTCTATGGAGAAGACCCACCTGCCAGCTGGGTACACCACATTGGGCTGACAGTGTCAGTGAGAAATAAAGTTCTAATTGGTTAAAATGTTTTTAGTACAGCAGATACTATGACTTTCACTAATATAAAATTGAAGCAGGCACCCAATAAATGTGTGACCAAAAAATAGAACATCTTTGTCTTTTATTAGTACCTTTGGAGTTTTAAAATGAAAACCAGTAGACACTGAGAAAGGGCAAATATGGAAATCTGTGGAGGTCATGAATCAATGCAGGGAGGCATGTTACTCACTCCATCCCACTCAAAATTTTATTAAGTGTTTATTATGCCATTCATTGCTCAAACTTACTTAAGGTTTTTATGCACTTCATTGAATCCCAAGGTTATGGAGCAAATACCACATTAATTCTGAATCCTCTGCACTACTTGCCAGCCCCAATCTCTACAGTGAGCCTACATTCTTAAGGAGGGAGTCAGACAATAAGCCAAACAAATAAGTAACGTGTATGATATATGGGATGGTGATAATTGCCATGGAAATAAATAAAGCAAGAAACGAGTGTGGGAGCTCAGGAGTGGTGTTCAGTTTTTAAAAACATGGTCAAGGAATGTGTTACAGAGAAAGTGGCATCAGAGCAAAGACTCGGCTAGAGAGGGAACAAGCCACGACTTCAAAGAGAACAGCAGAACAAAGGCCCAGAGGAAGGAACATGCCAGGGTGTTCAAAGAACACCGAGGAGGCCAATGTGATTGGGGCAGAGTAGGCAAGGGGAAGAGTGACAGGGAAGAGGTCAGAGAAGTAAGGGGGTGGGGCTAGCTCGTAGGGAGGCCCAGGGTCTGGACAAAGAACACAATGGGGGAGCCCAAAGAGTTCAAGACCAGAGATAATTGGTTGCTGTTTTTGACTTCAGCAGTGAAGGCCAGCACAATGCCCACAAGATGGACAGGTTCAGTTTCACCTTATTAAATATCAGGTCAGGAACTGGGCAGCAATATTATAGTAGGAACCAGTGAGAACTCAGATGGTAAATGAGATCCAAGATTCCGTCCCTGCCACCCCCTTGCCAGCATGAAGTCACATCAGTGCCTGTGTACACCGAGACGGCGTGGAGTCACATCAGTGCCTGTGTACACCGAGACGGCGTGGAGTCACATCAGTGCCTGTGTACACCGAGACGGTGTGGAGTCACATCAGGGCCTGTGTACACCGAGACGGCGTGGAGTCACATCAGGGCCTGTGTACACCGAGACGGCGTGGAGTCACATCAGGGCCTGTGTACACCGAGACGGCGTGGAGTCACATCAGTGCCTGTGTACACCGAGACGGCGTGGAGTCACATCAGGGCCTGTGTACACCGAGACGGCGTGGAGTCACATCAGGGCCTGTGTACACCGAGACGGCGTGGAGTCACACCAGTGCCTGTGTACACCGAGACGGCGTGGAGTCACATCAGGGCCTGTGTACACCGAGACGGCGTGGAGTCACACCAGTGCCTGTGTACACCGAGACGGCGTGGAGTCACATCAGGGCCTGTGTACACCGAGACGGCGTGGAGTCACACCAGTGCCTGTGTACACCGAGACGGCGTGGAGTCACATCAGGGCCTGTGTACACCGAGACGGCGTGGAGTCACACCAGTGCCTGTGTACACCGAGAGGGCGTGGAGTCACATCAGGGCCTGTGTACACCGAGACGGCGTGGAGTCACACCAGTGCCTGTGTACACCGAGACGGCGTGGAGTCACATCAGGGCCTGTGTACACCGAGACGGCGTGGAGTCACACCAGTGCCTGTGTACACGGAGACGGCGTGGAGTCACATCAGGGCCTGTGTACACCGAGACGGCGTGGAGTCACATCAGGGCCTGTGTACACCGAGACGGCGTGGAGTCACATCAGGGCCTGTGTACACCGAGACGGCGTGGAGTCACATCAGGGCCTGTGTACACCGAGACGGCGTGGAGTCACATCAGGGCCTGTGTACACCGAGACGGCGTGGAGTGACATCAGTGCCGGTGTACACCGAGACGGCGCGGAGTCACATCAGGGCCTGTGTACACCGAGACGGCGCGGAGTCACATCAGTGCCGGTGTACACCGAGACGACATGGAGTGACATCAGTGCCTGTGTACACCGAGACGGCGTGGAGTGACACCAGGGCCTGTGTACACCGAGACGGCGTGGAGTGACATCAGGGCCTGTGTACACCGAGACGGCATGTTCCGTAGGCGGAAGGAGCTCGAGGACGTTTGCAAGACAGTCCTACCAAACAGAGACTGTTGAATCTGGAAGAGAGTGCATTTACAACGACAAGAAAATACCCACGCAGGACGTTTGGTCCCGTCTAAAACATCCAGGGAGATATTTGGTCCACTCCCAAAGGTTCTTGATGCTTGGTCCTTGATGATTGGCCCTGTCTGGAATGTCCACGGAGACACGTAGTCTGTGTCCACCCATCTACCTAACCCCGTGAGCCATCACCACGAGGCTGCTGAGGCAACGAGGATAATTACTGGCAAGACAGCCACAGCACAATTACAGATAAAGCATGATAGTGTTTTTTCTGTGTTAATCCTGTGAACCAAAAGTATAAATAAACATTATGGGCCGTTTGAACCCAGGGATGTTTTCTCAGGGTCTACGCTTTGGACAGGACCTCGAGGGCGGGCCAAGCGCCCCCGCGGGTGGTGAGGGAACGAGCGTGGCCGTGACGGAGTGACCCAGGCCAAAGGAACGGCACCGGGGCCAGGACGCCAAGAAAAAGGTCGCTGTCAGCCCGTCCCACCTGTGAACCTCTGGACCAACTGTGAGGCCGCCTTCAGACTATGACTTCCCCTTCGCTATGGCAACCGGACCCACTGTGCGCGTCACCTTGAGAGGAGCCAATCAGGTCCCCCAGCCGGCAGCCTTCATTTGCATAGCAGGCCCAAACGCCGCTGGGGCTTTTGGACTTCCGGGCTCGCCGTAGGGCCCCTGGGCAGCTGCTCACCTCCAGCCTCACAACTGTAGGTGACCAAACCTTTCCGAGCGGGCCACCACGTCCCCTTAGAAGGCCACCAAGGACAGTTTCCTTTGTTCCAAACTCGGTGGGGTCTGGCCTTTGTAAAACCGACTTTTTGGGTGTGCTCTCCTGGAAGCACAGTTTGGATTGCTACCTTTAAGACGCCAAATACACTTTTCCTTTGTTTTACAGCCTCGGCTACCGACGGGTCAGCGCGACGCGGTGTCGGACACCTGGGTCGGCGTCGCCTCTCCCAGGGCCGCCCGGACGGCGGCGAGGTGCTCAAAGAGCCGGTTGTGCTCGGCCTTCCCCTCGGCGGTGCCGGGTGGTGGCGGTAAGTCCTCCCGCCCGAGCCCTCCACCTTGGTCGAGGTTCGGGTTTGCCGGGGGTCCTCTGCGCCAGCCTCCGCCCGCAGGACCGGACACGCGCCGCCGGTTTCGCCCTCGGGACTGCACGTGCCGGGCGGGTGGGTGGTGACTCCCGGCTGTGCAGGGGGCGGCGTGGAGGGGGTATGATCGCTGAGCAGCCACTTTCTGCAGTCCCGCCGTGCTCCTGTCCGGGAGCGGCGGGGCCCTGGGCCTGCAGATTCCCTTCTCCGTGGGCCGCAGTTCCCGGGGATGGTTCGCAGCTGACTTAGGCGTTGCGGAGGGCTTTTGACCTTTGCAAACTTGCTTTCCACAAAGCTAAATAACACAGCTCCAAAATAAAACGAACTGAACTTTATATCGATTTGAAGTGGTACCTTGAGGCTTCCAAATGTATCCAGGGCTCTAAATTAACCGAGGAGAATGAAGTATTGAAAGAAGTAAAAATGATTTTTGAGGCCTCTTCTTTTCCTCCCTCATCTTTTAAATTTATTTATTCTTTTTAATTTCAGAGAGAGGAAGGGAGAGGGAGAGGGAAATAGAAACATCAATGATGAGAGAGCCACTGATCGGCTGCCTCCTGCGCGCCCCCTACTGGGGATCGGGCCCACAAGCCGGGTATGTGGCCTGACCAGGAATTGAACCTTGATCTCCTGGCTCATAGGTCGAGGGTTCAACCACTGAGCCACGCAGGTCGGGAACCTCCCCCATCTTTGTCTCCAGACGGCAGCAGCCTTCTTCTGCTCAGGCTCTGCCTCCTGTGCCATCTCTAAAATATGCCCCTGTTTAAATCAGGCCTTCTGAGGCCACTTTCTTACATTCTGAGTTTTCCAACTTTAATGTTCACCCTTGCTTTCTATTTCTATTTGTTCTGTTTCTGTTTGCTGAAGCTTTCTGGTGAGTCACCCATTCTGTTCAAAGGGGGGAAAACAAACGATTCCAGTGTTTTAGAACAACTTGGAAACAGGGACCCTCCGAGTTAAGACAATCCAAAGATTGTCTTAGGGAATCCAAAGGCAAGATAGGTTCCTCATGGCTTACAAAAGAAGGAAATTAAACTAATTAGGCCTATCTGATATGCTAGAATCTCTTTTGATATGCTATAATTAAGGTTTGAAAAGTGAATTTAAATTCACTTGCCCTTTCTCAGGATAAATATGTACTAATGATGTTTGTATGGATTTTCATTGGGTAGAAGCATTCCCATGTTGATGAAGTCACAAAAATACTTCTAGAAAGGATTTTTTAACTTGAAGAATCCACACAGAGCTTCATAGTGATCACTGAACCCACCTTATGGGAGAAATTCTACACCAAGTATGTGAAATTTGTCCAATATTATAATATTTCCATTCTGCTCAGCATCTCCATTCTTCTGGCTTTGTAGAACAAATGAGTGCAGTAATTAAAAAACTCGTTGACAAAATTAATTGAATCTTTTAATCTGCTCTGGCCTAAAGCCCTTCCCTTAGTGTTACTTAACCTAAGATCTGCCCCTTTTGGTAAACATGTATTGTCTCCTCTTGAAATCATCACTGGGAGACTTATGAGGCTAGATCAAGGAATGTATGAACCTGCCTTGCTGAAAGGAGACCTTATGACCTATTATAAGGAACTTGTGAAAGACTTCAAGAATAATAAATACAAGCTTGTAGAAGAATCTTTCACAGTGCAATCCCAGAAGAGGAAGATTTTGATCATCATAGCCTATAACCTAGAGATATGATCTATTGGAAAAGATATCTCCACAAAGATTCCCTCCAACTTTGCTGGAAGGGACCATACCAGGTGTTGTTAACTAATCATTGTACTTCAAAGTTAAAAGGTATTGACTCAGATTCAAGTTTCCCATTTAAAATGGCCACCTCACCTACAAGTAATTCCCCTAATTGGACATCCCCAGTCTGTAAAAGACCTCCATTTGAAGTCATCCAGACCAGACATCCTCTTAAACGAGTAGCAGATGACATCTGAAGCAGGGGACTTTTCCCAAGATCTGGAACAACACCCAGTAAAGCCAATTCCTGCTATAAATATTCCTTATATTCATTTCATAGATGCCACAATAATTATATTCCTAGGTGTATTTAGAATCTCAATACTCTTGTGACCGGCCAGTCAGCTTCCCTGTGTTTTAGGTTACATATTTTGATCATCCCATATCGTTAGCCTCTGACTATGCAGTACTTCCTGATATTTGTTGTTTTGACCCTTGGGAAACGTTGGCATAAAATATTATGATACAGCCCTGGCTGGTGTGTTGGTTGGAACATTGTCCCATATACCTAAAAGGCAAGGATGCAATTTCCCAGTCAGGGCACATACTCAGGTTGAGAGTTAGATACCTGGTTGGGGCATGTATGGGAGGCAGCCTTAATTGATGTTTCTCTCTCATATCAATGTTTCTCTCTCTCTCTCCCCCTCTCCTTTCCTTTCTCTCTAAAGTCAATAAAAACATATCCTCAGGTGAGGATTAAAAAAATATATGATATAATACTCTCAAACCTTAGCCTCTGCAGGGAATCTGTCTGAATGTTGGTTTTGTCATCTTATGCCTGCCTCCACCTTTGATAAAACTGATATTCCCATAGTTATTTGTTAGCAATCCCTAACTTCACTGTTGGTTTTACAAAACCCCATCTGTAAATCCCCTAAGGCAGGAAACAGCCTTATTCACATGCTCCTCCCTCTGTGCACTGAAGCGGACATTTCAGTAGTTTTACACACCACATAATGGGGAAATTGTTTTTCAGGAAAAATTGTAGCCTCACATTTTCCTTGTATAAGGAGCTGTTTTGGGCCTATCTGCATTTTCCTTTGTTTTTTTATTTTTTAAATATATCTTTATTGATTTCAGAGAGAGAAAGGGAGAGGGAGAGAGAGAGACAGAAACCTCAATGATGAGAGTCGTCATTGATCGGCTGCCTCCTGCACGCCCCGACTGGTGATAGAGCCCGCAGCCCGGGCGTGTTCCTTTGTTTCTGAGCAGTCAATGAAGTGAAATTTCTGTGTCCTCGTAGAATGAAATGCTGCTACCTAGTTTTTATGAAAAGCATGTTATATTCCTTTTATCTTGCTTTTTATCTAACCTCTTTATTGATATCTGATCAGTTATTCAAGTGGAAAGGACCTGGGTCTCAGTTGAGGTGATTTAGAGCAACATGGTAAGGTAAAAATTTGTGACTAAGGAGGAGTAAAGAGGTCCAAAAAGTTTGTTCTCCTTTGGACAGTGATGGGGACAAGCATTTGTTCTTTGGTGACAACATTCACTCTGGTGACCGCCTTTTGAGTGATGGGTGAAATAAGGCTTTGCGGCGACCATGTTCACCCTTAATCCCGCCCTTCTTCTTGTGTCTGATGATTTCCTTGAGCATATATCTTTGCCCAGCACTTCAGTAGGTGCTATAGGGGATAAATGAGAAAGAATGAGACCTGATCCTATTTATTATGAAATTTTAATTTATTAGAATCAACTGTCACCTGACAATTAGGGAGTAGTCTGACTTTATTGGCAGCTGGTCTGACTTTATTGACCCAGGAATGTTTCACCCAGAGACATGGCTCTTTGGCAGACAAGCTTATTGGATAATACCAGCGATATTCTGGAACCTAGACATTCAACTGATTGGATCCTTTGGAGCACCTACCTTAGCCTGGGCACAGTAACAGCGCTATATCAGATTCGTGAGAATGGGCAACAATGGTAGAGGAATCAAATTGTTCTCTTTACACCTCTGAAAGGGTGATGCTGCATTGAATAAGGAGGGGTATTTAAAAATCTCTTTTCTAATGGGAGATAACACTTAGGTGAAACTGTGTTAACATTGAAATGGCTTCAGAAAATTCAGGGAGATTGAGCCGCTCACTTAATGGTGTATCTTGCTACACAATAGTACTATGTTCATAAGGAATTTGTCCTATTAACCATCACTAATTTCACAAACAGCTAGCTGCATAGTAAAGGTTGTTATGCCTCTTTGTAAATATGAGTATGATTCTAGCACTTCTGTGGATGTAAGTGGTACTTTTTTTCCCCTAATTCCAACACTAGTTTATGTATATAGCAAATAAATTCAGTTGTATAATTTTTTTAAAAAATCCTCATCTGAGGATATGATTTTATTGATTTTTAGAGAGAGGGAAATGGAGGGAGAGAGAAACACCAGTGTTTGAGAGAAACATTAATTGGTTGCCTCCTGTACGTGCCCCAACTGGGGATCAAACCTGCAACCTTTTGATATATGGGATGATGCTCCAACCAACTGAGCCACCTGGCCAGGCAAGTTGTATAATTTTTAAATGCCATCAGTAGAAAGCATGTAAGAATATGGTGTTTACTTAATAGCTCCTGATTTCTGTGCATCCCATTCCTTTTAACTCTTCTCAGATGTAGCTAAATTTTGATCATTCCAAGGTGAGGGCAGGTATAATTTTGAGATTAATCTGGGAGGGCAACCTACTAATTTAGAATTGGAGGGTCATGAGCTGGACTTGGCACTGCTCAATTAGATATAATGTTGCAAAGTCTAACCGGAACTATTATCAAAATAACCTATTTAGCTGCTAAAGCAGCGATTTTCAACCTTTCTCATTTCATGGCACACATAAACTAATTACTGAAATTCTGTAGCACACTAAAAAAATATTTTGTTTTGCTGATCTGACAAAAAAAAAAAATGGGTGTAATTCTGATTCATTCACTCCGGATGGCTGTTGTTGTGTTGGCTATTGTCATTTTTTTATTTGACAATATAAGGGAAAAGAGGTCAATGCCCCTGCCTAAATAGTCAGGTATTGCATGTTTTAAAATTTCTTATGGCACAATGGTTGAAAATTGCTACACTAGAGCCGTCAGAGCTCAACAAAGATCTTTAGATTCCCTAGCTTGCGTACTCCTCTACAACAGGAGTGCTTTAGATTATTTACTTGCAGCCCAAGAAGGAGTTTGTGTCATAGGTAATACTTTTTGCTATACCTGGGTAAATACCACTTTCCACGTAGAATCAGAAACAACCAAGCTTTTTAAACTCTCGAAGGCCCTTAAGGGACACTCCAGTTTTTCTGCAAGTGCCACTAACCGGTTAGGATTTAAATTTTCTGATATTTTCGGCTGGCTTCCAACTGGGATTGGGAGATTATAAAGTCTGGATTGTAAATTGTTCTATTTATTATTGTTCTATTTTATTTGATGTATTTAATTGTCAAACTGTTGATGTTTTATATAACCAAATGTCTTAAGTACCCGGTAAAAACTCAAATAATGGTTGCTCGAAGATCAGAAATGATCAGTCAAGAATTCCCTTCCTGAGGACCTCTCACCATAACGAAAATCCTGACAAAAGACAATTCTGGGTAAGGACTATGCCTAAGACATATTTCTGCCAACCTCCTTTTAGCTCAAAGGTGGCAGTTGTCCCTATGACTTCTGTTCAGAGAACTCCTTTCCTCCCCATCACCATGTGAGACGTGACACACTGGGAATGAGCCTCCCTGATGACTGGAAACCAAATATTTTGGATAACTCTGTACCAAAATGGTTGATCATCCATGCTTTTTATGGAAGGATCTCAGTGAAAACAGGGAGATGTGAATGGAAATTGCCACAATAGAATCACGTATGTCGAACTAAAATGGAGCTGGGAGATCACAAGAGGTTGCTTAAAGCTTGTTCCACCGTGAACTTTTGAACCAACTACAAGACCACATCCTGAACATTACTTCTTCCTCACCATGGCAACCAGACCATCTGTGCTTTTCATCTTGAAAGGAGCCAGTCGGGTTCACTAGCCAGTAGTCTTCATTTGCATAGAAGACCTAAATGAAGATTGAACTCTTGGACTTCTGTGCTTGGCTTAGAGACACATCCTAGAGCTTGCTTACCTCACAGTCTCACAAATGAGACCTGATCAATTCTTTTTGAATTAGTCATCACACCATGTTAGACAGCCAATAAGAAAAGTTTCTTTTGTTACAAAATTTGTGGCTTTTGGCTTTATAAATCCTACCTTTCTTTGTTCCCTTCAAAGTGCAGTTTGGGTTGTGATCTGACTCTGTATCTCCTGGATTTGAATTCTTTAAGATCCCAAATAAACTTTTAATTTTTTTACAGCCTCCGATATTTATTGGTCAACATCTTGGACAGGATCAAAAGTCTTCTAATTGAACACAAAGGCCCTATATTTTCTTTGCACATCTTAGCTTTATGGTATTTTATAGGCCCTGTTTAGTTTTCTTCAATCTTTTTTCTTTCTGTTCCTTATACGTGATCATTTCCATTGTCCTATCTTCAAGTTCACTGACACTTTCTTCTACCTTCACATCTGACTTTGAATCCTTGTAGTGAATTTTTTCATTCCAGAATTTCTTTTTGAATTTTTGCAAGATTTTTTCCTTGTTGATATTTCCAGTTTGTTCACACATCATTTTCTTGAGTTTCTCCACATCCTCCTTTATTTCTTTGAGCATTTTTAAGATAGTTGTTTTAAAGTCTTTGTTTAGGAGACCTGCCATTAGATGTTTTCAGGGACAGTTTTTGTTGACCTTTTTCTTTAAATGGGCCATACTTTCTTTTTCCTTTGTATGACCTGTGCGTTTTTGTTGCACAAAGTATATTTGAATTTAATAATATGATAACCATGGAAGTTAGATTCTTTTTCTTCCCCTGGTTTTGTTGTGTTTTTGTTGTTGTTGTTGTTGTTATTTCTATTTTTTGGTTGTTGTATGCCATCTCTGTGCCAACAGTCAGCCTGAGGTGTAAACTTAAAGTCTTCTCAGGTCTTTTCTGAACCCTTCCCTGGGTTTGCATGATCACTTTCTCATTTTTCTCATTTATGGAGTTGTTTTTTGTCAATGTAAGTAAGAACATCCAAATCTGTAGAGAATTTTTATGTTTATTTGAGCCAAACTGATGACATACACTGGGAAGCAAGATCTCAAATGTTCCAGAGAATAACAGTTTTGCAACTTCTCTTATGCATTTTATATTAAGGTGGGGTACATAAAGAAGATTACATAGAAGCAGGAGAAAGCAAGGTGGGAATTAGATGACAGGATAGTTAATAAGATGATGTGCTCTCTTGAGCTGGTTTCAAAGGTATATTAACTTAGATGCACAGAAACAATGGACAGAACTTGCTTAAGGCAAAGATAAACCTTTTACTAAAAAGTTTTATGTCTGGGGACTGACTACTCACCATGACTTGTCCAGTTAGGCATTTATGACCAGATCACCCTGTGAGCTTGCTTTTCATAGAATCTCCTTTTTTGTTCACACTTTTAAAGTATTTTTCTCTAATATCTGGCTTCTAAAAAGGGAAAAATAAAGGTCGGGAGAATGCTGGTCCTTTAAATTCTCTGGAAGTCACTTCTGCTGGAAGGGGAGGGGCTTGCCGCAGTAGGCAGAGGTTCAACAACAATGGCTGCTTGTCTCTTTGTCTGCACCTCTGTGATCAGAAACAGAGTTAATAAGAGAGCACAGATTTTCTATATTTAGAAGACAGGGTACTTTTTGCCTACTCTGGCACCTACCAGCTGTGTGCAAGCTGCTCAAGGAATATGTGCACAGTTGCCTGGTATGAAGCTGGGGATGGGGGATGGATAGCTGCTACCTTTTTGATAGTTGAAATTGACTGAAATTAACTGTAATTTACAATCCAAGTTTCTTTCTATGGAAGTTGCAAGCCTTCAACAAACTTCCAAGTTCCAAAATAGTTACATCAGAGAGATTCTGCCAATGCAATTGTTGGCTGGGTTCAGAGAGAGATTTCTAGTGTTCCCTACTCTGCAGTCTTCCATAAATTCTCTATCAGTGGATGAAATCTTATGTTGAATTATATGTTGAATCTTACGTGTTGTATTAGTCAGGGTTCTTCAGAGAAGCATACCAATAGGATATGTGTATAAAGAGAGAATTATTATAGGGAACTGGCTCATGCGATTATGAAGGCTGGCAGTTTTTAAGAGCTGCAGGGTGAGTTGGCAAAGCTGGAGACCGAGTAGAGCCAATGGGTGGTATAGATCCAGACCGAAGGCTAGTAGGCTCAACATTTCAGAAAAGCCAATATTTTAGTTTGAGTTCAAAGGCAGGAAAAAGCCAATGTAGCAATTCAAAGACCATCAGGCAGAAAGAATTCTGTTATTCAGGGGACAGTCAGACTTTTTGTTCTATTCAGGCCTTCAACTGATTAGACAAGGCCCACCCACATTATGGAGAACAATCTGCTTTAATCTTGTCTTCCAATTTAAATTTTAATATCACCCCAAAACACTCACAGAAACACTAAATAATTTTGACCAAATATTTTGGCATCCCACGAGGCAGTCAAGTTGAGAGAAAGTTAACCATCATGCTTCTGATACAGAAATTACATCTGGAAATAAATGGATATTATGGTCCCTTTAAGGGTAAAAGCCTAGTGACTACATCTTCTCACTGTGTCACTCATATGTTGAATAGGCCAAGTATACTATGACCCTAGTCCTGGACAAAAAAGGAACTTTATGATTTTGGTGATGATGATGATGAAGTGCAAGTCCCTTAAATACTCGACAGTTATATTTATGGAGCAAGCCATTTCCTTTAATGCTATTTTATAGGCAGGAGGGAAAAATCTGCAAACTTATTTTGGATAACATACAAATTTGTCAGGATCTTGAGTTACTTCATGCCCAGAATGCAGGAGTACCTTATGTTAACATGGAACATTCACACTTTATACAAGCAGGGCTCGGGAAGTTTCAAAATATCTGGACAAAGGCCCTTTTATAAAGATGTTCATACTGGATTCATGAGTATATCAGAGTTTCCCCAGGGAACAGTTCTGTAGACGAGGCTGATTCAGAGGTAGCCTTTGACATGGTGCAAAGTCTTTAAGCTTTGGACTCTCCTGATGCAGGAGGATGACACAGTAAAATCAAGAGCAACCAGCATCTCCTGTTCTTACTTTATTTAAAGCTCAAGCACGTTTTTTCAGTGCCAGACAAGGGAAGAAAGCCTGGATCTGAGAGGGGAGATGTGAATAGAAGCATTAATCAAATTCACTTTGAGTAAAGTTTCTCACCTGAAGCGCAAACCATCTGGGAGCTTTGTCATGGGACATTCTGGTTGGTAAGTTAAGGGCCAGGTGCTTGTGACATTAGTCCTTTAGCAATTTATCTCTCTCCCTTTCCCCCTAATCCAAGTCATGGAATCACATGTATATAGTTAGGAGCATATTTAGAGACTGGCTAGTTTCTCCTTTCTAATTCAGAACTGAGGGGCGTTTTAGGCCTGGCTGGGTTGGCCACATATCTCACCAAGGTAGAGCCATTTTCAGAATGCTGTGAGTGTCCGTTTTTGAGGATGTTTCTGATTGATCTCCGTTTCACCTGCGTCATTGGTGGAAGTGCTTTTATTATTTTTTTCTACAACAGCTGTTTAAAAATGTAGGTGATTTACCGGTTTCATTTATCTCCTTTAACAAATATTTATTAGTAGATAGGCACTGTGGCAGGTATTGGAGATAAAAGATGATAAAAAATAGGCAAGGACCTGTTTTTATGAGCATACTAGATTAGCGATCTTATTAGTAATTTTATTTATTTATTTATTTATTTATTTATTTAAAATATCTTTTATTTTAATATATTTTTATTGATTTCAGAGGGAGGAAGTGAGAGGGAGAGAGAGATAGAAACATCAATGATGAGAGAGAGTCATTGGTCGGCTGCCTCCTGCATGCCCCTTCCAGGAATTGAGCCCACAACCGAGGCATGTGCCCCGACCAGGAATCAAACCTGGATGTCCTGGATCCTAGGTCGATGCTTAACCACTGAGCAACACCAGCCAGGCTTATTAGTAATTTTAATAATAATTTAATTATTATTTAGATCTTTTACATTATATAATTCATCAGCATAAAGAAAAAAATCACAAAAGAAAATTTAAAATTTCCCTTCTGCTATCCTATTTTGACTTCTATTAAAAAATTCCTTTCATATCATTGTCCTATGTCTATGATTTCTTACCTTAGTTTTAATCATGGTGTATATTTTCCTCTTCATTTTGTCAAAAACAAAAAAGTAGAGGGAAATATTTCTATGTATACCATTTATATGGTTATATATAAAGGAAAAAGAAACACTGAAACCATTGACAGGGTTTTAAAATGCATTTTTATAAATGCATTTAAATTATAGTTGTTACATATTTTTTATGTTAGCCTACTGGATTCTAAAGTGTGGAATCATCATTAAAATGACCATAATCTCTGGTAATATAGAAATAATTTTTGCCCAATCGTGTGAGAGATCCATCGTCGGTCAATATTCCTTTCCTTACCAACCACAGATAACGTCCTTCTTTTAAAAACAGGTATAGATTTACTGGAAGAAAAGCCTGTGCCGTTTTACCTCTCTTGGTTTGATTTTTCAAAGGGTTACGGATGGGGGGTAGAGTGGGGGCTGATACTCCTTCTGGGAGTCCTCACGTGGCTGTCATGGGAATGTCTCTAATGAAGGACAAGTAGGATCTAATGCAGAGCAGGATACAGTAGAGCAGTTAAGTCGAGTCTTGCATGCTTCTTCTGGATTTCAATTATTCTGGGCAGTCTAGTAGATTCTGAATTACCAGCAGCTGCTCGCTTGCTCACTTTCTTGTCTGCTACAGCAGCCAGCAGCTGTTCTCTCTTTCTTATTCCATATCCAGATGCAAACTGCTGTTCTCTCTTTCTTTACAATTGTCAGCAGTGGCTCATTTTGCCCCAAGCACATGGACACCTGCAGCAATAGGAATTTTATTTTTCAGTTGTGGGGAAATACTGGACAGATTCAGGAAGGTTGAATGGATGAAAGGCAAGAAGAAATGAAAGGTGGCTGGATACAGAAAGAGCCTGTGTTGCCAAGCTGGAAGGTGGACGGGATACTTCTAGTTGTTTTCATTGGCTGCATAAGTCAATGACAACAAATACCCCTACTTCCTCCTTACTGTGACATTCACCTTGGAAAGCAGGGCATCATCACTCACCTATACGCCCCAGGGGTCCGAATGTCAAGGAAGAAATATTGATGGTGCTTTAATGGCTTGGTCTTCATTCATTTATTTAAGAGATGTTCATGGACATTAACTATATGTCAAGCACAGTTCTAGACACAGAGCAGGTGCTAAGTAAGTATACATTTAAGAACATACATGTTGATAAGTATAATTATGTATACTTAAAGATATGCTTTTCAGTCTAACTTAGTAGTCTAGTCTCTTAATAATATCAAAAGCTAACATTTTAAATTAATTTTCTCCGTTGAATTCAGCATCTCTCTCTGTCCCCCAATCCTTGGGATTTGGGACTTTGGATTATCTGCTTGACCAAGAAATGTTCCTGGTTCTCGTGTCTCTCTTTTTATAAGGACCAGGGTGAGGAAGGTAGAACTGAGGAAGGTAGAAGGAGGAAAAGAATTCACATTTATTGCCTATTTACAGTATCCCTGGTACTGTTCATAGGTTATCTCATTTCATCTTCAACAGGATCTTAGGAACTCAGCATTTCCCCATCAAGCTGATGGGGAAACTAATGTTGGAAGCACGAACCTATCTGCTACCTGAGGCCACGCAGCCAGGGAATGAGGGCGGCACCGAGCACAGACTTTCCCACCCAATGGCACAAGCTCTTTTCACTACCACCGCCTGCTTTCTCACATGTTTTTTCCTCCGGTTATTCAAAGAATATTAATGTTACTATTAGAGAATAGTAATAGTGACAATTGGGTTTAATACTGTGACTGTAGCTGTAGCATATAATTGTTCCAAAGGCTTCATCTTCAAATGGAAATTGGCCCAAACTTCACCATTTTAAGCTGTGGGGCACTGTCATAAAGGGTGAAATAAACGGCAAAATACTGAGGGCTCGTAGGTAAAGTTGTTATCACAAAAATAATCTGTACACCCCCAGGCTATTGTCTGTAAAACGTAGTGGGTTTCAAAAGAGTATTTGACCAAACTATGAGAAGACTTGATATCCTCATTTTACACCCTAACTCCATCCTTAGTATCCAAACAATGTTAGTGTTTATTCTTTGGGGTATTGAGTGGGAAAGAACTGGCTGAGGCTCTAAGAAAACTTCCTATGGTTTAGGGCACCATTTATAAAGAGCTCCTTATCCTTGTAAAAATTTCCCGAATTTTCACGGCCGGGTTTCTGTGGCTGGCTAAGAGTCAGCCTCAGTTAGGATCCTGCCAAATTGAGCATCAACAGCTCATTTGGCCTGGAAGAAAAAGAAATGAGAAACAACTGACATTTGTATACTTGAAATTATGAGCAGTTTCTCTAACAAAGAGACCAAACACTTTCGGCTTGTTTTACAGTAAACATACACATTGAACAATCTGGTTGGTTAGCAGCTGGCTGTGCATATGTGGGGCATATGTGAACACATATGGATGCATAAAACTCACATATGCTCACTTAAAAGGACATTGTCAAGCCATTTTATGACTTTTTTTGTTCTCTGGGCTCCATTGTTTATAAAATCTTCTTAGAAGCTTAAAAATACAATTTCTTTCCCTACTGATTTTTGTGTTGTTTTTTTAAACAAGTATTTTGAATGACACTCAAATAAAAGGGACTGGCCTTATTTAATACCAAATCCTACTTAAATGTTCACAGCAATAGATACATCGTCCAGTTAGAAACAAAGCACTAAGAAAGAGACAATTCCTTATGAATAGAAAAAAAGGCATCTTCAGCCCTTAGAGTAGACATTCCAGAATGGCATAGTACTCACAAGATTATTGTCTGATATTCCAGTGCTTTTACTTGATGCTAGATAGCACATGTAGATATTGGTAGCTATGATAAACCCTATTTTTCTATTTTCTCATATGTTTCAGTAATATTCTTCTAGGTTCTTTACTAAGCAAAAATCCTTTTAAAATACCCTTGCTTTGGGAAACAGCGGTGAAGAATCAGATCAACAAGGCCAAAAAATCTGGAGAGGTGCTCAAAATCACAACTAGTTGGGAAAACCAAAAGCAAAAAGTACAAAGAAATATTGCTAGTGTAGGTGTGATATTTCTTAAAATTAAAAAAGTATACATACCTTTCAATCCAGCATTTTTCTCTTGCGAATCTGAGTCATAAAAGCAGAAGCACTAGTATAAAAGATATAGACACAGGATTTCTACAGCAACATTAAATATTGGGAGAAAAAAAAAGAAAAGAAAGAAACAGTGAATACCCTTCAATAAGGGATTGTTGTTAAATAAATTAAGGTATATATATACCATGGAATGTCATGTAGCCCCCCAAAAGAGTAAATTGTAGCAATGCCAGTTGCTCAGAATGATTACCACCAGATATTGTTGAGGGAGAAAAGCAAGATGTGTAGAAGAGTAATTATATGAACCCATTTTATAAGTCATTGATCAAAAAAATCTATATATATGTTTATTTCTCTATAACTTTTATATACACACATTTGTATAAGGTTGTATGATGATGGAAACCAATTTAGATGGGTACATACTAGGTTGTTAAGAAGGACTATCTGAAAGGGGGTGGGAGGAATGGTGGTAGAAGGTGAGCAAGATAAACAAAAAAGGAAAAGACTCACATAAGAAAAAATCCGGTATGAGAGATATGGTCACATTTACATAAAATTATGTGTATATACATGCAAAGAAATTTTTGAAATAAGAGATATTAAAATAAAAGATTTTCGTCTTCTACTTTTCAGGTTCTCCATAGATTGAGATAAAGGTGGATGTGAAAGTTCTGGAAGAACTTAGATCATCATGGAAAGCAATTGATCTTGAGGGTTGGCTGACAACCTTTGAGTCTAAGGTTTCCAGTGTAAGATCAAGAGTAGGATGTGTTCAATCATTTTAGGGTACTGGTGCCACCAAGTGGTGCCTGGAGCAATTGTTGGTGGCATTTCCTTAGGACCTCCGTTCCTTCTGGGGATGAAGCGCACACCTGTGTTTTTAGCACTCACATAAACAGGAAGCATGGAAGTAAATAGGGAGCAAACAGCTTTTGCCTTAGAGTCTGAGCTCCCCTTGGTTTCTCCTCCTGGCAAGTTCTCTGCCTGACCTTCACCTGTCAAAAGTCCCTTGAGATGTGTTCAATATTTTCTACCTAGACTAATTTTACAACCTGAGTGACTTCTTTAACTGCTCCATCTCTTATATGGGTTTTCTCTTTTCATTGTCGCCATCCTAGCTTGGCCTCTTGTTATTTCTTTCCTAGTATAAGAGAACATTTTCATGGGCTTTCCTATCTCTCTGCTCCAATCCAGCCCAAACCCACTTCTATACTAAGCTTCCTGTGAAGCTCTGGTCATTTAACAATACTGCTTAAAAGCTTTCCATTGTTTTTCCCTGCCCACCAGCAAACTCTGACCTCAAAGCACAGGCTTTTAATAGGGTGAACATATGTCTCAATTTTCCTAGGATGCTCCCAGGTTACTTCTGTTGTCCCAATGTAATTATTGTGACTTAATTTACTGTCAAAAGTGCTCTGATTTGGATAATATGGATTAGGGACCCTAGCTCTTAACCAGTTGGTTCTCCTCTCCCTCTAATGCAAACAATGAATAAACTAACAGAAGAATGTATAAAGTTCTTGGAAGATGGGGAAATTGGGTCTGGGTAGAGAGGATATCTTTTTCTTTGAACATTCAAAAGCTAAATATAAATGATTTGGGATTTATTACCTTATTTGAAATTTCTTTTTTCTGCCATTTAAATGATGAGTGGAGCTTTTTGTTCAAACTCTTCTTACTAATTATCCCTTTGTAGTTTTTATGTACCTGTTTTTTTGTTTGTTTGTCTGTTTTTTTAGAGAGAGAGAAGTAGGGAAAGGGAGAGGGAGAGAAACATGGATGTGAGAGTGCAATATCGACAAGCTGCCCCCTGCAGGGGATCGAGCCTGCAACCTGAGCATGTGCCCTTGACTGGGAATCTAATCAGCAACTTCCTGGTACATGGGACATCACCCCACCAACTAAGCCACACTGGCCTGGGCCCTATTTTTGTTTTCCATAGAAGAGATTAGTCTTATTTGGACCTGATGAATATCACATTCAGAATTCATTACCCAGTGTGGAGAATATTCAACTAAGTAAGAATACAGATATTCTAAAAATTTTGAGAAGGTATGAACATTTATACTGTGAGTTCCTTCAGTAGAAAAGGTGATATATTATTTATTCAGCAGTTAATACAGTGCATGTGCATAAACACCGTTGAGTAAAATTTAGAGCAGTCTCTTCCAGTTTGTAGCACTGAAATTTGGGTACTGCACTCTGGTTTAAGAATTTTCTGTTTCTGCCCCACATTTTGGTTGTATTAACAAGTTGAATATATGCTATTTAAGGAAATGCTTTATCCTTATATCTTCATTAGTGGGAATGCACTGTGAGTGTTTGCTCTAGTAGAACACAATTTGAGCTCGGTCACCCATTTTTTCTTACCCAGTCCTTTTCATACCCAGTTAAATACATTTTAAAGACAGCTATCGTTTGTTTTCTTGAAAAGGATGTTGTGTGAGAACTACACCTGTATAGACTTGGAGCTATAACCTAATTAACACCAGGTGCTCACCGAGTGACTTATTTGTCATTTAATGCCTGCATTCTTCACATCATCATGTGCACTTTTTTTCTTTTGGTCTAGACTTGAGTCAATCTAAAGTCCAGGAAGTTGGAGATCAATTTAAGCTGCTCTTTAACTAGTTGAAAATTATTCATTCACTGTCATCCATTTATCTCCAAAGTGTCTGCCAGGTGCTGAGTGCTCAATGAAGGACTTCCTGCAGGGGTGTTTTCCACAGACACACCTCCACATACACACTCTCACATGCACACACATGCACAGACATAGGTGCACGTGGAGCAACTTTGGCTTGTCCTTTTAATAGGCAATGAGTAAACTGCTCTCTTCATCTTTTCTAATGGAACTTAATTCGTGATTCTTTTTCCTGATTACACCAACATCATGGGAGGCAGACTCAGGTTTTACAAGTGATGGCACATCTACAGATATTTGGCACTCTGTTATCTATCAACTTTTCTTTACAAATTTCTCTTTTTTCTCCAATTGTGGATTGAATGGATTTGCATAACTTAAATACAAGGGCAAGATGTTTAGGCCTCACGTTTGTCAAGATGCCACAGGTTGCCCGACCGGCGTGGCTCAGTGGTTGTGTGTCTTCCCATGCACCAAGAGGTGTCTGGCTCAATTCAAAGTCAGGGCACATGCCCAGGTTTTGGGCTCCATCCCCAGTAGGGGGCATGCAGGAGGCAGCTGATGGAGGTTTCTATTTCTCTCTCCCTTCCTCTTTCTCTAAAAAATTGATAAAAACATATTTTAAAAAAAGATGCCCCACATTGTAAGTTCTTTCAGGTCAGAGACTGTATATTAGTTAATATACAGACTCTGTAGCTGACTGTCTGGATTTGAGCCCCAGCTCTGTCATTTACCAGCTTTGTGACCTTGGACAAACTATATAACCTTTCTGTGCCTCCTATTACTTATATGCATAGTGGAACTAATAATCTGTCTCCTAGGATTTACTTTTATTTTTTTGACAGCCTTATTGAAATACAAAATTTACCCATTTAAAGTGTACAAGCCAGTGTTTTCTAGTATAGAATTGGGCAACCATCCCCACAATCTTTTTTTCTCTTCTTTTTTCCCCCTCCCTCCCCTCCTCCACCCCATCTTATACCCACCTACCCCCCATAGTCTAATTTTAGAACACCTTTATCACCCAAAAAAGAAATCCTGATCACCTCAGTAATCACTCTCCAATCCAGTTCACAGGTTTCTATGAGGATTGAACAAATTACTATTTGAAAAGCACTCAAAATATTGTCTGGTACCTAGGAAGTGCTGTGTAAGTGATTGCTAATATTATCACTCATGTTATTATTATCAATATCATTACAATTATCTTTTTACTCTCAGTCAATACAGTGACTGATAATTACTAGGTACTTGTTGAATGAGTGAAACAGTAAAAGGTAGTGGAAGACACCATTATTTCTTTAACATTCCAAGTAATGGTGAGAGAAATGCCGTACATCGTGTAGTACGCAGGCATAATCCAAGGCACTGCAGAATTTGTGTTAGAGCACAATACTTTAGTGAAGAAAGATATTTTCAGCATGAGCTTTTATTAATGGCTTTATGTGATGGTGTTGTGCCGTGACCCTCAAAAAAGTTAGTCCCAGGTCCTGAATGCTGACAAGTAGACTTGTGACCTAGGGAGAGCCACAGACTCTGAGCCTCTGTGTAGTTGGTTACCTGTGAAATGCAGTTAGATTCACTAAATGATTTCTAAATTTACTCTTCTTTCTAACATCCTGTGATACTGCCCACGGATAAATGTCATGACAATTTTATGTCATTTATTATATTGTAACCTATACACAAAACCGTATGATATGCAATTTATGACCTTATTTGTTAACAATTTCCAGAGCATTTTGTGTTCCCAAAGAGAAACATAAGCATGGGTCATCTCCATCCTTTGGCTCCCCTCTGCTTATAGGATAAAGTCCAAACTCCTTGGCAAAGCATGCAAGACCCTTGTGGGTCCCTCTGTCTCTCTTTTTAAATTAATTAATTTATCTTTATTGTAGAAAGTATTACAGATATATCCCCCTTTTGTTCCCCCATTGATCCCCTCCACCCAGCATCCACCAACCCCCACCCTCGGCCTTCTCCACACTATTGTCCGTGTCCATGGGTTATGCATATATGCATAAAAGTTCTTTGATTAATCTCTTCCCACCCACTCCCCCACCCCTGCCTTCCCACTGAGATTCATCAGTCTGTTCCATGCTTCTGTGTTTCTGGATCTAGTTTGTCCCTCAATCTATTTTGTTTATTGACTCTACATATAAGTGAGATCATGTAAAATTGAATCAGGAGGAATCAGAAAACCTGAATAGGCCAATAACAACTGATGAAATGGAAGCAGTAATAAAAAAAACCTCCCAGCAAACAAAAGCCCTGGTCCAGACAGCTTCACAGGGGAGCTTTCTAATTCTTTAAGTTGTAGGGTTAGATAGTTTACTAAAACTTTTTCTTGCTTTTTGAGGTAGTTCTGCAGTGCTATGAACTTCCCTCCTAGGACTGCTTTTTCTGTGTCCCATAGATTTTGGGTTGTTGTGTGTTCATTTTCATTTGTTTTCAGGAAGTTTTTTATTTCTTTCTTGATCTTATTGGAAACCCATTCATTGTTTAATAATGTTATTTAGCCTCCATATGTTTGAATGTTTTTGAGTGTTTTTACTGTAGTTGATTTCTAATTTCCTGCCCTTGTGATCTGAGATGCTTGATATGATTTAAATATTCTTGAACTTGTAGAGACTGGTTTTGTGTCCTTAACATGTGGTCTATCTTTGAAAGTAACTCATATGCACTTGAGAGGAATGTATATTCTGCAGCTTTGGGGTGAAATGTTCTGTAAATATCAATTAAATCCATCTGATCTTTTTTCTTGTGGAAGGAATATTCACCCTCAGTTCCCCTGGGAGCCATACAATTGATGTTAGTTTGGGGAATTACCCAGATCACAATGTCTGCAAGGCTTAGCAGGAATGCTATGCATGAAGCCTTTGGCTCTCCTGGCCGAGACAGGCCAATTCTCTCCTGGAAATTTTCAATTTTGAGTAAGGAGAAGGATTAAAAGTGATTTGTTTCAGGCACATAGTATAGATTTCATTGCTGACTCATATTGTAGATTAAGGCACTCTAAAGAGATTGTCCACTTGCTCCCACTACCTGGATTCTGTTAGCTGTCCTGGATTCTTTCAAATACATGCTTATTCAATGTTTTCTTTGCTTCTGAATGTTATCCACATCCTTTCAATAAGTTGTCTTCTTTTTGCTGTTCTCTTTGATTTAAGTTGTCAAAACTTTGTTTCTCCTGACTGAATAAAACTGCTAACCAAACAAGACTGACTCAAATTCTTTCATGGTCTGACCCAAATCCAGTTTGCCAGATCCCATCTTTCGACTTAGGTTATGTGTGTATTTGTATAGCTTAATAACAGTAATAATACTATGTAAGTTTATAAGTATTAGCCACTATGATTAACATTAACATTCCAGACATTAATGATAAGTATATATAGAAAAATTAGTGAAGCTAAAAGAGTGAGGTCGTATAGGGGAGTCAGCTAAATGTACAAAGAGATCAAAATTTATTCACTTAAGAAATCATTATTGAGTACTAGAGTGTGCAAGGCACTACTCTTTGTCACCCTTCTTCTAGGTGAGGGGAGACACATACCTTCAAAGTTATTTGCTTGCTTTTAAAAATTTAAATAAATCTCTGTTGTAAAGTTATGCTATGACCATTTGCCTCTTTCTCTTAAAATCTGAAGGGAGAAAAAAGCAGTTTGTCCATTGGAATCTTTTTCTTGGTTATGGTTCGACTGCAGATTTGTTCCTTTGGTTAGCTCTGTAGGATTCCTATCACCTCTCGCCTCGCACATCTCAATTTAGATTCTGAGTGGTGGTGGTATCCTTGCTGTGTCTTATGAGCTGAAGCCCATTAAAGGAATCCTTGACTTGGAAGCTGCACTTAAACGTACCTTCTCTGAAGGATCTACCTTTTAATTTAAGGCTGGCTCTCTCAACAACCTCCACACATAACCCGCAGAGCCTAAGAATTAGGTACTATTACTCTGATGTAAAAGATAGAAGAATGAGGCATAGTAAAGGTTAAAAAAACTTTACAATGTCATATAGCTAGTAGATGACAGAATTCAAATCTAGACAGAGTCACTGCTCGGTCCTCAGTTATTAAAAAAATCTCTAAATATTTTTAGGGATTGCTTACTGGAAGCAGGAACGTAAATCCAGGTCTTCCAGTGACTGGGGAAAGTAGATTGTTTTATAACCTCAGTTTACCGGAAAGCCAGTGATTATGAGCTCAATTCTGACTTTGCAGGGCTTTCAAATGGAGATTAGCATAATCTGGTCTTTTGAAAGAGACTAACATTAATTCAGAGCCTCTTCTGTGCCAGCTACTGTTCTGAGCCCTCTTTTAGATAGCATGTCATGGAATGCTCGCAGCAGTTCTATAGATAAGGATTCCTGCCCATGTTTTACAGACGAAGACACTGAGGCTTGGGGAGTGGACCTCACTTGCCTGAGGTCACACTGTTGTTAGATGGCTGAGCTGAAACTCAAATGTAGACCCATCTGCCCTGGCCAGTGTGGCTCAGTGGTTAGAGTGTCCCCCAGTGCACCGAAGGATCCAGGGTTCCATTCCTGGTCAAGGTCATGTAGCTGGGTTGCGGGTTCGCTCCCTGACCCCAGTCAGGTCACTTGCAGGAGGCAACGAGTTGATGTGTCTCTCACATGGATGTTTCTCTCTCTCTCCCCCTTTTCCTCCCTCCCACTATCTCTGAAAAGCAATGGAAAAAATATCCTCATGTGAGGATTAACAACAACAACAACAAGATTTAGACCCATCTCACTCTAGAGTTTATCTCACCCCTGGTGTTACCCCTGTGACATTTCCAGTTTTGATCTGTCTTTCCAACATTGTTAGTAGCAATATGGTAATTGATGTGTATTTTAAGGAGCTGAATGTTCCACAGAGAATTTCTTGAGCTTTGTTCTTACAAAATATTAGTGAAGCAAATGGTACGAATTCTTGCCAAACTCAAATTGGCATTACTCCCTTTATGTATTTTTCTTGCACATGGTTGATTAACCATTACAACCATTACATTAGTATTGAATAACCAATGTATTCTGGTTACAAATTGTGGAAAAAAAATACAAGCAAAAGAATCTGCTAGGCAGTCAGCTCAGTATATCATTACACTGAGGATTTCATTATGGGTTATTTTGAAAGAAAATGATACTTCCGAAAGTCTCATTTAACTTTGACTTTTTTTTACTAGAGTACAATTTACCTACTAGTTTAACGTTAGCTGTTATTAACACAGGAAGAATGCCTCAGTCACATTCTTGTATCTGTAAGCATAGTGAAGGTAAAGGCTCTGGTTTCCAAGCACTTTGAATTGAGCGAGGAGCCCAATGATTGCTATAGAACGCGTGGCAAAAATCCACTTAGCCTGAACTATGAAGCTGGCAAAGTTTGGGTGCTTTCTTCTTCTTGACCTTCCTTTTCGCCCTTGAATGCCTAACCCCTACCTGCTGTTCCTGTTTGCTCCGAGCCCAGAGTAAAATAACCATATCACATTAATGCTGGCGACTTACTGAGTTACCTTTTTTAAGAACTATTTGCAATTTTCAAAGGAGGTTAGAGGTAAGACCGAACGTGCATGGTAGAATCTTACTATCCGCAATGGGCAGGGGGCCTCCAAGGCCTGTCAAACCAGTTCGGGAGCAGGTTTGTTGATTAGACAGCTCTGTAAGGTGGGAGAAGGTTGGGCTCCGCTTCCAGGCATTAGCATGCCATTGTTTTTATTGTGTCTGGGCTCCTGCCTTTATCTTTCCTCTGGTCTCATGGTGATTCTGTGCCAAAAGCAGAATCAGAGATCAGAGCACCTGCCACCTGGCATAGGATTTGTTGCACTCCACTGCTTGTCTTTCTCTGAGTGTCACGTGTGAGATGGTTGTTTTTTTCCTTTCTGTCTGTGTCTCTGTGTATTCACTCTGTGCAGTGTCCCTGATCCATGGACACAATCACCACACTTTGCAAAGGGTCATCAATGCTGAGAACAATCAATAATTGCACAATATAACCCAAACAGACATCTCATCAGAGCCCAGATGAAAAATTTGTATCATTTCCTACCGTTCATCTTAGAAACTGGGAAAGTAAGGCCCTTGGGTCAAATTCTGGCAACACCTGCTTTTTTACACCCAAGAGCTTAAGAATGGTTTTTACATTTTTAAATAGTTGAAAAAAATCAAAAGAAGAGTAACATTTTGTAATATGTGAAAATTATATGAAATTCAAGTATCAGCAACCATAAATAAAGTTTCATTGGGACATGGTCATGCTCACTCGTTTACATGCTGTCTATGACTACTTCTGTACAAAAAGGGCAAGGCTGAGAAGCTTCGACGGAGGCCTGCAAAGCCTAGAATGTTTTTCTTGCCCTTTACAGGAAAAGTTTGCTGAATCCTGATGTAGTCACTCATCTGGCATTAACTAGGAGAGCTGCCTGGAAATCATTGTGAAGCAGATCCATGCCATTTTCCCTGGTAGGCATTTGTTTTCCCAGGAAGCTCTGCCAGCTTGATTAATTGCATCAGTGGATATTAATACTGGACAATCAAGCTAATATTTGCCTGGGCTGCTGAGCTGTCTAGGTTGCCTAGTAATGGTTGTGCCTTGCACGGGAATAATGAAATAGAAATAGAAGGAGCTATAACTCCAAGTTAACATTATTAGTTTTATAATATAATTTTTTTGCCCTGTATACGTTTCAGTAACTGAGTTTAAAAACCATTACGGCTACAGAGCAAAGCAAGACAAACAAACATATTTCCTATCCATTTGGAAAATCTGAACAAATGAAGGCAAGGAGAAATTAAACAAATTTCCTAATATCACAGAGCTACTGAATGGGAAAACCAGGTATCCCAACACATCATTGTATCACGTTGCTTCTTGTTAATGAAACTGCCGTATGTACGACATTGCGGAGAATACTCTTACAGATTTCAGACCGGAGCTCTTTCATTTGAACTCATTTCCCTGGAAAAGAAATGTAAGGGCATTTAGTTAATTAAATTGGGTCTAATCTATTCACTTTCTTCATTAGCAGGTAATGAAATTAACGGGATCTTGGTGGAATTTTTTTTCCAACTCTTTCACTTGAGTGGATGGGATTGTTATTAGATGAAGCTTGAAATTAGTACTGAATGCACCAATGGCCCCTAGACTCTCATCCCTAATCAGTGGATCAAAGATGCATACACTAATGTTCTAAACAGATTTTTTTTTTTTTTCCAGAGACAAGACTCTCTTACAATATAGGATGTGCTTAGGTGGTGATACACCTTTGACCAAGGCTGTCATGTATATATTTTGCTACCAGTGGTTTGGCAGTGTGAGTTAGACACCAGAGTTTTTGCACACCTAGGCTTTTTATAATTATAACTGTACTTCTGAGAGGTGACGAGCGTCTAGTTTTCTGAATATGCTGCCCCAATCAAAGAGGCCTGTATTTGCAAAGGTGCATCCTGGGCAACTCCAAAGGCACTGTATTGCTTTAGAGGAAAAGGCAAAACTTATGACCTTACCTAGTATTTCTTTGTATATGGGAATTCATAGGGGGGGAAAGACCAGATGTGTGAAATTAAAGAGAATTAAAGGATTAAAGCTATACATCCAAAATGTTTGTAAAGTTAGTGTTAGCGTTTTCTCTAATTGATTTCCAGGATTCAGTTTTGACAGTTCTATATTGATGGTGATTCTATGTGCAATGTGTGAATGAACATCTGATTAGCTTATTAAAGCAGAGTGTATTTATGTTCATCTTAATAGCTAAAATGTTTAATTTGTTCTTTGACTTTTGTCCATATGACTTTGTTTCTTGCAGAAATTAGTTTGTTGAATTGTAACCAGTTTGAAACATAGTGTAGTGAAGTCAGATTATTCACATGAGGGCGGGGTGGGGAGAGGGGAGTGCTTTACCCCTTCCGTCCTGGGGAGTACCTTCTCATTGGCCAAATGATGTCATGATTGATAACATGTGTAAGAGTCATTACTGTATTTCATATACTGAAGCCAGCGGGGCAAATGACACTGCCTGCCTCTGCCCCAACTTCTGTCCCAGGGTAGCTGATTTATACTAATGATAATACAACTGTTATGTTGATTGGTCATGCCAAAAAAAAAAAATGACCAATGCAAACCTTCATAAAAAATCTTTCTCCTTCCTTCCCTTCTTTCCTTCCTTCCCTGCTTTTTCAAAAAAATATAGCTTTATTGATTTCAGAGAGAGGAAGGGAGAGGGAGAGAGAGATAGAAACATCAATGATGAGAGAGTCGTCTGATCGGCTGCCTCCTGCACGCCCCCAAACGGGGATCGAGCCCACAACCCAGGCATGAGCCCTGGCTGGGAATCGAACCGTGATCTCCCAGATCCTGGGTTGATGCTCAACTGCTGAGCCACGCCCGGCCAGGCCCTGGCCTGCTTTTTAAGTGTTAATAGCTTGTTTGTTCTTTCTGTAAAACGTACACTAATGTTGTTCATTCATCTTATACTTACCTGGGAGAAACAACAATTAACTTTGAAAATAGAGACAGGTGGTTGAGCAGACTTTTTGCAAATCTGGTTAATCAAGTCTAGACTGGAAATGAAACAAAAAGGAATACTCAATAGTATTAATGTGATAAGAGAGACCTGCATTGCAGCTGTTCTCACTAAGCTCATTGAAGGTATTTTAAACAAAACAAACTGTTTGCTTTGATGAAACTGTCACCCATGATGTCGCATGAGAATGGGAGAAGGGTACAGGTCTCCGAAAACCACATATGTGATGAGATCTTTTCATTTTTGTGCTTCCCTTGGGTGTGATGGCCTCATATTCGGAATGTTTTGCATAATTATGAGTGTGGAACTGTTTTTTATTTTAAAGTCTGTTATGGGTTTAGGTGGCATATGTGTGCAAATTCATTGCTTTTTTTATTTTCTAGCAAGATAAGCTTCCTTGTGGAAAGAAAAAGTCTGTTAAAGTAGGCAGAGCTCTCTGAAGCTGGCACATGTAGCATATATATACATACTCTCTCTCTTTTTGGATTTGGAGTGTATAGCAAGATAGCCTAGAAGGAAAGTACAGTTTTATATGATTTTTAAAAGAAGTGAATTATCCCTTTCTAACTCCTGAGGGCATGGTTTAGTATTAAAACGGCCCTGTGCTATGCCATTCTTTCTGTCTGCTTCAACTAAAACAAACAAGGGCCTTTTCAACATGCAAAGAATAAGAGGTGAGGAAAGTAAAAACCACAATTAAACAGTTCAGGTCATGAAAATTTATCGTGAAACTTTTCTTTGGAGAGGGGTTGCCCAGGACAGTTTTCATGTTGATTCTACTTCAAAAACATCTCAAAGTCAGAATAATTTTGTGAGGCAAATTTTCCATGGCAAACAGAGTATTGTTTCCTGGTTCACAGTGAGAAAAGATTGTCCTTTGAATATTGCAAGGCGGGGAAACTCATGATTAGCATGACTGCTTTAGCAGGAAAGAAATGAACCTTTGGGTGAAATGCCTTTGCCTTGTGAGGACCAGGCGCATCTGTCTGCAGCACGCACATGGGACTGTTAAACCTTGTGTTGTACAATACAAGTCCTACGAAGGAACAATTGTTGCATGATCTTATATTTATGTGCAATAAACATCTTTCGTCTGTTCCTATACTATAAAAAACAATGAGCTGGGTTTAACCTATAAATTCCTGAATTTAAATCACCTGGGAATTATGATATACTTTGTGTGTGTTTCTATATAATATTATACCTATATGATTTCTTAAATGGGTACTATCGAAGGGGTTTTTTTAATTAATAAAAAAAATTTACATATCATAATCACCTCTGGGCCATGTACAAAAGAGCCACGGGGGGAAGGGGTTATACAGTTCTACATAGCGCCATTCTCAGCTACAGTACTCAAAGCTTGGCTCCAAAGATGGTTCTATTGCTACATTTTCTCCCAAACTCTCAGACTCAGCAGTCTCAAGCTGTTTAAAGTGGGGTATGTCACTTAGCCACTCTGAATCTCCATTTTCTTTTCCATGAAACAGAGATAATAATATATAATGCACCATGTTACCGTCAGATTTGATAAATCAACATGTACATAGTTTCTGGCATATGAACACAAACATGTACACACACCCACCCACACACACACCCACACCCACACCCACACACACACACACACACACACACACACACACACACGAGTTATCTCCAAACCCTAAAGAATTCAAGGCGGAGGTTTGTAAGAGGAGGGTGTGTTTATAAACTTCGTAGTGGATGTCAGCTCTATTGAAGACTTGAACCAAATGAGCCATGGGGTGAAGAGGAGAGGGAATCTCTGACCCTTCCCAGGGGACCACTGTCCAGGCTTAAGCCTCGTTCTTTAGTCCCTGGACCACGGGAACAAGAGGCAGTAGCTCCTGCTACTAGGACTGTGGAAGCAGAAGACTTGGGTTTGAATCCTAACTCAGTCCCTTCAAACTCCTTACAGTGGGGCTGAGATCATGCTTATGCTCTAGGGCAGCTGTTAGGAGAGTAACGTAAGTCAATGAGTGTAAAAAGCTTAGTACAGCATCCGACACGTTGTAAACTCTCGGCTCATGTTGGTTGTATGTATTTGAAATAGAAACATGGATGACGTAATAAAAGGCACATTAATCTGAAAAGACTAAAACTGAAAATTGAAAACTGTTGAAGGGGGTGGAGGCAGTTGAGTAGGTGTAGTGCCAGGGCTATGATTGGTCATTTAGAACATGTGACCCGATAGGACATTGCTGGTGGTATCCCAGGTCGACACAGCCCAAGAAATGCAAAGAAAATGTAATTTGATGAACCTGTTGTGAGCTGCAGTCCCCAAGTTAAGTGTAGAGTCTCCAAGGTCTGCGCTAGTAGCTACTACAAGATATTGCTGTTTCCTTAGTCTCCTTGAGAGATCCAAGTAGGAAAAGAATCTCCTTTAATTATAACAGAATATCAAGGCCTTCTTTGCTATGCTGTCAACATAGTTTTTCCTGAAGGGATATTTTCAGTAAGCAGATGCCTATCAGTGAGTAAAAGTGTGTGTGTGTGTGTGAGTGTGTATGTGTATCACAAGCCCACATTTGCTGTTGCAGGAGTGGCTCAAAAAGGAAATAAACCAGGGCTCAGTGAATACACTGACCCCACAAAACTTAAAAACAAAAATCACAGAGCCTGATTATGGAAACTAGAAAGAGTATCTCAACTCTCTAGTGAAGATTCACATGCCGTGACTCCCTGGGTTTTGAGAATTCAGCATTAGAATGGTGTGTATTCCCTTCTCCTCCCTGCCCAGATCTCTTCATTTTCCTCTGCCTCCGCATGCACTTTCCCTTCCTCTCCTCGAGTTTCAGAAGACGTGCCCCTGGGCTGTGCAAGGAGGTGTGCTCTCCAGCTCCGTTTTCGCACCCCCATCAAGGCCTGACCCTGTGCTTTTACTGTTTCCTTTCACCTGTATTTTCAACCTCTCTCTCTCTCTTTTTTAATATGTTTTTATTGATTTCAGAGAGAGGAAGGGAGAGAGAGAGAGAGATAGAAACATCAATGAGAGAGAGTCATTGATCGGCTGCCTCCTCCACGCCCCCTACTGGGAATCAAGCCCGAAACCCTGGCTTGTGCCCTGACCGGGATTCGAACCCCTATCTCCTGGATCACAGATTGATGCTCAATCTCTCTTGATTTTCTGACCTTGACATTATAACTTGTATACATGCTTAAGCATCTCATAAATATATATTTTAAAATTTCCTGTGTTATTTTTTACCTACTTACCTTCTCTTCACCACTAAATTCATCCTAAAATCATGTGCTTATCTCTGTGCCATTCACTTCTTATTTATTTATTTTAATCCTCACCTGAGAATGTGTTTTTATTGATTTTTAGAGAGAGAGGAAGGGAAGGAGAGAGAAACATCGATCAGTTGTACCCCAACTGGGGATTGAACCCATGACCTAGGTATGTGCCCTGACCGGAAATCGAACCTGTCACCTTTTGGTGTACGGGATGTTCCAACCAACTGAGACACCTGGCCAGGGCTGTCATTCACTTTTAAAAAATTTAGTTTACACTTTTAATGAAATGTAAATTTGATAAAAATTTCAGTTTAAAGAGTTAACTAGTTCTCTAAGGCTTTGCCATTCTTGCAACCCAGGGGTAATAGACTTTTATTTTGCCTTTGTATTCCTCACATCTCTGCGTAACATACTACTGCTTGGTTTTCCCGTTGAGGCAATATCTACCAACCACGTCTTTGAAAGAGGAGGATTTCTCTCTTACTAACAGCGTTCTTCACACATCTACTTCCGAGAACTCCCTTCCTGTTATAGTTATATATTAATTGTGGTGTGACATGACACCAAACAGTTTCATCATCATTCACAGGTGACTCATATGATTGTATTTTCTTTCCTGCACACCTTTTTGTATTTCCTGGAGAGAAAAAAATTTTCTTTTCCTCATTGGCTTAGTTTTTTCAATGTACTTGTTTAACCCCTCCTCAGGTGTCTAAATCTGCCCTCATTGTGTTCAAATGCACCAGGGATTCTCTCAGTTTCACCTTTTGCAGGCTTCTTTCCTGGAGCCTCTAAATGGTTCCAGTTCGGGCTGGTTGCTATCCACACCTGGCACACAGCTGTCCTGGGATCTCTCTTCATCACTCAGGATTTCCTCTGCCTCACCCTTGAGGTGGATTTCCTGTTTCTGCACCCTCATTTTGGTAGAATACTCTCAGTAATTTCCGGAGGAAGAGTGCATGGGGGATGTGGATAAATATTTTGTGTTCTTGGATGTCTAAAAATGTGTGCAGTCTATCATCACACTTAATTGGTAGTGTAGCTGTATTTTGAGTCTAGAATTCTGAGTCGGAAATCACATACCCTTAGAATTTTAAAGCCATTCTGCTGTTGTTCCTGTGCTGTTAAGCAATGCAAAGCCATTCTAATTCCTGAGCTTTTGTAGGTGACCTAATTTTGCTTATATTTTCATTTTATTTTGTATTTCTCTCTAGTCGCTTTCTAAGAACATATATTTGTTCACAGTGTTCTGAAATTCCTCAAGGTGAGTCTCGATATGGATATATTTTTATCTGTTGTATTTTTGGGGGCACTCTATGGATGCTTTCAATGTAGGGAATATTCTTCAATTTGTTATTTGATAATTTCCTTTCCTCTATTTTCTCTATTCATTTTTTCTGAAACTTCTATTATTTGAATGTTGGACTTCTTTGATCAACCCTCCAATTTTCTTTTCTTTATTATCTATTTCTTTATATTTGATCTGCGTTATAGATTTCCTGAATATCTCTAGTCCCTTTTCTAAGTTTTTCATTTCTGCAAACATATTTTTATTTTTGCAAGAGCTTTCTTATCTTTTTATTTTCCCTTTATTTACATATTCTGTTCATATTTAATAAATTTTGTCTCTCCGACTATATAAATGGTAGTTTTTTGACATTTTCACCTCCTTGCATGGTTGATTATTTGCTGCTTTTTTGGTTTTCTGTCTTTCATGTTAGAGGATTTCTTTAGTTGTCTGGGAGCCTTGACTATAACTCGCGTGTAAGGTGGTAGTATTACAAAGCTGAAGGGAGGTTCTGAAAGGGCTGAGTACGTTCTGCATTATGGACAGTGGACTTGATGGTGGAGAACAGGTTGGGCAGTTTCTCTGGGGAACCCCTGATGTCAGTATTTTATAGTTTTTTCCCTTAGGCTGGTCAGAGTCTCTGGAGAAGACTCTTTTACTGTCCTGCCTGGAAGGTATAACCCTGCCCCCCAGTCTTCCAGAGGCAGAGTTAGGGAAGAGGGCTGAAGGTTGCAATACTGGTGTGAAATCTCCCTTTACCCTCTTGAATTCAGCATGGCGCACCTCCAGTGACTGTATTGGTGTCTTCTAGAGCAAGAACTTTTTATTTCCACTCTGCAGACTAAATTTCCAGTATTCCATAAAGCAATGAGGCCTATTGGCTGGAGATTGGAGCCCATCTTGGAGTCTGCCTGCTTTTCTATAGGAACAATCCTTTTCTTTGTAAACCTGCCTTCACTCAAACTTCCAGCTGCATCAGAATCTGAGGCCACTACTTCCAGAATATTTGAGTGGAGGATGTGGGGTGTGAATTGGTTGGCTCCTTAGCTTTCCTCACTGTTGGTTTAGGATTCCTTTTTCTTGACTTTGTTAAATCACCTTCCACTCATCCACCAACTTCCAAAATTTTTCTGTTATCTCCTTGACTATTTGCTTTGTCTTTCCTGGTTTTAATGGCTTTAAAAATCTCTTTACAGTTATCTTGGTGGATTCAGAAGAGAGCCAGGGTCAACGAATCTTTCCAATCTGCTACCTTTATCCAGGTCTCTACTCAGTTTTCAAGTGACTTTTCCAACCACACTTCCACTTTACTGAAACTGCAAGGGAACTGATGCGTCTGGCCTCAGCAGGACTGGTCTTATCTGGGGCATTTGAAATTAACCATTTCTATTGTCCTTAAAACCATCCCCCTCTCTAGGATTTGCAACTCTCTTATTCTTAAAACCCTACCCTTCTTCCTTCCTGTTCCCTTCATGGGCTTCTCTTTTTCGTCCACATTTTTATTGCTGTTTTGCCTCAACTTTCTGTCTTCTGTCTTTACTATTTTGACCTTTCTACCTATCCAGGGTCACTTCGTTCTGTTTCATGGTTTTAACTACTTCCTTGCTATGAGAAATTCATGAATTTCTATCACTGTTTAGAGTTTTCTCTTGAGCTCTAGTCCTTGGTATCCAATTTTCTTCTAGATGTTTTGACCTCAACTTCAACATGCCCATAACTAAGCTCACCTTTCCTCCAAATCTGTTTCTTCTTACTTTTTTTCTACCTCAGTGAACGATATCACACCTCCCAGTAAACTTAAAATAAGAACTTTGTTACAAATCACATTAAAATAAGTAATATTAAAATCACTGGACTATGGCAGCTCTATATCTGAGTTCTGTCTACTTTCCTCACATTGTGTGTGTGTGTGGTTGTGTGTGTGCGTGTGCACGTGTATATAAGAGCTCCCTATTCCTGTAGTTTTTTAATGATTACCCCAGTCTCTAATCCATCCTTCATATTGCCATCAGAAAAATAACAACATAGTCCTTTCTAAAAAGCAAAATAGGTCATGACTTTCCCCAGCTTTAAACTCTGTCAGTTATGTGTTTACCATAGATAAATGTAAACATTTTAGTCGGGACTAAGAGGCTCTTTGTGATCTGGTATTTTCCTAGCAATACAGGTCTTGGTGCATTGGCTCATTTGTTTCTCTTTCTTTTTGGGAAGCCCATATCCCAACCTGTAGATGCACTTTGTCATCTTTCAAAATTCAGCTCATTTGTCTCCTTACCCAAAGTAAAATTAAATGTTCTACCCTTTGTGAAAAGAGATTGGAGTATGGGCTCTGGAGTTAAACTTAGGTCTATATTTTGGCTTTACCACTTATGACCTGTGAGGTCTTAGATATCTTTCTTTGATTCCTCTGTGCCTCGGTTTCCTCATCTCTAAAACGGGGTTAGAATTGTACCTACCACATGGGACTATGAGTTTTAAAGAAAAGTCATGTAAAGGCATTTAGAACAATTCCAGGCATATAAACATTTACTGAAGGTTACTTATTGTTTCTTTCCCCATTGTGTTCGAAATAAACCTTTATTAGAATCCCTTTGGCACTTTTTGTACTCATTTGCTTGTGCATATTTCTCTCCCTGTGATATTTTGAGCTTTTGATGACAGGGACTATGTATGATTCACTTCTGGGTCCCCAGAGAATAGCATTCTGTCTGACATACCAGAAAATATTTCAGTATACATTTGTGGCTGAGTGAATATGGGAATAAGAGTGGAAAGCATATGCGCCATTTGTACTGTAGGGAAAAATTTGTGCTTCTATGGGAAACTCTGCTTTGGATAAAGCATTCCATTCTGGGTTATCCAATTCTGATTTTATGAAGGTGCTGAGCCTTTTACTGCCTTTGAGCTCTTTTCTAATTCTGTAAATTGTAGATAATTGATGACAATAAATAGTAATTTTTGTTTTTGGAATGCAAATAAATTAACATTGTGGAGATTCTATTGATTCCTTTCCCTCACTATGAAAGTAGCTAATGTTGCCTCCATTTGCACATTTGTTTCAATAATTTTGACCTACAAATTGTCATTGGGTCTTCTTTAAAGCTCTTGTAACTTTCTATCAACTCCTTCATTAATGATGAGTTAAATAAAATCTTTAACGCATGCTCATTTGATATCTATATGAGCATGATGACTTTATATCTTTTTGAAAAATTCTTTAATTGTGACCAAAACTTGTCTAATGATGATCTTGTATATTTAAAAATATTTCATGAGATGGTCTGAATAAGACACACTTCAGAGATGACCTGAAACCATCCTTCCTTTGGGATATCAAGATTATCATTCAAGATTATTAAAATGCATTAGTCATTCAGGGCCAACTTTGAAGCCTTTTGTCTAATGGGAGGCCTGACTTGAGGATCTCTGTGCTGCTAAAACTTGCACAACTCTTCTAACAACTCATCTCCTCCTCCCATGAGGCGGAGAACAAAGACAATTTTTTTAAAGTATGTAGAGAATCATATGGGGCCCTTATGGGGCTCTGGGCATATGGAATCAGAGATGTGGGAATAGTCTTGAGGATTATAGAAAGAAAGATTTGGCAGAATAATAAAGGAAGGAAAATTACACCTTGAACACCCTTTCAATCTTTATCAAATTATAACTATTATAAAGATCATTTAACCATAAAAGAGTCCACCTTAATTGGATCCACTAACTTCTGGAAAATGACAAAACAGAAATTATGAAAAAGTTACTAAGGGAAAGCAGGTCAGGTTAGGATTGGCCAAACAGAAAACTCTGATTTTGACTAACTGAAGAAAAGAACCAGTCTGAGTTAGTGGCATACCTTTTTTATGGCAAACTTTGACAAGAAATGGAAGTTTACAAAGGTCAAGTGTTACAGAGTAAGATCTTAGCTTGCTTTAATGAGAAAATTGAAGTCATTTGTAATCAACACATTAATTGTATGCAAATGTATGTGGTTAAATCTGCTCAGAAACAACAATTTTCCTTAATTAAATTAAGCCTTCTGCCTCCTTACATTTTGATTACATTATTCATTTGCTTCACAGAACAAATGTAAAATCTTTAATTATCAGCATATGAATTAGTGAGGTTTTGTCATAATACAGAAACGCAGATGAAGGACTAATCAAGGAAAGGGGAATAAAAGGATGCTGAACTTCTCACGAGACTTTCTCTGTGTTTTGTAACAGTTTCTATTTCCCTCTTGTTTAAAGATGTAACTATTGATGCTTGTTATTTGAATGTCTGCTAGGTTTAAAAGATTGTTCAGCGATCAGCAGGCTTATATAGGTTGGGCTACCAATGTGTAAGGTCAACAGCCATAGCAATAGCAAGAATGATCACTTGTTAAGAATTTACAAAGGGCCGGTCCTGTGCTAAGCACTTTATATGTAAACTCTCACAAGAACACTCTTCTTGCAAATGAAATATAACACCTTTTCTCTCCCTTACACTCTTATGGCTGGCTTTTTATTTTTCATGTCAACTAAAACATCTCCCAAGAAGTACCTTCAAAGAAGGTTCTTACCATTACTGACATTCTTGACATCTGCCCCCTCCCTCTGTGGCCCTCGTGATTTGTAAGTACAAGCTGACATGCTGCTGTGTTTGCTTTGTGTTTATATCCTGCTAGACTGTAAACTCTGCTAGGGTGCTCACTGTACTTGATCTATTGACTATCATATACCCAGAATCTAGCACTTTATAGGCACCGAAAAATATTTGTTGAGTATACAAAAGAACAAAGTTCTCTAAACCAGAAAAAAGCAGATTCTTGCTGTCAGACTCAGGACTCTGTGAAGACAAAGCCCATGCTTTTGCCAAGAGCATTTGGCTGGCGCCTCCCCCTCTGCGGAGAGCTCATCATCTCTCTCTTTTTGCCCTTTTACCTCACAGTCTCTCTGATGGAGCCTCTTGTCTTCCCTACAAGCTGAGCTGCTTTGTACGTTACTGTTTCTGGAAAAAAGTTGTGAAACTTTCGTTCTTGAAAACATTGTTATTCTGATGTCAATGGACAGTGTTTCCAGCCTGCTGTCTGTTAGCATAATTGGAACCTGCCCTCCTCTTGGGAGGGCCGGGTTGTGCAAGGTGACTTTGTGATGGGCAATGCTAACATGAAAGCACTCAGAGGATGTCAAATAGTTAGGAAAGTTGGAGAAGGATTTTAGTTAAGAGATAAAAGAGATAAAAGGAAGGATGCTGACAAGTCAGAATGCACTTTTTGGTTTTGCTACTTTCACATTAGGTTAAAATATTGCCGCAGGTTTAATAAAAGGAAGCATTGGGTTTTGTGCCAAAACAACCAGAAAGTCTAAAAAAAATCTCTAATTATGGTTATGATGAGAAAAAGTTGATGAGTTGGGGAACAGTTGTTTCATTGAGAAAATATATTGTTTTTCAAAATCATATCCTGTCTTCTCTCTAGAAAATCCTTACCAAAAAAAAGTAATCACAACATTTATTTACTCCTCCATTCATTCAATATTTGCTAGGTACAGTTTATGGTATGAGAGACATAAGTTGAAGAAATATAGACTTTGTTTAAGTGCATGCTATTGGAAGGAAAATATGAATAACTGCAATAGAAAATGCTTAAATTGAGTTATGGAACAAACAGTGTTATAAGAGATGAAGAGAAGAAAAAAATCTATTTAAAAAATATTTCATGTGTTGGCAACGATGTGGAGCAAAAGGAACCCTCGTGCACTGTTGGTGGGACTGCAGACTGGTGCCTCCACTGTGGAAAATAGTAAGGAGTTACCTCAAAAAATTTAAAAATGGAACTGCCTTATGACCCAGCGATTTCACTTCTGGGAATATATCCAAAGAAAACCAAAACACTAATTAGAAAGAATATATGCACCCCTATGTTCATTGCGGTATTATTTACAATAGCCAAGATTTGGAAGCAGCCCAAGTGCCCATCAGTAGATGAGTGGATAAAAAAGCTGTGGGACATTTACACAATGTACTCGGCTGCAAAAAAAAAGGAAATCTTACCTTTTGTGATAGGATGGATGGACCTGGAGGGTATAATGCTAAGTGAAATAAGCCAGTCAGAGAAAGACAAGTGCCATATGATTTCCCTGATATGTGGAATCTAATGAACAAAATAAACTAACAGACAAAATAGAAACAGACTCATAAATACAGAGAACAGACTGACAGCTGTCAGAGGGGAGCAGTGTTGAGGGCTGGGTGAAAAAGGTGAAGGGATTAAGCAAAAACAAAACAAAACACCTCACAGGCACAGACAACATTAAGGTGATTGTCAGAGGGAAGTGGGGATGGAGGGAGGAAGAAGAGGGTAACGGGATAAATGGTGATGGCAGGAGAAGTGGCTTGGGGTGGTGAACACACAATATAACATACAGATGATGTATTATAGAATCGTATACCTGAAACCTATAACATTTTGTTAACCAATGTCACCCCAATAGATTTAATAATTTTTTATTTTTTTAAAAAAAGAGCCAGAAATTCAAAGGCAAAAAGTGAAGGGAAATTCAACCAGGCAAGTAGTTTTGTAAAAATTACTTTTTAAAAACAATAAACCATTTCTGTGCTCAATTATTCTAAATAAATAAACAAAGAAACAATATCTCATAGGAGAGGTATCATTTGAGTTAAGAATCAAACATCTGATTGTATCAACGACGTTACTGCTGTGGGGAGAACAGTTGAGATATGGACAGAAGGAATAAGAGAACAGCTGGTAAAACCAGGAAAAAGGCAAAAACTCCGTATTGGTTGTCATGATGGCACTAGTTGGGAACTCTTAGGAATGAAGGTTAGAAAGGGACTTTAGGAGACTGGTGTTGAAGGGCCTTGAATGCTCTGCTAAGGAGTTTATATTTTGTGTAGGAAACAGGAATAATTGATTAAGTCATTGGCCATTGATGATTAACTCAATCTGTAGCCCCTGTTTCCTCCCAGAGGTCTAGGGGTGGAGCTGAAAGTTGCAGTCAAGCCTCCGTTTTTCTGGCAACCAGCCACCACCCAGAAGCCGTTTAGGGCCCCTGCCCCCACCACCCGTCATCACGTTAGCATACAAAAGACACTCGTTAACCCTCTGGAAACTATAAGGGTTTTAGGAACTGTCTGCCAGAAACTGGGGACAAAGACCAAATATATATTTCTTACTGTGCCACAGGTACATTCTCTGTGACTCCAACTCTATGGAATTTTGAAAAAGACGAAACTATATGGAGACAATATAAAGATGAGTGGCTGCCAAGAGTTGGAGGGGGAGAAGGAGAGAGGGATGAGCTGGTGGAGCGCGGGAGATCTCAGGCAATGAAACTCTTCTGTCCGGTGCTGGGATGGTGGGTAACGTGTCATTATGCATTTGTCAGTAGCCACAGAAAGTACAACACTAAGAGTGAACTCTAATGTAAACTATGGTCTTTAGGTATTAATATTAACACATCAGTTGTAACAAATGTACCATAGTAAAGCAAGATGCTAATACGAGGGGAACGTGCGGCAGGGTCAGGGCCGGGGGTATATGGGAACTGTACTTTCTGCTCAGTTTTTCTATAAACCTACAACTGCTCTAAAAATGAAGTCCATTAAAAATTTAACTTTCTGAATAGCTAATACATTTGTATCACTCAAAGATCAAAAGGAAATAAAAAAATATAGCATAAGAAGTACTGCTGCCACCCTGTCCCCGTCCATTCTTTAACCTTTAATTTCCCTGTTTACTTATGTTTTTGCAATTATGTGTACATTTTTGTAAGCTGCCTAAGATCCTTTCTGGAGCATGGCATGATAAAGCTATTAAAATTTCCACCATAGGTTTTCCTTATTTCCCCATCTAATACTTTTAATATTTGGGTGGGTTTATTAATGCAATAAGGCAAGCATTTTAAAAGCGAGAGTCAAAGGGATGAGTTGCTAGGGAAACATTTATTTTTTGATTGGTGGGGGCAACTGGGCTTTCAAGGGTCTCCTGACTCAGTGGTCAGCAAGTGAGGTTGTGAGATGAGAACAGTGGGCAGTTTCAGTTGCCTCATGGTCAGCAGATAGAATCAGGGGATGTATAATGTTTCTTATTAATATCTGTTGTGTAAGGTACAATTCTTAGTTACTGAAGCATTTGATTGAGATTTACCTAAGAGCCTATAGGAAGTTATTATCCAAGAAACCCTTAAGGATTCTAATATCATAATTTTGTGACAGACTATCTAGATCCTTCTGGAATTTGGTGTCTGACCCTGCTTGAGTGACTAGGCCATTTTGCAATTTAAACTCTGACTCTGTCTCCCTGATGAACTGCATTCCCTGCATTGTCCATTTCACCGCAAAACTTGTCTTACTAGTTTATTTTGCAGACTCCAAGGGAAACGGAGGCATTGGTCCCTGCCTTCCTAACCCTCTTCCCTTGCTGACCACGTCTTATGACTGCAACTGTTGGCTGTATCCCCTGACTCTATCTGCAGACGAAGTCACCTGAAACTACCGCTTTTCTCATCTCATCACCTCATTTGCCGACCACTAAGTCAGAAGACCCTTGAAAGTCCACTCGCTCCCCCAATGAAAAACTAAATGCTGTAAGTTTCCCTAGCAACTCATCCCTTTGACCCTCGCTTTTGAAACACTTGCCTTATTCTTCCCATCTTAGAGCATGTCCTGGGTTCATGCGGAAGGCTATGTTCTTTGATTTGCAGATCAGATCAGAATAAAATTATCTTTAATTCCTCAGAAGAGTTCTACAGAATTTCCATTCACACCCTACATTTCTTTTTTTTCTTTTTTTCTGTTTTAAATTACAACGTTCTAAACTATAATCTGCATTTATAGTTTCCTACAGGTTTTCATAGAATCAATGAAGAGTTTAATTCTAGATGATATAACCTCATAATCCTAACTGTACATATGGTCAGAAATCCTCCCATTTAACTAATATGAGATCAAATTTTCAGATCCTTCTGAAATGTCCAGTAGAACTAAATAAGCCTAAGCTATCCCAGCTGCCATAAGCTGAGTGCTTCCCTTTCCAGCAATACTTAAAATAATTGTCTAAAGTAAATTATTTCACTTTCGTATTTCTCATTTCTTCTTCAACACTTTCCATTTGGACTCTGTTCTCACCATATGACTAAGACGGGTCTCTCATTGACGGCAGTAATCTCCCTACTGCCAAAACCAGTGCTGACTGAGAGTTGTCATCTCACTCGACCTCTCAACAGCACTTGGTAGCTGCCCCACTCTCTCCTTAAGACACATTTTTTTTCTTGATTCCTGGACACTACTTTGCTAGTTTTCCTCTTACTTCACTTTTAATAGCTTTTTATCCTATATACTTACTCCATTGTTAAACCTTAAATATTGATGTGCTGCAGGAATTGGGTCAGGGTTCTGATGTTAACTATCCGTGCCTTCTCTTTAGGTAATCTTATCCAGTACTTTGGCTTTAAATATCTTCTATGTAGCAAGGGTGCCCAGATTTATATCTCCATCTCTGACTTTCCCCTTGAATTCCAGATTCATATACTTAACTGTTCACCTAACATCTCCACTTGGGTATCTAATAGGTAATCTCAAATCTAAGATGTTCAAACAGAACTTCTCCTCCCCTGGTCTCCTGCACCTTGGTAGCATCGCTATTGACCAAGTTTTTCCTGCTGCAGGCTGGGTGGCCTCCATGTTCCTCTATTTCTGTCACCTGTAATGTTGATTTCATTTCTAAAGCTATCTTTAATCCAGTCACTTTTCTTCTTCTACACGACTCTCACCTTAGGCCAGCTAGTGTCATCTGCCTAAATGACTGCATCATGTCACTTTAATTGCTTAAAACCTGTTGTATTAGTTTGTTAGGGTTGTCACTAAAGTACCACAGACTAGGTGACTTAAACAACAGAAATTAGTCTTAAAATCTGGAGGTTAGAAGTCTGAGATCAAGTTGTCAGCAGGCCTCTAACTGGCTTGTAGGTGGCTGTCTGCTTTCTATGTCTTTGTATGGTCTTTCCTCTGTGTGTCTGTGTCCTAGTTTCCTCTTCTTAGGAGGACATTAATCTTACTGGATTAGGATGCACATCAATGACCTCATTTTACCTCTTTAAAGACCTTATGTCCAAATATAGACACATTTTATTTATTTATCTATTATTTAATTATGGTAAGGACACAACATGAATTGTATTCTCTTAACAAATTTCAAGTGTACAATAATACATTATTATTGAATATAGGTAGAATATTGTAAAACAGATCTCTAGAGCTTATTTATCTTACTTAACTGAAACTCTGTACTTGTTGATAAATAGCTCCCTATTTCCTCCCCTCTCCAGATCCTGGCAACCAACCAGGTCTTTGATTTTATGAATTTGACTGTTTTTGATACCTCAGCTAAGTTGAATAACGCAGTACTTGTCTTTCTCTGTCTACCTTATTTCATTTAGCATAACGTCCTCAAAGTTTATCCATATGGTGACATATTGCACAATTTCCTTTTTAAAGGCAGAATAGTATTTCATTTTATATATATACTACAATTTCTCTCTTTATTCATCTGCTGATCAAAATGTAGGTGGTTTCTACATCCCAGCTATTATGAATAATGCTTCAATGAACATGGGAGTGTAGGTATCTTAATGAGATACTAATTTCAATTGTTTTAGATATATTTATGCAGAAGTGGGGTTGTTGGATAATATGGTAGTTATATTTTTAACTTTTTGAAGAACCCTACTACGGTTTTCCATAGTGGCTGCACCATGTGCATTCATACTGACAATGTACAAGGGTTCCAATTTCTCTGCATTCTCATCAACACTTTTTAAAATAATAGCTATCCTGACATGTATAAGGTGATATCTTTTTGTGGTTTTGATTTGCATTTACCTTATGATTAGCGACAATAAGCATTTTTTTTCATATGTCCGTTGGCCATTTGCATGTCTTCCTTGGAAAAATGTTTAGTCAAGTCCTTTTTAAATTGGGTATTGGTTTTTTGTTGAGTTGTATGAATTCCTTATATGTTTTGAATATTAATTCCTTATCAGCTGTATGGTTTACAAATATTTTTTCTCACTCTGTAGATTATCTTTTTACTCTGTTGACTGTTTGCTTTGCTGTGCAGGAGGTTTTTAGTTTGATATAAACTCACTACTTTCGTTTGTTTTTGTTGCCTGTGCTTTTGGGGTAACATCCATGAAATAATTGCCAAGACAATGTCATAAAGCTTTTTCTCTGTTTTCTTCTAGGGGTTTTACAGTTTCAAGCATTGCATTTACATTTTTACTCAGTTTTGAGTTGATTTTTGCGTATAGTGTAAGATAAGGGTCCAATTTCATTCTTTCACATGTGGATATCTAGTTTTTCAAATACCGTTTGTTGAAGAGACAGTCCTTTCCTCATTCTGTATTGTTGGTACCCATGTTGAAGATCAATTGACCATGTATGTATGACTTTATTTCTGGGCTCTCTATTCTGTTTCATCAGTCTGTCTGTCTGTCTTTATGCCAGTACCATCCTGTTTTGATTTCTGTGGCTTCAAAATATATTTTGAAATCAGCAAGTATGATGCTTCTAGTTTTGTTCTTCTTTGTCAGGACCCATTTGGCTGTTCATGGTTTTGTGTGGTTCCATATGAATTGGAGAACTGTCGTTTCTATTTCTGTAAAAAATGTCTTTGGAACTTTTACTGAGATTGTGTTGAATATGTAGATCTCCTTACTTAGTATGAACATTTAAACAAGATTAAGTTTTCCAATTCATAAACAAGAGATGTTTTTCTATTTATTTGGTGTCTTGTTTAATTTCTTACATCAATGTTTTATAGTTTTCAGTATATAAATCTTTCACCTCTTTAGTTAACTTTATTCCTAAGTATTTATTCTTTTTGATGCTGTTGTTAATGTGATTGCTATTCTAGGTGTCTTTTCCCCCAGGTAGTTCATTGTTAGTGTATGGAAATGCAACTGATTTTTGTATATTGATTTCATATCCTGCAATTTTACTGAATTTGTGTATCAGTTCTAACAGTTTTTTTAATGAAGACTTTTTATCATTGCAAGACTTGTGAGGTTTATTTATTTTTTCAGTGTATTAATTTTTAACAATGGATATCACTTGAGAGCTTACTTTGCATGAGGCACTATGCTAAACACTTATATGCCCTATTTGATAGAAACAACATGCAGAATGGTTGAAGATATGTAGTTTGGAGCTAGACTGCCTGAGTTCACATTCAGGCTTTATCACATACTTTGAGACCTTGGGAAAGTTATTTAAGTAAGTTTTTCTGTGCCTCAATTTTCCCCCCACTAGTGGCCATTTATTTTTATTTCAAACAATCTCAAAACTACAGAAAAGTTACAGGAAGGATATAAATAATCAGCATATATCCTTGTTTGGAGCCCCCATTTATGTTCATTAATTTGGCCAGTAACATCTTTTAGATCAAGTTTCTGGTGTAGAATCATGCATTTCACCAAGTTGCTGTGTCTCTCTCTAGCTCTTTGAGTATGGAATGATTCCTAGTCTTTCCTTAACATTCATGACCTTGATGTTTTAAATGATTTAGGCCAGTTATTTTGTAGAATGCACTCAATTTAGGTTTGTTAAGTGTTTCTGTATGGTTTGACCCAGGTGCTGGACTTAGTTTAAGTGTTACCTTCTCAGAGTTTCATTTAATGTGAAATAGTTCCCTCGGTTACTTTGTAGACAGGATCCTACCTTTTTTCCCCCTTTCTTTTTTCTTCTTGCATATTTGTTTGTGTATCTGCTTGTGTGCTGTCTCAAGTTGGTGGACTATAAGGTCCATAAAATCAGCTTGGACTTTATTTTTCTTCTGCAGTGCTATATTCTAGCACATGTGGTGATTATAATCTGCCAGTCACTGGGGTAGGCAGTAGCAATATAATGGTGAACACAAGCAGGATGCTTTTTGTTATTATTTATAAAATGTATTAGATGATGTATTCAGATAACTTGCTATTTATTCATTCATTCATTCAATAAATATTTATTGAACGCCTACTCTATTCTGAGCTCTGGGGATTTAGCAGTGAACAACACAGAAAACGTTCCTGATCTCTGAAGTTTACATTCCAGAAAGGAGGCAGATAATAAAACAAATAAATCAATATATAATACAATGAGTGGAGATGATGAACCATGTAGCTCTACAGATGAAGAGAATTCCAAGAGAGGGAAGAGGAAATGGGAAGACCCTGAGTTGGGAATACATTTGGCAGCTCCAAGGACCAACAGGGAGTCCACTGTGGCTGGAGCAGCTCCAATGAGGGAGAAAGTGGGAGGAAATGAGGCCAGTGAGGCAGCCAAGGGCCCATCTCGTGTGGCTTTGGATTTCATTCTAATTGTGATGGGAATCCATTAGAGGGTTCAAAGCCTGGGAGTGACATAATCTTTTACTGCACAGAGAATTGCTTTGTGAACTAGTTCCTTCTCAGAAAGCTCCTTAGTGGATTGTCTGAGAGTCAGTGATTCTCGAGAAACTTGACATTTCTGGCTGATATTTCTTATACATTGAGCCCTGAACTGGTAGCTGGAAATCCTGGAATGTGTTCCCAGATTTTCACATTCCTTTTTGAGGGGCCTTGGCTAGGCTGTTTTTTTCTGGCTTAACAATACCTCTTCCTACTCATGTATTCAAGAAAGTATGAAGAGTGAAGAGAAAAGAGCAGAGCACTTACGGGAATTCTCTGGCTCTCTGAAACCTCAAGTATGAACATGGTATAAATAAATTAGTATGCATAAAGGGTCTGGGCCTTTTCCAAAATAATAAGAAAAAAATCAGTAAGTTCTCCTTTGGAATTTTTTCTGAAGGTTTAATGATTAGTGTAGGCAAAATTAGAGGTCAGCGTGACTGCGTAAAGCAAAACAACCCCTCGGCTTTGTTTTACCCACAGGCACTTCAATGACCCCAGAAGTAGCTTATTTAAAACATTTTTGATTCCCTCACACTGCTGGCCTATGGATGAAGCATTTTCAGAATCAATCAGGGTGTTAATAAGTAAGAGAATTACTGGGAAGTTCAGAGAAGGACAGTTTTGTGGCTGAGTGTCAATGAAGAAAGGAACTAGAAGAGAATTCTAGGAGAAGTGGTGTATTCTATGCCCAGTTTTTGAAACGACTGCATGTGGATATGGTATTTTTAAAGACAATTACTTTTATTTGCTATGGATTGAGATTGGGCGGGTCTGTTCATATGGGATGACAGTGAAGAAAATGTAGCCAGGCCCTCTTGTTTCCAGAACTATGGTTGAGGTGTTAAGCCACAGGTTTCCTGGAATATTTCGGTTTCTTTTGCCTTCTTACATTAAAAGAGAATCAGGTCTTCCAAGTACTCAAGGAAATCTAAATAGTACTCTCAGTGGTTTAAAAAATAATTCAAACCAGAGTCTGACTTATTTTCTCCTTTCCCTGAGCTTATTTGGGGTACATTTTGATGCTTCTTACAAAGGTGTGACGAGCAAGTGTGGTATTTCGTGATCAATGGCCTTTCACAGTGACTTCCTGTTATTTTATTTCCCCCTGGCAACTGGCACAGCCATGCAATACATTCCCATGGTGTGAGGACGGAAAAACCTTTCCAATTAGAATTAGTCACCTGTGAGATCCTAATTAACATTAGGAGTAAAATATCTATGTTTATTTCGGACCAGTCATGGGATAAGCCTGCGTTAAATTTATTGTAACACAGTGTTGACTCCTGCAATTTGAGAAGCTGGTCTCTGATAGAGCATTAACATCCCCACCTTATTTTATTTTTCCGTATTTTTAAAAAATTTTTAAAAAATTCTGGGTTGGTGGCCCAGTCACTTCCCTGCCCTTTAATTCCTGTTACCTCAGAGCCCAGCCACTCCTGGCGGCTCCTGTGTACCTTGGGAAGTGACCAAACAAAGGACTGATTCAGAGAGAACTCAAAGAAAAGCAGGTTGGCACTTAAACTTTAAACTTAAAAAGCAAACAACCAGGCAAATACTCGGCACAGAAATGGAGTGTGGATAGCGATCCTCGGCTGGTGATTACAGAGCTCTGTTTTGTATTCTTTTTTCCTCCGGTTAAGTATTGTAGTCTGTGCGTGGAGCACCCCCGATTTAGAGAGAAGGAAAATAAGATGGACCTCCGGGAAATCCACTAGTAACAATTACAGGAATGCACCAAGAGAGCAGTTACGTTTAAGTGAAGCATTTCAGAAATATCTAAAATGCCATTAAAATGTGATCTTGGAAGCAGGCCTGAATTGTAACTGCGGTCTGATAAACGGATGCCCCAGTCCATTGTCATGCCTCCTTGTCTTGCCTGGGGACAGGCTGTGATGGCAGAGGGGCCGGGGACTGAACAGAGTTCAGAGAAGGTAACCAGCAAGAGAAAGAATTCGGCCGTGTGTTAGTGATACCCAGGGAGAGGATGCTGCCCCCACTGAGAGCGTCGTTTGGAAGGTTTGGCTTTTGGACCCCTGAGGTGGCTCTAGACTAGCCTATCAAATCTTGGCAACGCAGTCACTGACTCCTTTTCTGAATTTATCCCCCAAGAAACCATCTGTGCGTGCTCTGGCTTCTGTGCAGCTTCCTTACAGGGAGAGGCTTTTCCGATCAGCCACTATCTTATGCTAGATGGTTTGATGGGTGCATTGCTCATGATAAACTAAGAAGTTGACATTTTGGCTTCTGTGAGATCACTTAAGGTCAATCAGTCCTAAGAAGCAGATCACTTCAGTAAGGGCTGGCAAAGCTGTTCCAGGGGCTGCCGAGCCAGGGACCCGATCCTGGACGCCGCCCAGAAGCTGGCTTCTTTCTCATCTTGCTGTAACTGCTAAAATATAAAAGGACTACGGGCACTGCAGGGAAGCCTAATAGGAATTCAGGGCATGCTTAATCCATCAAGGTTAGACGCTGCATTTGAAATCATCATGCATTGCCCTGAGTCTTTACTTATAAACTCTGAACAATAGATTTTGGTGATCTAAAGCCTACTTTTTTTCTCATACACATTTTCATATTTTTCCTTATGTGACCTATATGGTAACTTTATGTCCAGGTGCAAATGATGAACATTTTAGAATAAAAATATCTGTAAAAGAGGAAGACCGTTGGAAATCCATTCTTCACGGACATCGTGTGGCTGCTTCACGACCATTCCAAACCACACTTTATTTTTGAGCTGGAATTAATACTACAAGTAGATATTGTTGTTTCAAAATATCCTGTAAAGGAAGGCAAGGGATCATTCTCATACCAGATGCTTCTCTTCCCAGTGGGAATATGCAAAAGGCTTTTATGAGCCAGGTTCCATAAGCACACGGGGTAAGAAGCGTAGACCATGTGTTCAAATGAAAGCATAAGAAGAATGTTGGTCTCGGGAATGCTGGAGCTGAACTAGAGGACAAGAGCCAAGGCTCTGCCCCTGTAAAAAGGGTCATAAAACCTGTAAGTGAGCAACCTCATTTTTCCAAAAATAAGAAAAATGGTTTTTCAAAATGAGAAATGCTAAAGAGTACCAGATCTTTCTCTTCACTCTTAATTGTTCAGAATGCATGACCTCATGCACTTACATACCCACCCTTAAGACAGTCATAAGGAAGAGAAACTTCAACATCACTTTTCTTGCTACTGCCACCAGCCTTTGAGAAAATAAATGGAATATTCACAGTGCCATAAAAAACCATGTATAGGTACAGAGTGACAGTAATAATGGGAGAAATACACAAAATACGAGAGAATATAATCTTGTCTCTGAAACACATGATTTGTTTTTTCAGTACTTACTCCACTGAAAAATATATTAGGTAACTAGATTTCGGTAACGATTTTCATTGTTATATTTTTGTTTTCGAAATCTAGTTACCCAATATGTGTGTGTGTGTGTGTGTGAATATATATATAAAATCCTCCATGAGGCAAATATTTTTATCTTATTTTTTTAAACTGCTGTATCTCCAGGACCTAGTATAGTACCTTGAATACAGTAGGCATTCAGTACACTCGTTAAATGAATTACTGGGTGTATCTTGTAGAGGGAAACATCACGATGAAAACATGAACCACTCCCTATGCCTGCTTTCTGGTTCAGCCCCAGGGGTAGACCTGATTTGCATGATGACCTAGAGAAAATGCCAGGTTTTGCAAAGGGTATCTGATGGTTCTATTCACGCCCTTTTCTCTGCTCTGAGCACAAGGAGTTTCTCTGTCTCTTTTCTCTGTCAGGGTCCCCATACTGCAGCCAAAACTCGGCACAGTGAGCCTGCCTCTTGGAGAGTTTTCAGGATTAATCAGACTTGAACCCTCATCCTGCTTCACCCTTTGCCTCCACTATGAGTGACGGTAATTGACATGATAGAAGCATTAGGAAAATTTTAACTAAATTTATTGAAACTCTCCTTCTACTCTTTCCTTCAGTTGTTACTTCTTGTGATATCCCAGTCTCCACTGCCTCTCCTTCCTGGCCTGGTCTTTCCTTGGGTCTAAGATTTATTACTGACACTCTCCAGTGCCTCCCTACCCACAACCTCCTACCGTTAAATGCCTGATAAGACAATTTCTCAAGATAAGTTGATAACTGACCCACAATCTTAGAATGTAACACAAGAAGCAGTTGGTGCAAGAATAGTGATCTAATCATCTTGAGACCTCATTTCTAGAAAGAGCTCTGATAATAATCAGTGTGGTAAACTTGGTCTGCTCAATCTCTCTGAGTTTCTTTTCTCAAGTATAAAATGTGAGGTTTTGTCTAGGTTAGTGTTTCTATAAGGAAGTGTGGTAACACTGGTTCAAGAACTTGTATTTCAAAAATATGTTCTAGGATCACATTTGTTTGGAAATTGCTATGTCCTTTATTACCTTCTTGAATATTATAGCAAGTTAAGGCTCTGACAAGTCCTGAATTAAGAAACTATTTTTCTTTACCTGATGATTTACTCTTTATGAGGCTTGGGTAACATGTTGGTAGTTCCCTAGAACTCTATGAAGGAATCTTTATTGAACTTTCTGGGAATCTTGGTTGCAATTACACATTCCTTTATCTCCAATGTTAGCTGCTGTGGGTATAGAGATAAGTAGGTCAGGATCTTGGTCTTTTAGGCATAAAAGATCAAATAGGGCAGAGAGAAAAATCAATGTTATAAGGGATGGCAATTTTAGACTAAATGTTTTTTTCAAATTATAATGGGCATGAGTATTGAGAAGTAAGCAGGGCTGCCCAGAGTCGGGGCAGTGGTGAGGAAAGGGAAGGTTTCATAGGCGAAGCTCCACTTGAGTTGAGCACTGAGGGGTGTTTACAATAATTCCTCAGGTAGAGAAAGTGTGAAAGGCTATTCCAGGCAGAAGGAATGCCATGGCATAGAGGCATAAAATACCAAGCTATATTCTAGTCCTGTGAAACAATTTTATGATTCTGGAGCAAGGAGTGGAGGCTGCCTGGGGAGAAAGGAGCAGGAGGAAGTCCTGGGAGATGGGTAGGAGTCTTCCTGCCATGTACTTTCAGTGTCATTCTAAGGAGTCTGAAATTTATCCAGTAGGTAACAGGAAAGCACCCTTAGCTGGGCTTCTAATCAGGGAAATTACATGATCAATAAGTATTTTACAAAGAGAATTATGGAAAGAAAAAGAGAAAAGTCTAGAGTATGGAGAGAACATTCTGGAGTGCTAGGGCTAATAGGAGGGGGAAGAAACTGTCAGGGAAACTAATTATGATACTATTGAAATGGTTCACATAAGAGATGATAAAAGGTTTAATAAAAGAATGAGATGGAGGAAACAGATTTGAAGGGAATTTAGAAGCTTCACAGATTGTGTGAAGTGATAGGATATGAGACAAGAAAGTAAAAGGAATGCAGAATGACTATGATATTTAGTTTGGACAAATGTGTCTTATCAGACTTACTGGGATAGGAATTTAGAGGAGTGAACTGTTTCATATAGATTTTGAATTGGACTGGGGAGTCTATTACATAGAGCACTTTTCCTGTAAAAACACATCCATTGATTTAAACTAACAACTATATATTTTTTAAAGGAGATACAGCATGTACAAAAAAAAAATCTATTCCAAACTGAAATTTGGTAGGGACTCCATACATGCTTGTCAACAAAACAGTATTTTAATCTATAAGTTTCTTTGGATAAGTAAAAAACAAATCCACTTGGTTTTTCATTCAGTCAAAAATTCTCTCTGTTTTGAGCCATGGATAATCCTATATATACTGATATCTCAGTAGAAATTCCAAAATGATTTCCATTCTCTAGGAGGGAACAGCACACAAAACACCAATAATTTTAGTGATTTAAATATTAAGTAATAATTTTTTGAATTACTTCTAGATTTGGTCTTAACACTAAATATTATTGCTAATACATTAAAAATATATTCTGTTTAGAGTTAAGCAGCGGGATTGTTTCAAAAGCATCTTTGTATATCAGTAAAAATTAGAAAAATGTTCTTTTAACTATTCAATTTTTTTAGAAGTTCATGCTTGCGTATTGTATAGAACATAACAAAGATTTTAAAGAATTATTTTTTCCAAAACCCTTTTGAAGTACAGGGTTCTTTTATTTCGGCGAGGGGGGCTTCTTTTTAGAGGCAGGATGTGGAGACTAGCATGACCCAAATTGTTTACACAAAGGCAGTCCACACTTCCCTAATTAGGTCAGAGAATTTTGCCTTTACCTGCAACAGCTGCCTTCTATTAGTACTAGAAACAAACTGTACAATCTATGGTCATTGAACTATAGCCACCTTCTCGTTCTGAATTTTTTGTCCAAGAGACCAGGAATCCAGAAACTGAGTTGGTGGTGAGGAGCTTTGCTGGACATAACTTATCAGAGGAAGGGAAGTACAGTGTCCACCTTAAAAACAACCTGGACTATCGAAATGGCTACACATTATAAAAGAACGCAATTGGGGTAGTCAGAGAGTGACTCCTGAGAATGTTTTCCCCCTGTTACATCCTAAAGAAGTAAAGATATAAACAGAATGTTTTTATGATAGGCAAGGCAGCCTCTCCCTCCTGCACTGCATTTAAGGAAGTGCCATGAAATTGTTTTGAAATAGATTTAAAAGCTTTGGGAGGCAGGTACATGTAATGGTTGTTACCACCATTCTGGGGTCAAGGATAGAAGGTTTCTACACCTAAACCTTCAGATTGGGCAGATTCAAAATGCATTGTATTGCATCTGAAAGAAAAATTGCATTTTTGAGAAAATGCAATGCAAAAATGAACTGAGACACAATATCCCTTTATGTCAGAGCAAAGCAACCTTTCTTCTGTATTAGCCGAAACAGAGGGCAGGCAAGTCCGGTTGTGGTTTCTGAAATCTAACAACCCAGTATCGCTGTGCCATTCTCTCCCGGGTTCAGTGCCACTCCCTTAATTTGATATCTGTTTACTTTAGAGGAGGCAGTTTTTTTGAAAAAGAATCATAAATATCCTGGCCCGGTGCCCCAGAGCCATGACAAGCAAAAGAACATACTCGCCTAGAGAAGATAGCCCTTGAGATATTTAAATGTGTGGGTTAATTTTTTATCCACTTTAATAACTAGATTATTCCCCCCCCTCCCCCCTGCTTTCTATTTCTGCCCTGAAGCCGCTTGGGCACAGAATCTCTGCAGGCAAATTACTCCGGAGCACATTGCCGGGCAATCCTGTACCGACCAGCTAAATTCACAGCATCTGACTCCTGATCCGTTTCCGACATGGCAGGTGTGAATAGCTGTATAAAATATTCCATGTTTATCTTCAACTTTGTGTTCTGGGTAAGTGTTTTTCTTTTAATTATCAATTTTATGCAGCAAAGGGGATCTTGATATAAATATCGTGAACAAGAACAGACTCTGCGCTAGAGAAACAGGAGGAGGGAGAAAATGTATTTTCCATTTACTTGTTTGGATTTGTTTGTTCTTTCTTTGGCTGTTTCAGTAATTGGAAAGGAGCCAATAACCCGAAAAAGTGCACCTCAGGATCTGTGAGGATAAACATTTTCTAAATGTTTTGATAATGTTGCAAAACAATCACAGAGGGGGAAAAATACCCCTTAATTAAAGGACAGTTATTCTTAGTTGTATAGCAGGCAGGCCTCCCTTAGTTTTAGGACCCTGTGGGAAAATTCTGATCTGCTTGCATCCGGATGGAGCCCAAGCCCCTGAATCCTGACCTTCACATCTGGGGTTGAAACAGGTGGATGGTGGGGTGTCAGAAGATAAAGACCTCAGATGAGGATTATTTTCAGAGACCCACAGAAGAAACAGTGGGTCGTAAAGAACTTGAGAGGGAAACAATAAAAGTATTGAATCGTGAAAGGTTAAACTAAGCTGCTAGGTTTGTATCAGCAATTTCAAGTTAGGATTTTGATGTGTCATCACCCCACCTTTTAATCAACAGGTTTTGTATTTTAGTAAGTTCTTGTGTTTCCCTCAAAAGTCTGTTGACATAAGACGTACCAAATAAGTTGATAAGTGGAATCTAACATTGGAAAATGGAAAAATAAGATATGGAAAGGCAATAAGGTAAATAAGGCAGTAAGGGCAGGCAGGGATGTTGGAAAACTGACATTATTCTTTTTAGTATATATGGTGCAATTTTAAAAGAAAAAATCATTTTGTATACTGATTTAAAAACTAGCTTATGCAGTATAAGCAGGAGAGAGTCGTGGTTTTGTTTTTTGCCTGGTTACCTCTAGGAAATAGGCAGCTGGTCTCTAAATGCTGGTAAATTTCTGTTCTATTAAAATAATGATGTACTTAATTAAACAATAACTGTAAGAATACAGCCTTACCGTATAGAATGACTTTCTGTTCAATGTCCAGTAACTCTGAGTACAGGTGATATGTAGGTGAAGTAAGTGAGCATATAAATAGATAAGATAAAATGAAGAAGGTTTGCTCTTTGTACTTTCTCTTTTCTCTAGGAAAATGGGCTGCCTTTGTAAACAGTAAATAAAGCTCATGAATATGCCAGTTTTTTAAGTTAGTCTTGATAAATTTCTTCCCTTGAATATTTAAAATTGGTTAAACATTGAGAGTAGAATATAAACAAAGAAATGCCTGTGTACTTTTTGGTTGGTTTTGTTTTTAGCTTTTTATTACAGAGAACTTTAAACATTCACAAAATAGGACAGGATAATCAATGCCATCATCCAGCCCCAAGGGCCGTGAAGCCGTGGTCAGTCTTTCCCTGTTCATAGTCTCATCCAACTTCCCTGCCCTGTATTCTTTTGAAGCAAATCTCAGATATACTATTTCATCTGTAAATATTATAGTACATATCTCAAAAAGATAATTCTTTTTAAAAATGTAACCACAGTGTTGTCATTATCACACTAAAAACTTACTGAGAATTTCGTAATTGATTATCAAATATCCATCCAGGGTTCAAATTTCCCATTGCCTCATAAATGTCCCTGCTTGAATTAAAATCCAAATGAGGCCCATACATTGTGCCCATACATTGTTATATCTTTCATGTCAATGTTCATCTTTAGATTATCCCTCCATTCTTATCTCTTATTTTCTCCCTTGAAATTCATGTGCTGGTGTGTGTTGTCCTGTCACGGTTTTCACAGTCTGGATTTTGCTATCTTCACACCCACGGTGTATGTAGTTTAACATGTTCCCCATCCTCTGTATTTTCACTGATTTAGCAGTCACATCCGGCAGCTTGTAAAAGTTCAAGTTATTACTTTTGGCAGTTACAACTACTTTATAAGTGATACTGTGGGCTTTCATCAGGAGGCACATAAAGTCTGACCATGTCACTTTTGATGATGTTAGTAGCCGCTGACGCTCAAGAACCTAAGTCCTTAGTTCCGTAAGCATTTCAAATTAGCGATATTACATTTCTAGTACTTTTCCATTATTTATTAACCATAATACTTTCCGTGAAAAGAAATGTATCAGACTCATTGGTTAGCAGTGGTAGCCAGTTTTTATCTTAAAAGGCAGCACAAATGTTTCTTACTCTTTACCTAACAGATTTCAAAATAATGAATTAATTTTTTGGTATTATACAACAGTGATAAGCAAGTATTTCTTTAAGTATCCTATGAAATAATAAATTTAAATAGTTTTTATAAAAAAATATATCTTTATTGACTTCAGAGAGAGAAAGAGAGCGAGAGAAAGAGGTAGAAACATCAATGATGAGAGTCATTGATCGGCTGCCTCCTGCACGCCCCCTGCTGGAGATCGAGCCCGCAACCCCGGCATGCACTCTGACCAGGAATCCAACTGTAGTCCCCTGGATCCCAGATCGATGCTCAACCACTGAGCCACGCCCGGCTGGGCTGAAATAATACATTTAAATGTCATCAGAGCCCTCATCCTTATTGATATGCAATTTATTCCATCTTTGGCCAATGGGAGCATAGTGAGTTGGCTCCTGAGCTCTTTTGAACTGACCCTAAGAACTCTAATAACTTCTTCACTATGAGGTATGACAAGATTTTTCAGGCTCACTTCCCTATTTCCTGCCCCAGCCTGAATGCAGCTGTTTCTCCAGCAAGCCTTGCTACCCATTTTTTAAAAAACTGTAACCATTGTCTTTTTATGATAAAGAATATATAATGGCTCATTTAAACAAACCAAAATATGAATATGCCAATAAATACATAGTTCTTATTTTAATAACATGTCCCAAAGTACCCAAACCAGTAGCAATTCTCACTATGAAATTATAAAACAGTTGAAATATATCTCCGTTATAAAAATACAGCATACAAAGTGAATACATCAGAGGTCAGTGTTTCATTAAATAGGCAACCAGGAATTTGGGATAAATCTGAATTTTAAACCACTATGATAAAGACAGTCTAAGAAAGGAGCCTGTTATAGGTTCAGGATGATATATTTAAGATCAGAGTTCAAAGTGAGTTATAGACTTCTGTGCCATGCTGTTCCTTGGCATTACTGTTGCTTTCCTGGGGAGCTCTGATTATTTTATAGTTACCATTATTTTTCCAATTTTCTGATAATGAAGACAAAGTCTGATACTGTAGATTTCAATTAGATATTTCTAACTCCCTTGGGACAAAGGCCTTGTTCTTACCATCAGCATAGTGGTAGGATCTACAATTTCTATATACGCATCTTGAAATGGAGTCTTTGGGTGAGAGCAACAGTTATAAAGATCAATAAGAACTTTTCAGCCAACAGGCAACACCTTTTTATTCAAAATCTAGACAGCAGGAGCAGTCTTTGAGGTTAAGGAGCCATTCCTATTTCTACTCTTCCTTTTACCCATAACCCAGAGTTCTCAGTTGGAATTTTATAGTCCTTCATAGGAAATTAGCAATTTGTTACATTTCTAATGTTTACTTACGCAAAATTTTAACGGTCCCACTGATGTGGTTTTCATGTAGATATACAGGGCCTTATGTTTTTAAATGCGTTCTTTCTGGTGTAACTTGCGAAACTAAGCCTTTGCAAAGTAGGGCCAGATGTTGAAATATCTGTAAGATATGCATATGGCCATTTAATTTAAACATACCGGTTTCTTTTGTGAGAGAACTTGAGATATGCCACATAAATATGCAGTGATTTCCATTTGTTAGAATTAGTAATTGAAGAAAAACACGTGAAAGTGAATATCACTTCTAACCACTCATGTTAGAGGCTGATGTGAGTTAGAGTGACTTGGAGATGCTGTAGATAACAGGTAAATTATAGGTACAAAGCCTATTTCTCTGAGTCTTGTGACAAAACAGATGAACTGCCCACATTTTGTTATGTCCCTCTCAGATAAGTCAGGCTTGGGGGTGCTGTAGATGCTCGAGGTGTCTTAGGAGTCTGGAAAAGCACGAAACGCAGGGCCTTGGGCCAGTGGGTGCAGTGGAGCCATTGCCAGTGGCGGGGAGCCACGGAGAGGCCCCTCTTTATGAAGGAAAGGAAAATGAGGGAACATTACCAACAGCAAACGAGGTGAGGAGAGAAGGAGGAGCCAACATGGAAAGCCAAATGTATCAGCAAGTGAAAGAAGCCCATGCATGAGGCAGTTTGAAGAGAGCAGAAGGAAGCCAGAATTTGGAAAGTGTCCAGAAACCAGCGTTTTGATGTTCATCACTGTATTTTATGTGGTGCCTGGGTCTCTAGATTAGATGTTCTGAGAGCAATTAAAAGAGTTGATGCAGAGCAGACATACCTAGCAGATAGGCTACATTAAAAAATAAGGCACAATTATATTTCATTCTGTCAGCTGATGAAATCCCTCAAGATAAAGATTTGACCATGGCAGAAATGTGTGAACTTTGTAAATACAGCTGTCGCCTGCCACTATGCAATCAGTGTGGAGCTATAACAATGACAAAAGGCATCAGAGCCCAGTGATTGAGAGCTCAGGCTAACCTCAGCTCCTGTGTCACTAGCTGTGTGACCTTGGGGAAGCTAGTCAACTTGTCTGTGCTTTACTGTTCCTTCATCTGTAAAACTCTGGGGATAGTAGTGGTATCTACCTCATGGGGTTGTTGTGAAGATTAAGTGATTTAATTCCTATAAAGAACTCAGAAAAATGCTAAATAAATGTTTAAGGAACAGACACTTCAGCCAACCTTGTAAAGGCATTTTTATGAGACAAAAATATAAAATCACTGTGCATAGTGATGAATAAATTCCAATGTTGGATTTTCAAACAGAAAGGAAAATAAGATGTCAAGGATTATGATAAGGCAGCAATTCTTCTAGCATAAATTAAGGGAATGGAAAGAAAGTGTACTTTGTAAACAGACAGACTCAAATCCTGAATTCACTCCATATTGCTCTGTGTCCTGGAGCATGCTCCCTGACTTTTCTATGCCCCAGTTTCTGAACTTGTAAAATGAGGGTGATCATTTTACCTGGCAGGATTAATTATGAAGATTCACTGAGCTACTTTATGAAAGCCTGTAACCAAGGATTGACATTCAATAATAGTTCAGTTAATGCTATCTTCCCCAAGTCCAACCATCATACTGCTTTTTAATTTAAAAGTATTGGAATCTGGTGTGATAGTGTTTTATACATGATGGGCTTTTAAAACTTAAGTGTAATTTTAGCCCTACTCTGACCCTCCTCTGGCCTCATGGGGCAAGAAATCTGGACGTCCAGCAGAATATGCTCGCCCTAAACCCGGCCTCCATCTTGAGCACCTGGGACCATAATTTCCCTGCGCAAATGGCCCCAAACCTGTTTCTAAGGTCTGCACAAACCCTGCTCCAGAAGGGTCAAGAGGGAGCTATTTGCTAGGGATGAGAACAGGTTGTAAATAGGCCTGGCTCGCAGGCTGAGGGATCCTTACCCATTCTGATATGCCCCTCGGAGTTCAAGACAGAACCTGAAGGGAGGGAGGGGGCCCAGGCTGGCTGTCCCCATGCCACCCCCTTCTGGCAGCAAACTCAGAGAATTCTAAATCAAACCTGCCTTTCAGGTCATTAAGTGGGTACCTTTGTCAAGGTAGGAAGAGAGAATACATTTTGTTTATGTTTATCTCCTTTAGTTATAACTTCTCAATATAGAGACCTTATGGTCTGTTATTTGTATTCTTGCCCCAGGCCCTGCAAATGTGTATACAGGTCTGCAGGTGTTACTTTATGGCAGTTGTACTTTGAAACAAAGTGATAAAAACATTCCTGAGTGTGCATAATTTTATCATTCAGAAACAGGATGGTAATCAAATGCTGAACATTTATCTCTCTTTACATAGTTTGAAGTTATGTGAATTTCAGTGATTTTTAGACTTCAGTGCAGGAAAGATAGCCTGAAGCAAAACGTGATTGATTTCTTTCCCTTACATTTAGAGATATTTAAGATTAGAATTTGCAGCAGTTGTGCTGGGTGCTTGGATTACTTCATAGGTTTAGAAGATGCACATGAATGCAACCACAGGGACACATCGCTGTGCACTTAACATGCATTGATACAATAAATATCATTCATTTTGGGAAGATAGAAAAACCATAATAGCAGAGCCTTCTAAGAATTGAAGGGTTTAATTTACTCCACTGGTTTAGAGCATCAGAAGATCAGATATAGTGTGAGGGCCGGGGGTCATCTCTGTAAATCAGAGCGGCACTAGGCCATGCCTGCAGAAATAAATGCACAGCAACCTCCCCTCCAACAGGAGAGCTGAGAATTAACATGACCCCCGTTGTTAGAGAGTGAGGCAAATTAATAAGAAGTCAGAGTAGGTTCATTAAAGCATGAATAAGAGAAAAATCAGCGTAAGTCCCAATAAAAAACACCACTGAACTAGTGAAAGGGAAAGTCACCCTGAAGCCTCAGAGGATAGGCACACACCCCTGAAAGAAACACTCCAGCATCCTGAAAAAATATCAGGAAATCGGTACCCACAATGCAATGCCGGAAAACCCCCCCCATGAAGTGGTGACTGGAGGTCATAAGAGAAGATAAAGTTTACTGGAAAACCATAGGATGAGATGAGAAGAGAAATGGAAAAAATTAACAAGTACTGCAAAAACCCCAGAAACACAATGATAGAATTAAAATCCACTCTAGAAATCACATGACGTGGAGGCAGTGATATGGAATCCCAAATTGGGAAGCTCTGCCAGAGGAAAATAAAAAAGAGACAAATGATATGAAAGGAGATGGTAGATCGAGAGAACAGAAAACAGAGCAATGATCAAACTAATATAAAAATTCTCATGAGCAACGATCTCACAGGTTGTATCATCTTACTACAATGCAGTTAAACTAGACTTTTGAGTAAATGTTTAATGAAAGAGGAAACTTGGCAATTAACACCAGTGGTACTGAGCCAAAATGTTAGGGCTGTACTCATGATCTCTTGTGTTCTGGGGTTATCGTAAAAACAAATCTCATAGTTACCAAAATTGTCCATTTGGCTATTTTCTTATTCACTTGTAACCTCTTAGGAGCAGCACAGGAAAGTTTCCCTTAAGTTTATCTTCAAGTGTCTATTTTGGACCAATAATGATATAGCTCCATAGTACACCCTTCCTCCTAGCATAGCACTATGCACTTTCTTCCTTTTTTCTTTTTTTAATTCTCACCCAAGGATATGTTTTATTGATTTAGAGAGAGAGAAAGAGAGAAAGAAACATCGATGTGAGAGTGAAACATCAATTGGTTGCCTTCTGTGCTCTCCTGGACCGAGGTACGTGCCCTGACCCGGAATCAAATCTGGGACCTTTTGGGGAATGGGACGACTCTCCAACTAACCGAGCCACCCAGCCAGGCCTTCTTCCATTTTTGACATTCTTAAAAAACACTTTGATAAACACCCAAATCAAAAGATACAGTTGAGAGAGAGGGAGTAGGCATGGTTGGAGGACACATTATCTGAGAAGCAGATGAATCTGCTTGTTCTATATCATTTGTTTCTGTCCTGGGTGGTGCTTCCCATTTTCTTCCTACTCTGTCTTAGTCTGCTTGGGCTGCCATGGCAAAACAGCATAGAGTTGGTATGTTAAACAACAGGCATTATTTTCTCACAGTTCTGGAGGCTGGAAGTCTAAGATCAAGGTGCCAGCTAGTTTCGGTTCCAGTGAGGCCTCTCTTCCCGACTTGCAAATGGCTACCTTCTTTTGTGTCCTCACATGGCCTCTCCTCCCTGTGTGTGTACAGAGAAAAAGAAAGATTTCTCTCTCTTCCTCTTGTTATAAGGTCTCCAATCATACGCTTTTATGATCTCATTTAAATTTAATTACCTCCTAAAAGCTCTACCTCAACATATGAGTCACATTGTGAATTAGGGCTTCAACATCCCAATTTAGGGGGAATATAACTTAGTCCATAGCATGCCCATAAGTAAGCATCAAATTACCTCATTTCTTAGTATGCTGGCTCAGACCAACAGCATCCTAACTCAATAAAAAAAAAGATGTCCTGCTCTGGCCCGTGTGGCTCAGTTGGTTGAGCATTGTCCCGTGTACCCAAAGGGTGCCAGTTCGATTCCTGGTCAGAGCACATACCCAGGTAGCCATACCCAGGAGGCAGCTGATTGATGTTTCTCTCTCACATCGATGATTTTCTCTCTCTCCCTCACCCTTCTTCTCTCTAAAAAAAAAAATCAATAAAACATATTTTGAAAATTAAAAAAGAAAAAGATGTCTCAGGACAAGAGCTGAGTGACAACCACAATGACTCACTGGGGGCAGCGGTGGGGGTGGAAGTAGACCTAGTGGGTTCTGCAGTGTCCACTGTGGGCCCCACATATCAACCTATTTCCTTTTACAACCTTATCAAGAGAAAGAAAGACAGAGTTAGACATGTTTTTCTTAATTTATACTACCAGTTATTTAAAACAGTAGAAAATGATTGGGGAACTAACCCATAAGTACAAACTGGAATAGAGCTCCAAGAACTATTATGACCAATCTGAAAACAATTGGCATAAAATAGGTTAGTATCAATCATGACACTAGAATGATTGTTCTTGACAGAAAATAAATTTACTTTTAAAGTTGTTTAACAAATTTATGAATGATTTCATGTTACTAAGACTCTGATTTTTACATATGAATTCCTTCAATAAGCTGAGGATGATATATTTTAAATATTTGTTTCTTTTTGTGTTTATGATGAAGTTTCAAGAAGGGATGGAAATGATAGTTTGGCCAACTTCAAAATCCCTAAGAATATTCATCTAACTGTGAAGATTGAAGTTGGCCAAACTATTCTTGACTTCTGAAGTAATTGAATACTCTTTCTTTTTAAAGACTGTAATTTGTTAGAGCAGTTATAGGTTCACAGCAAAATTAAGAGGAAGCTACAGAGATTTTCCATATACCCCTGGTCCCCACACATGCATAGATTCCCCCATTATTGATAACAGTGGCCAGAGTGGTACATTTATTACAATTGATGAACGAACATTGACACATCCTAATTGCCCAAAGACCATAGTTTAAGTTAGGAGTCACTCTTGATGCCGTATATTCTATGGGTTTGGACAAGTGTGTAATGACATGTATCCACCATTATATTGTCATACGGAGCATTGTTTCACTGTCCTAAAATCTGTGCTCTGCCCATTCATTTTGTCCCTCCCCTAGCAATACCTGATCTTTTTTACTGACTCCATAGTTTTGCCTTTTCCAGGATGTCATATAGTTGAACTCATCCTGTATGTAGCATTTTCAGATCGGCTTCTTTCACTTAGTCATATGCATTTAAGTTTCCTTTCTATTCCTTCATGGCTTGATAGCTCATTTTTTTTTAGCCCTGAATAATATTCCGTTGTCTGGATCTACCTACGGAAGGACATCTTGGTGGCTTCCAAGTTTTAACAGTTATGAATAATGCTTCTATAAATATTCTTGGGCAGGTTTTTGTGTGGACATAAGTTTTCAACTCCTTTGGGTAAATACCAAAGAGCATTATTCCTGGATCATATGGTAAGAGTATATTTAGTTTTTGAGAAACAGCCAAATTGTCTTCCAAGGCAGCTGTGCCATTTTGCATCCCACCAGCAATGAATGAGAGTTCCTGTAGCTCCACATCCCTATCAGCATTTGGGGTTATCAGGGTTCCAGATTTTGGCTGTTCTAATAGGTGTGTAGTGGTATCTCATGGTTGTTTTGACATCCCTCTTTTAAATATTAATGTTACAGATAACTTTTAGTGGTTGAGAAGACTAAAAGTTATTATTTGAGGGGGAAATATGGTTGATTTAATAAAACTCCTGAATAATTTGATGTCTAAACAACTGAAAAAATGAACTAAAAAGGTCACATAGAAACAAACAAATGTAAGGGTTTAAACAATATTACACTCTTAGTTTCTAAGCATTCTTAAAGTTTTCTTAATAGTTTCATCAGTAAATATCAGATAAAGATGATAATAATATCTATTTAAATAATTAAAACTATTATTTAAATAGATATTACTTAAATATCTATTTAATACTATTTCCAGTTAAAGCTAAAAGCCAGAGCAACTATTAAGATAATCAATGTAAATATTCCTGTGAAAGAAGAAAAAGAAAATATCAATGAACAAATAACAAAAAATCCAGCTGCTATAAAATTACTGAAAATCCCAGAGTCTCATTATCATTTGACATAAATTCTTACAGACTTATTTATTAACAAAGAACTGCTAAAATGAGTACTTTCTCTTCATCTGCAAATGGAATTGGAATTAGTCGAAACAGGGAGAGGAAATAAAGAGAGTTTTCAGGCTGTTTTAGTTTTTAGAGCTGTTTTATCAATGGTTTGTATTTTATAGTGTGTGTATGTGTGTGCCTGTAAGATAATTCAATTGTGCAGTTTATTTGGTGATTTGATAAAAAGCTTTGGTTTCTCATTGCATTCCTTATTTTGTAGGCGTAGAAGCATGTAGTAGAGGCAGGATTGGATCAGAAGTGGTGCTGGATTTTCTCGATGTGACTGTGATCTGTCAAGAGTTCTAGTTTCTTTATCTGAAATGAAGAGTTTGAACATGGATGATTTTTGAGATCTTTTAGGGAACACAGATTCTCTGGTTATTCAGCTACTCATGGCACTCCCTATACTTTACCAAAGCCCTTCACTCTACTTCCATGACTAACTAATGAGCAGCCACTAAAAATGAAACTGCTGTTTTGAGATCCCAGACCCAGGGCTCAACGGTGCGTGAAAGCAATGATGCTGCAAGGTCACCGGGCTTGGGGGACTCAGGCAGTTCTGTGTCAGAGCGCTGTAAGGCCAGAATAGTCTAGAAAGTCCTCCAAGGCCTGCTGTGTTTGGTATGTAACCATGTTTGTTCTCAATATATCTAATAATAGATCTTTGATTTTTTTTTTTTTTTTTTAGGCCACAACATATATATCTTTAAAAAAACCCACCAACCTAAAAGACGGGTTTTCCTTACACGAAAGTAAAATGTGTTTCACATTTCATGTGTTGGCCTTGGTCCAAATTAAATAATCTGGTAAAGTCATTAAAGGAATTTAAGACTTTAAGTACTGTTCCTCATTGTTGCTCTTCTCTGGGTAAGCTTTACTACCTAAAAGCTTATTTTAAAAGAGTTTATTTGGGTACAAAAGTGCCATGAATTCTTGTTGCTTAACTGCAAATTTTGTCAGATGTTCTACTTCTCCGTCTACCCCAACTTCTTGCTTCTTGATCTTGAAGGAATGTTTGGTAATTGGTCAGCTACTCTCATGTTTTTTGGTCTAAGACAGTTTCTCAGAGACAAACCCAGAGCCTAATAAGGATATTTTGTCTTTAAACTGTTGTGACTTATCTTTTGTATGTTAAAATCCAGCAAAACTACTGAGTTAGAACTGAAGCATGGAAAATCCTCTGTCCCCTCCCTGGTGGTAGGGATGACTTCTCGTCCTAGACTCGAGAATGGACTGGGGATGGGAAACAGATTATTCTTATCAAACTTACCAATTACAGTGGACATTTTAACAGTTATCCGCATAGGGATATGCCTCATTTATGTCTTTTAGGGTGTAATGGTATAATTAATGATAGACAATTGTAACCAGATGGCGAGGGGTATGCAGGATTAGAGTTGCAGTTTATCTTCATTGTGCTCTAATACATGTTTTTCTTTGCCTGCAGCTGAGTGGTATCCTGATCTTGGCATTGGCAATTTGGATACGAGTAAACAAACATGAGCAAGAGGTAAATAAATAAATACAAGCTTCTCCAATACCAAACTAGATTATTTTTCCTAAATGATGAAAGGAATGACAGTAAGTATTTCCGTAGCATTTTCCTTAACTGCCTCCTATAATTATTTGCATTGGTAAGTGATTTTAAAATTTAATTCAATTTAATTAATCAAAAGTACTTACGATGTGACTGACTGTGTTAGGCACGGGTCAATTTTTCTGGAGAAAGGAGATGTTATTCTAAAAATAGGAAGATTGGGATGAACGTGGAGGTGGGAAGGGGTCCCGGTGGGAGCTGGCGGCTTCTGTTATTTGCTTCAGGTCAGCCTGAAGTGTAGCTGGGGGACATGACCACCTTTCCACCTCACCAAGAACAATTTTTGTAGCGTAAGGTATTGACAGTAATTTGGCTTAGCCCGAGGTGGGGTGGTGGGCCGAAAGGAAAGGAGGTAAGTTCTCGTGGAGATTTTGAATCTGTTTTAAAGGCAGCGGTGTAGAAGATGGTTGCCCATTCCCGGTGGCGATGGCAGTGAGCGTAACTCCTTGTAACGGGAAGGGGCTGGCCCGCTGCTGTGGCTCAGCGGGTGCCTGGGGGTGCCCAGCGCTTGGTGCAGGTCGGATCCGCACGGCCTCCCTCCCCGCCGCACACTGTGCCCTGACCTGTGGCAAAGCTCCCACCAGGATTTCCGCAGGTCTGGAGGACGTTTCGTTCACACATTCAGTTCTGGCTTCAGTCTCTGGGCTCCACAGGTGCTGTTTCTGTTCCACGCCGCAGTGTGGCAAGTGGGGAAGGTGCGGTGCGGGAGGGCTGTGTTATTAGTTCACGCAGCACCTCGCGGCACCATTTCCCGGTTCCCCGCTTCCATCCTCCCCCTCCTTCTCAGGGGCCGCTGCGCCCTTCCAATTACTATTCTGCCCGCACCCGGGGCAGTTTTCTTGTTCTTTGTTTTCTCTGGGCTCCTGCCACTGCTCAGGGTCACCTTATCTACTGCTGGGGCCTTTCCTTTCCAAAGCGCTTTACCAAAAAGTTTTCTCTCTAAGAGCAGTGCTGACTCTCATTTGATAATTATTAAGTCATTAATAAGCTGGCAATTAACGTAATGCATTTTAAATGAATTAATTTATTCTTATTGTTTAATTTTTCAATTATAGTTGACATTCAATATTATATTAGTTTCAGGTGTATAGCATAGTGGGTAGACATTTATATAAATTATGAAGTGATCCCAAAGTAAGTCTAGGATCCACCTGACGCCATGCCATACATAGTTATTACAATACTATTGACTATATCCTTTATTAATTCATTATACCGTGGTACAGCTAAATGCCTTTGGACATAGCCTAGCTGAAAAAAAGATTAAAAGGAAATTAACACTTGTTCTGAATGGGCGGCTTTTCTAGACTCCTCCCTCCCTCCCTCCCTCCTTCTCTCCCTCCCTCCTTCTCTCCCTCCCTCCCTCCCTCCCTCCCTCCCTCCCTCCCTCCCTCCCTCCCTCCCTCCCTCCCTCCCTCTTTTACTTATTTTTCTTTTCTTTTAAAATTATGCTGGCTACCATTAGAGAACCCAGAGAATCACAGTAGAAATTAACTGCTTCCTCATTCTGTGTCTCACTGTGTTGAAGAAACTGAGTGAGGGACAGGTGTGGCAACTAGTTGGTAACATCCTAGTCTATCAGGATTTCATTTATTGTATTAGGTTGATAAATGTAACTGTCACTTCCTAATGGCCTTGGGCTTTGAGCTTTGAGCCCGTTAGTGGTATCTGAAGACGTACAGAATCTCTGTTGTCTAGAAACTAATGTCTGACTATGGGACTCAAGTTAACACAGAGATTAATAGCCATTTATTTAGAGGATACTTTGGCCTTTTAAAGATGTGTGTACAGCCTGTATTTTATTATTTATTATTTCTGGTTGATATGGGAACATTTTCTTTTCCCCCAGTGCTTCTGGTAAACAAATTTGGTGTTTAGTCTATCAAGAAATTACACAGATTGAATGTATCAAAGGGGAGCTGTTGTCCTGGAGAGGGTGTTACTCCACATCTGGGGATAAGAATAAGTTAACAGAACTAGACAGCATCTTTAGTTCCATTTTGCCTCTTAGGCTCTTTCAGCCTCTAACCCTGAACAAAAGTCGGTACCTGCCAGGACAACATTAACCAGCTTGACTTATGTGAAATTTTAGCTTGATTTATATTTATCCAAAGTCAGTGACAAAGAATCCAGACTATACAAGGAACTGAATTTTACTAGTGGAAAACAGTGGTTGCAACTTTAGAAGGAGAAACCTGAGCATAAACACGGAAAAGAAGGGTGTCAGGGAGGCCTAGGTGAACATCTTCTAGCACATCTCTTTGTGCTGAAGTGTCTCCTAAAGATGTTTGGTTCTCCTTCAGGGTAAACTCAGCATCCTGGGGCAAAGCATATGGGCAGCCATTCATGTCCCAGGAGATCTCTCAGAATCCAAGAGGACCCTGAGCTGCCTTCTTCCAGTTCAGCCATTCCTCTTTCTTTACAAGTTCTCCCCTAGGCCTAAGACACACTCAGACGCTGTTCATCCAAGACAGCTTTAGATACTCTGCTATCCTTCTCCTGGAGCAAACACTTGAACTCAATTTCCACTTCTTTTATGAGTAAGAAAAGTCACTTGTTGGTCTGAACTTAGAACAGAGACCCTCAGAAAACCAACACCGTGCTTTCTGACCAGTCTTTGGCTGTGGGTCACCTGCCCAGATCAGACAGAAGAGCTTCATTAATCTGCTTAATAAGTGCTGGCCACATTATCCAGGTCTCACTTGCAGATGTTTCCCTGTCTGGGTATCTAAGCAAAGTTCAGATAACTCAGTGAGGCTTCAGCCCTCTCAGATGCCTTAGGGTTTGCCTGCACTGGTCACAGCATTCTAGTGAAGCAGTAGTTGATGGTGAGTGGGTAGAGCGCGTTTCCTAATGCTGTGGGTTTTTTTTGTTTTTGTTTTTGTCATTTTCTATTTTGACCCAGATGCCATGCCTATTTATTAACAAAATGGATTTTTTAGCTCCAATCTTAACGAGCAAACACACCACACTCAAACACAAAACATGAAAACAAACAAAAAATCTTTAGGGCATATGTAAATGGAAAGGTTTCTAAATATGTCAATTGAAACATTATCTGTAAGTGCAGACTCTTAGAGACAAAGGAGGCCCTAGATATCAGAGAGGCTGACCCACTTCTCTTTATAAATGGGAAACCGTCCCCAGCACAGTTAGTTTGACTCGTCCAGTGTTAGAAAGAAACTTAGTTACATATTAGGACCCAGTAGAATACAGATCTTTGTTCTAAGGCTTTGACCACTTCAGCACATTCCTTCCTACTTACTGTTTGTCGAATAAAGGTTCCCTCTAGGCTATGAATTGGTTGAAAATGTCATTTACATGTCTGTAGTGTCTTTTGTATTTCTTCTTAAGGGAGCTGACCCACATGATGTGTAGAAGATTCTAGGAGGAAGAGTTTCTGATTTAGTCTAAGAACTAATGCTCTACCCGAAACAAACCGGTAGATAGAGGTTATACAAGAAAGACGGGCTGCATGTGGCCCTCAAGCATAACACAGGCGCAGGGTTTCACTGTTTAATCATGATACACCTTTGGATATATTTGGAGGACAAGTGGTAGATTGAGGCTAGGTGTTAGGAAGGTGATGAAGAATATGTGTGAGGGGAAGAAGAATCGAATTACGCAGTTTGGACAGTCCCCACTGCATAGGGCCCTAAGTTTCCCCCCCCCTCAATATCCTGTTGCTTAACAGTCAGGCAAAATGAGTCGCTGGAAGACTCCATGGGCTATGTATCTTCTGGGAACAAGGAGATAGAATTGGTATGGAATATCCGGTGCTAGATTTTTTTTCTTATTTTGAATTTTTTGTTTGTTTTGGCAAATGTATAGACCTGTGAAATTACTATTATAATCAATACATAAAGCATTTTATTGACCCATAAAAGCTCCTTCATCCCTTTGCACAGTTCCTCCTTTCCTCCTAGCCAGCTCAAAGTCACGCCCTGCTCTGATCTCTATCACCACAGCTTAGGTTTACCCATTCTTGATGGTCATCTAAATGGAATCAGACAGTAATCACTCTTTTGAATATGGCTTATTTAGCTCAACATGTTTTTGAGATTCATTCATATTGTTGGGTCTATCAGTGGTTTCAGGAACTTGTGCTTTATAATTAATTTAATTGTCATAGAAACACATGCATGACAATGCTACTTTTATGCATAAAACACAAAATATGCAAAGAGCACATCATAGGTGCAAGTACATGTCCTAAATTTAAAATAATTGGTGTATCTAAAGCGTATTACGTTGCTTCCATCCTATATCCAATATATCCTCTTAGAAAAGTATAAAGTTGGAAACATTATCCAGACAAATAACACCTTAATAGAATGGAAGCTCCTTGAGGGCAGATATTTTTGCTGGCTTAGATCATGGAAGTATCTCAAGGTCCTAGAACAGGGCCCGGCACATAGTAGGTACCCAGTGGATTTTTGTTGAACAAAAAACACCAAGGAAAGGGATTTTCTGATTTCTCTTTTTCCTTTCCAGCTTCTCAGCAATGAGGACTCTGACATGAATCCTTTCACTGGTGTGAATATCTTGATTGCTGTGGGTGCTGCTATCATGCTCATGGGCTTCCTGGGGTGCTGTGGTGCCATAAAAGAAAGCCGCTGCATGCTTCTGTTGGTGAGTTCCCCAGCCGTCCCCGTCATCTGCCAAAATGACTTGCCAAGACTGATGAAACTCTAACTTCCCTCTAGAAGGTTTGATTGTGGAAGCTAATGTGTTTAGCTTAGATTAGAGGGTACCTCGAGAGAAGACGAATTTTCGCCTCCATTCATTCGTTATTACTGAGTACCTGCTACATGCCAGATACTGTGCTAAATGCTGCAGAGGCATGAAGACAATTAGAACCCATTAGGGAAGACGGACAAATAAATGATTAGCTACAGTGGGAGTGGCCTAAGAAGAAAGGGACAAGAATATAGGAGCCAGAAGCAGAAGTGAATAAGGTATTTATTTGTACGGGTGAGGCTGTGATGGGCTTTCCAGGGGAAAAACCTGGACTCTTTGAGGAACAATAAGGCCTTGGGTGTGGCTGGCCTGTCTGGGGAACTGTAGGGCCTTGGGTATGGCTAGAGTGGCAGAGGCTATGTTTGGTAAATGATGGGAGATAGGTCTGAGTATGGACTATGGCCAAATCATATTTGATGCTAAGAAAATTGTAAGGGAGTGAGAGAATCATATCTGTCACTTAGAAAACTTCAAGGAGGGTGGTTTGTGTTGGGATAACCCACAGACTTTTAAAATATATAGTAGAAAATAATAAATGGATATAGAAAAAACATTAGGAAAATCATCAAGCATTTATTAGCTATAAATCCGACATAAGACTTCATCAGAGTTCACCTAAACTTGTTTCTCTCATATAATAAGTATTGTGTTAGTCCCTAAAAAAGTATTTATTAAGTGTTTATTTATAATGAGGGAAGGGAAGGACAGAGTTTTAACAGAATTCTATTAGCATCCCTAGTGGTTGCTTTCAGATTAATAAGGCCTCATTTGCAATTGAGGACTTAATTACTTGAAGAGCTTGCTTTAAAAATCAATTAGTTTGGGGGCTGCGTTCTCCAAAATTCCGATTCAATAGATCTGAGGCAGGTTTCGGGCATCTACATTTATAACAAGACCCGGGTGATGCTGATAGTGGTAGACACGTTTTGCAGTCAGTTCTGAGGTTTGCTTTGAAGTTTGTGTTTGAGGAAAAAAGAGGAGAAAGAGAATATTCAGATAATGTCATCTAAGTTTTTAAACTTTTCCCCATTCAACATCATACTGATGCCTACAATTCTATGAATAAATTTTCTTTTTAACCACTTTTCTATGGTCAGACTTTGTAGCAAATATTTCTGAGTAGTTAATGGTCCCAAAATTTGCTTCTTGAGGCAAAGGGTAGTGTAAATACAGAGCATGATCACTACTTCAGATTATAACATGACCCAGACTGTGGAACGAAGCGCCTTGCTCAGATGTCCCAAGATGTTACTGAGTGCACCGGGGATAATGCATATTTCTTTCTCTTTTTCAGTTTTTCATAGGCTTGCTTTTGATCCTGCTCATGCAAGTGGCAGCAGGTATTGTAGGAGCTAGTTTCAAATCCGAGGTGTGTACACATATGATATTTGATAATTTTGGAAAAGTCTGAAAAATAGAAATACTACCTTCCGGCATGAATAACTTAACAATGTTTTTTAATTTTCAGTCTGATCGCCTTCTGAATGAAACTCTCTCTAAAAATGTACAACTTTTGAAAGAAACAGATGGTAAAGCAAAGTCATTCCAGGAAGCCCTGAATAAATATCAGAAAGAGGTAATTAGAAGTCCTAGGTCATTTGGGGAGTTAGACACAGTTCTTCTTGTTTACTTACTTTTTAACAGGCAGGTTCCTTAAAGGCTGAAAAATGTCTCCGTTTTGCAGATTTTGATTAGTTATTCTGTCACAACAAGAAAAATCCAAGAATGTTTCTAATTTTTTCCAGCATCTTCCAAAGTTCTAAAGAGGTTTAGAAGGACAGAGATTAAGAAGATATGTTTATGACAGATTAAGCTTCGGTGGGCCAAATCAATCCTTGCTTTCATATTTATAGTGTGCTTGGAAAGTGTCTTTCTCCCCCCCTCACACCATGACCACTCCCTCTCTCATAACAACAATGATAGCTGTCGTTTATTACTACTTAGGAGGTACCAGGCTTCGCGGATGGTAGCTCATTTAATTCTCACAACAGCTCTGTGAGGTGGAAAATATAATTATCCTCATTAGCACTGTTTGACTGATGAGGAGATTAAGGCTTAGAGAGGTCTGACAGCTACCAAGTGATGGGGTTGAAATTTGAATAAAGGTCTTACCAGTTAATTCTCTTGAGTCAGAACACTAACCCTTCCCCCCATTTGTTAGTTCATTTATTTAGGCCGCTTTGCTATCTTTAGGGTAAAGTCAAGACTTGGCCAGGCATGGAAGGGACTCTCTATCTGGCTCCTACCTAATGGTTTAAATTTCTGAAACATGGCCCCGTAAGGAAAACACTCCAGTGCGGCCAGGCCTGCTCACGCAGGATGCCCGAAGCAATTCTGCCTTTCTCCCTGGGCACTGTCCCCGGCTTTGGGATGTACTTACTACTTTTCTCTTTCTTTCCAAATATTACAGGTACTGTAAGGCTTGACTAAATATTCTCCGTGAAACTCCTTCCAGCCACATGTTTTTTATTGATAATCCCCATCAGATTAACTACATGTAACATTCATTTCATAAGTCATAGAAAATCTCGGGATCTTAGAGGAGAGCTGGATTTTATAGAACATTTAACCTGACTTCTCATTGACTGAAGTATTTTATATCTGTTCATACACCCTCTAGTTAAATATTGAAGAGCTGAAAGTTTACCAGTTTTTGCCCATCCCACTTATATCCAAGTCTGATAATTAGTGTGTCCTTTCTTAATTGGAAACAAAATCTGCCTCCCTGGAATTTGCATCATTTACTCCCAGTTCTTTCTTCTGGAGTTTCAGAGGAAAAAGAAAATCTACTGATGGGCCTGTATGCTGCAATTTTTTCTTTGAAAATGGCTATCATGTGACTTCTAAAAGCTTTGCTTTTCAAGTTCAAACATCCTTTCTTGAGCTATTTATCAGATGACTTTTTTCTGGAGCATTACTTAGTTCCCATTTGGATAGACTCTAGCTTGTAAAAATTCTGCCTTAAGCATCATTTCCAAGAGCCAAACCTGATATGCGTTAGTCTCTGTTTAACTTTCTCTGTGTTGTGCTTTCCTAACGTCCCCATAGCTGCATCCCTTGGCCCTCTCCCCTCGGGATCATTCCCACCCTGAAATCCAGATTAAGAAAGGAAGAATTTAGGCAACTCTGTTCCTCCCCTGGGTGGGACTGAGCATCCTTGACTCTCCCTGATAGTTGACCTGGAACCAAATGTACTACAGGTAACCACTGGGTCTCTGAGCTGGATCCTGAGTCACACTTGCTGCACATGGCCCCGGCATACCAGGTCTCAGTGTCAACTGTGGGGTTCTAAATGTTCTCCTTGTTGTAGTGCAATTCTGAATTGCTTTCATTCTTATACCCTAGTCCTACATCTGAAGTTCTTTGTGTTCATAGGACCATAGTTCTTTTTTATTGTGCATTCTGAGTTTTTCTTTTCTTTTTTTTCTGTTACCCACCAGGGCAGCCTCCCTCCCTCCCTCCCTCCCTCCCTCCCTCCCTCCCTCCATCCCTCCCTCCCTCCCTCCCTCCCTTCCCTCCTTCCTTCCTTCCCTCCCTCCCTCCCTCCCTCCCTCCCTCCCTCCCTCCCTTCCCTCCTTCCCTCCCTCCCTCCCTTCCCTCCTTCCTTCCTTCCCTCCCTCCCTCCCTTCCCTGCCTCCCTCCCTCCCTCCCTCCCTCCCTCCCTCCTTCCTTCCTTCCTTCCTTCCTTCCTTCCTTCCTTCCTTCCTTCCTTCCCTCCCTCCCTCCCTCCCTCCCTCCCTCCCTCCCTCCCTCCCTCCTTCCTTCCTTCCTTCCTTCCTTCCTTCCTTCCTTCCTTCCTTCCTTCCTTCCTTCCTTCCCTCCCTCCCTCCCTCCCTCCCTCCCTCCCTCCCTCCCTCCCTCCCTCCCTCCCTCCCTCCCTCCTTCCCTCCCTCCCTCCCTCCCTCCCTCCCTCCCTCCCTCCCTCCCTCCTTCCTTCCTTCCTTCCTTCCTTCCTTCCTTCCTTCCTTCCTTCCCTCCCTCCCTCCCTCCCTCCCTCCCTCCCTCCCTCCCTCCTTCCTTCCCTCCCTCCCTCCCTCCCTCCCTCCCTCCCTCCCTCCCTCCTTCCCTCCCTCCCTCCCTCCCTCCCTCCCTCCCTCCTTCCCTCCCTCCCTCCCTCCCTCCCTCCCTCCCTCCCTCCCTCCCTCCTTCCTTCCTTCCTTCCTTCCTTCCTTCCTTCCTTCCTTCCTTCCTTCCTTCCTTCCTTCCTTCCTTCCTTCCTCTTCTCTCTCTCTCTCTCTCTCTCTCTCTCTTTCTTTTTCTTTCTTTCACTAATGCTTTGTAAAAAAACAAAACAAACTACCTCAAACTCTGTCTGGGTGACCTGGGGCTCCACTACATTCTCGATACCAAGTGGCTTTTTCTTTGGATTTCAGGGAATTCCCACACAAATTCCCTGCTAACAGGCTAATGGAATGTGCCCCTTGGATTCTTGTGAAAACTGTTAGTCTAGAGGTGATTGTCTCATTCCCTGAGCAGTGCCTTGGTCACCCAGCTGTTATAACTCCTTCAGCAAGTTTTGACCAGCTTCTTCCCAACTGCTTTTACATCTGACCTGGGACTAGATATCATGCCAAGTTTAGCCTTTCTACCCTGTGTTCTATAAGTGCGTCTCTGCACCGCCCTAAGAGATCCTGAGGTATATTGTGTTCCAAATGTGGACTGATCTGTGAATGCATACAGTAGGATTTATATTCTTTTTGGTCTGAAGTATCTGTATCAGTGAATACTATTCAAGATTATTTAATCAGAAAGAGTGAGCAATTAAAGATGTCTACTGTGCCAACAGGAAAGGAGGTTATTTCAAGACTGCCTTCTTTGCTAATATTGATTGACCTTTAAGCCACCTGAAATCTCCAGCTCTGTCAAATAAGTGCTTGCTGAATCATATATAGGGTGGGGCAAAACTAGGTTTAAAGTCTGCTTCAGTTAAACTCGCTAGTTTGAGTCCATTGTTTGAACTATCTCTGGAACTCGATTCTGTTCTCCCGTGTATTAATCATCACTCCCACCTCTGTATCAGCTGCAGGGTAGAAAAGATACTTTCCATATCTTTCTCTAAATCATTGATATCTATGCTGAATAGATCCTGTGCAATGAGAACATAATGGAAATAACAGCAACTGGAAAACAAAAACAACAATAACAGCTGACACATCCTGAGTGCTCTCTGCAAGCCAGTCACGGGGTGAAGGATTTCGTATCTTCGCAGGGGTTTTCTCATTTTTACCTCTACAACAAATCTACAAATTGATATTATTTTTAGCAACTATTATTATCTGTATTTTACAGATGAAGAAACTGTGGCTCAGAGAGGTTTAAGTAACGCGGGTAATGTGGTCACCCAGCCAGTAAGCGAACGTTCTGTCGGTGTCCTGGCATCACAGTGCATCTGAGCCTGGAAAACCGGCCAGTTTTTTCCTGCCTTTCTGAATGAAGGGCTTTCTCCTATTCTAACAGAGCAAGTAAGACAAGATGAGGGATAATTACTTCTCTCTTTCATCTAATAATATGTGCCTGTACTCTGAGTTATTGGGCTTATCGCTTCCCTGTTTTTCTTCCCCAGACATGACCACAAGTCCCCCTAGTGTTTCGCCGTGTTTTGGTTTATTCTGGGCCTTCGCCTTTCAGACACTGTTCTAGGAGTTTCATCTCTCTTTTGTACCCTTTTCCTCTTGTGCAGATGTCCATGCAAAATTTAATCTCATGGGAGGCCCAGTGAGCATCTTTGGCTTTTGAGAGGCCTCTCACCCTTTTCCTCCTAGCCTCCAAAAGTGATCAGAGATCATGAGATGGAAATGTCATTTTTAAAACCTCTCATCTCTATTGAGCAAAAGTTCTTTAAAGATATCTGGACTCTCTCTCTGAAAGCTTCTTTCCTAAAATCTAGGCTAAGTAGAACTGATTCTGCTCCTCTTGTGTCATTAAAAATGAGAAGGTAAGTTTTTCATCTTCTCTCCAAGTTCCTCAGATTTTTGCTTTTGAAACTTATTTTTCCTTCTTTCATATTAAGACCAAAATGGAATATTTCTTTATTTTTGCTTCTACATTTAGAAGGGTGGGTGAAAATACAAAATATTTTATTATAAGAAACATCTTAATAATGGTTTTAAGAGAATATGATTCGGTGTATTGACAATGTTTTTTATCTTCTTTTGTGCCGGCTTTTCATATCCATTTCTCATCAAACAGCTTAAATGCTGTGGTTTGATCCATGGACCTTCTGACTGGGGAGATAACTTTCAACAGTATTATCAGTCATGTGAATGTCCAGATAATTCAGAATCTCCTTGTATGACGTATGAAGGGAAAAATGTTTACAAAACGGTAAGAACAAATCAAACTTGGCATAGTAAGTGGTTCTGTTCATTTTTTTCACAGTGGAAGTCTTCACAAAAATTTAATTTGCAGAGATTATAATGGGAATCATGATATAAAAGTCCTAGGAATTTCCCAAATAAAAAAGAAATCCTTATTTAAAGATAAAAGCCAATATAAAAAGATGAAAGTACTTCATTTCTTCTATGAGTCTGGTATCATTTAAACTCAGCTCTAAAAGATCAAAGGAATATTCTTCCGCAAGGGGAGGCAAAGCACAAACTCACAGATAAAGTTTATTTTGCCGTCTCTTTGGTGACTTTAATCATTATTCCCCTCCATGTTTGTTTTTCTATTTTTAACGTAAGTTCTAGAAATCTGTATTTTAATTTTAAAAGTAAAGCTTTCTTTTCTAGTCAATGATTCCTTTCCTCAAGCAATTGTGTAGGCCTACAGAAAGGACCTGGCCTTTAGGGGGTTCAGCTCTGCCTGTGAAGTTGACTTACTAATCTGTTTAATTAGTGCTCCGATTTAAAAGTTGCCTCAGACGTTTAAAGTCAGTTGGAAAAACTGGGTTTATATTTTAAGTGCTGTAGATGTCGTTTTTCTTTATGTCACTTGTGGATGTCAACATGTGCATGTCGTATTTCTTATTGCTTAATTCATCAACTATTTATTGACCATTTCCTATGTGCCAGACCTCCTCCCAGCCACTGGAGATCAATTCCTGATCAGGGCACAGTGTCTGCGCTCGTGGAGCCAACGCTCAGATAAGGAAGAGAGAAAGCTAATGAGGCAACTTCAGTTTAATGAACTATTGATATTTCTTGGATAGGAACAGGCTCAGGTGGGGCCCCATCTAACTCAGTTTTCAGGGTTCAAGCTATGACTTCCTAGAAGACACATTATCTGTCTGTTACCACAGGGTTTTGTATAATTTGTTCCTTCTGCCTGAAAGGAATGTGTACAAAAATGAGAATTAATATTAATGATGTTAATGTTTCATTTATTTGATGTTATAACTTCAGTGCCCACCGTGTGTCAGACAGACCCTCACCAGACTCAGACACTCTTCTGGGTCCTCTGGAGATTATAGCCTAGTAGGGAGAGAGACTATAACAGTTATTATAATTCAATAAATTAATTTCTGTAATACCTTAAGATATTTTCAATCTAGCATTGGCTTAGTAATGGCTAGTGAGGTTAATTATATATTAAGACATAGAAAGTGTCTCAGGAGAAACATCTCTCCTGCTGGCTATCGCATCCCTTGTACTGACCTTATCACAATCAAGAAGACTGTTCGGAAAGGGAATTTCTGCTACTAGTATTTAAAGTAACACGTGGGGAAGAAGTTATTTATCAGACTACAGAGTAATATCAGAAACAAAAATTTATTCTTACTTTTTGTATTCCTCCCTACCTAACGTTAGTGACGCGATATCCACAAGGAAGAGGGAAATGAGTATGGTGTAAGCAGATGTAGTTTCCGCTTAGGGCAACGAGGAACATAGTAAATTCAATTGCAGATTGCTGTGTCCTGTTAAAGATTCCACACAAAGATGTTTTTCCTCCGGATACATTTTGAAAAGCCCTAGCATTATCCTCAAAAATAATAGACATTCCCTCCACATTCACACATAATTCAGCTGAATACAGGCTGATAGCTGCACCAGTTTCCCAAAAGGATGGTCATAAATTCATAAAATGCTTCCATCTGCCTTGTGTCGTTTGCAAGAAGTCTGGAAAAAGAAGAAATCTGAAATGGCCATAATTTGCCCCCCCCCCCCCTTTGCCAAGATAAGCTGGTTTTCTAGAGGGGAAGGCGGAGAAAACTCAAGCATAACAAATATGACTCAGTAGATCATTAATCTCATAGTTAACCCTAAATACTGTAATCATTTCTTCTAATGTTTACCACTTAGGATCAGATGAAAATGAAGAAACCCATTCAGGAATTAAGGGAAAAAGCCTATGGAGAACTTACATTTTATTTAACAAATAGCAGTATTTTGTTAGCCCTTTGCACATATAAGATTATCATGGGGATGATATATTTTCTGGCAATACAGATAATAGAACTATTACATTGTGTAGTATGTTTCATTTTAAAAATTTTTCATATAATTTATGATTTGGGGGATTTTTAGGTTGGTTGGAAATGTTTTAAGCTTGGAATTATATGCTGGTTTGAGTAAATTTAAAAAGGAATGTAGTAGAGAGGAAACTTCCCTAATTCTCTTTTATATCTAAATTAAGGACATAATAGTGGACATATGATTTTTTAAGGTAAAAATAAACCTGATAGGTATTAGAAAGGGAATTTTGAAAAACCTTTTTGAAACATGAGAATTTTCACTATAGTTAGCTGAAACCCCAACCAGGGAGCTCTGCTGCAGATTACAAACCTAAATATACACACAGTCAATGTGATAACAGCTCTAAAATTGTAAGTGGAGATAAAGTTATTATTTATAACTAGAAATCCCTAGATTCAGCAATGACATAGTGGAAGCAAAATTTTTCTCCTCAAGTGCTTTCTAGTATATGAACAAACCACAACCATTACAACCTTTCAGAGAGAAGAGGAGCTTAAAGTAGAGGGAATAATCCAGTTCCTTTTTGTTGAGTGTGTTTCTTGGTAACAATGTTAAAAATCAACCTAATGAAAAAAAATCTTAATTCAGATAAGGTAGTCAAAATGTGATTAAAGGTAACTTTTTATGTTTTGCTTTTTTAACAGTCATGCTTTACTCTTATAAAAGACTTAGTTAAAAAACATATTGCCATAATCATTGGAGTAGCGTTTGGACTGACACTTGTTGAGGTACAGTATAATCTTTTATTATTGACTCTTTATTTATTCCCTCACTTATCTATTCATTCTTCTAACACATATTTATGGTGAGCCAAGTAAAAACCAGGTGCTTCAGAAAGGCACTGGGTACCAAGTACCAAGGGCCAGCATCTCCCTCTGTCAGCCTTGGGTCTGGGCAGGGGATTACAATCGTATGACAGGGCTAAGCCTATTATTTCTGAATGATTTCTGAATTAATTTCCACGTAGTTCTTAGTCCCAGATATCTTTTTCCCATTGAAAAACTTATACAAGAGTTGAAGTTAGAAGAAAGTGCTCCAGACAAATCCAAAACAGAACCTTTACAGTTTCTTATTTCTCCTCCTGATTTTGAAACAGAAAATAAAAACTGAACTCAAGAGTATGGGAAGCTGTTTTCCTGCAATTCCATTCTAGAGAAATCTAACAAGTTTCAAAAACTCAAAACAGTTGCCTTTGATTTTCTCACTGTGAGGACTATGGCCCCACTCGAAGTTTTTAAGGAAGCTCTTCTCAGGGTTTATGTGTTTACTCTTATCAATTTGATTATTGATGTTGAAAGAAAAATCCTGTGTAGGATTTTTATCTTGGCCTTCTTGGCATTTTTTTTTAATAGAAGAATAGGAAGGATACTTTTTACACAGCCTAAAAATCTTTGCCAGAAAGATGAAATAAAACTATTTAGAGAAGCATTTTTGGAATCATCCTAGCTCTTGGTTAATTTAGATATCAAGTGAATCAAATTCACTCGCATCCTGTTCAGGGCATGGGCAAGAGTCCTAACTATGTGTGGGATGTCTCTGTGGCTAATGCCTCTGAGGCCTGGTGAGCTCAGCGGAGTGGCCGCGGCTTCACTCTCATGGAGAGCTGTGCAACGTCTTCCTTGGGATTTCTGGTAGCTTTTCCCCTCTTACTTGTGGCACATTACTGCCAGGAAGGAATTTTAGCTGGGATTGAAGCAATTTAGTGTTCTAAGTGGTCATTTCGGTTACTGGCGAATTTCCCTTCCAACTATTAGAAAAAGGGTGGGGACAATTAGCAGTAAATTGGGATATTGAGTATACTTCCTGGTAGCCCAGAATAGGTCTAAATATGACCTATTCTCTGCTGGAAACATGACTGTCTTTCTTTACATCTGACATATGATCAAAGTTGAATGGTGCTGTGTATTAAGTCTAGTTCTCTCAGTTCTGCCTTTTGTGAAATGTTCTTTATTTCTCTGCTTTGTATTCTGGATTAATGCTAATTTAGAAATATGAGATAGTGACCATAGAAGTGAGTGAGGAATCACATGCACATATACTCACACATTTATAAACACAAGTCACACACCATCCAGCCATGTTGCTAGAGTAGACTTTGAATGATTGAAAGAGCAGGCTTTAAATGAAGTATTCAATGCAAGTGTCAATATAAGTGTCAAATTCCATGTTAGACTCAAATTGACTATGACTGGCTACAACTCACAGTTGCTTTTAAGAAGCTTCTCAAAAGGAAAGCCAGAGAAAATAAGGGCATAATCAACGGGGGAGATTGATATCTCTCATATCATGGTCAAAGGCATTACCAAGAATCTAAATATACCTAATGGCAAGTCAGACTGCAAGAGGAGTAACAGTCTATGAAACTGACTGAAGTATCCATGTGTTTGTTACGTATTTGGATGTCTTATTGGTTACTCTAAAATATGATTAGGGAAATACTTTAATAAAAACCCTTTTTATAAGTATGGAATTTATATATGTTACTATCATAAAATATAACATTTTTTTAGTTATGCCAGTCAGTGTGATTTCTAGACTGTATGTAGATATGGTAGTTGTTTTAAAGAACTGTAGCTTTGAAAATTGTCTCCTGATATTCAATCTATAAAAATGTATCCAAAATATGTACATTAGTCTGTTCTATAGTCATTAATCTTAGTTGCCTAACACTTGGGCTCATTTCTAAGGCTTAATACTTAGGCCTCGTTTTCCAAGGTCAAATTTAAGAAAACACAAAGACTCATAGAGAAAAAAATCTCTCTAATAAATATTTTTAAGAATGAAATGGGAAAATATCTCCATGCAGAAAATATATTCAAGCTATCTCCATTAAAAAATCATATAAAAAAAATTACCCTCTGACATTTAGACCTTTGGCATTAGTCTGTTTAGGCATAGGCTCTGACGGAGTGGGCCAATAGTTATTTTCAAGGCTGTTAAGGCCACATACCTGAGGGATTCTCTTAGATAGGATGTCATGAAACTATATAAAATGCTTTATTTTGTAAGAAAATTTTATGTTTAGACAGTCTTAGAATTCTCTTTATTCCAAGTTAAATAATCAGACTCTCCCATCTCTCCTTATTTGGCTACAGCAACTTACAGGGCACAAAAAATGATCAGCACTTTCTCTTGTCATTTCAACTAAGGAAAAGCACTGACACTAATAGTCATCACTTTGTAGGATAAAAGTTATCCTGACAGAAGGTCCCAAGAATAGCAAAGATAAAGAGAGAAAAATGATAATTCTACATTTTTTAGCCTTCTCCAGAATATGGGAACTGATGCACATCCTAGCAAGTTTATCCTGAGTCTTTGCATACCTTACCACACAATGGGTCTTTTTCCAATTACTTGCTATCTTTATGAACAATGATATATTTTCTTCCAGAGGCTGTGAGATGCAAGAAAGTGGAATATTAGCTGTCTAGTCTGCTGCTAAATGGCGGGCTTCTATTCCAAGGATGTGACAGTGAAAGATGATAGTTACCTTACCCCAGCATTTTGCCCATTTATTCTTTCCTGATACCTGTCTCCTAGACTTGAGGCTTGGGACCCAGGCAAAAAGACTAAATTTCAAGGCTTTTTGAAGTCATTGTAAAAGAATGCCTTTGAGAATGCTCTGAATGAAAGTCATTTTTGCAGAGAGCTGGTGTCTACCTTTTGTTTGTTTGTTTAAGAAGACATACATTGGGCAGAGGTCCTCATTTGAAATGCATTTTCAGGAAGGAATTCTTAAGCAGGCCGGCTCAGTGCAGGAGGGGCCCTTGGATGACTCAGCATAGGGGGCGGCTCTCCCTCCTCCTGCTTCCCCTCGAAGCCCCCCCCCCCCCGGGAAGGGAGACTTTTGATTGGTGGTACACGCCGATCTTTCTGTCATTTCTACATCAAAGCCACAGCGTGCGAGTCACCGGCTGCAAGGACAGTTAGGGCAAGTTTTGAGGTACTTCATTCTTGGGAGAGCCACTTAATGAGCCGGAAACTGGGGCCCAGATTTTCAGCCGTGTGTTTTCACTTCAAAGGACATTTCTGAATGAAGCTATTCTCCGTAGATTTAGAAGTTTTTAAAGGAAAATGTTACATTTTTTTCCATTCCTCTTGGCAATGCCCTAACTGTGGCAAGAGAAATTCTAGACTGCTTGATTTTTATGCGGATGATGGAAACCAGATGATCGCAGCCTTGGATGGCAGCAGGTACCTGGAGTGCCCAGGGACCCGCGCTCCCCCGAGCTTGGGCACATGCCCCACGGAAGGGTGTGCGCTCCAAGGGCCGAGCAGCCAGACAGGGCAGGTTGGAGGAGAAGACGCTGGTTAAAGCACGGACTACACAGAGAACTTTCTCAGTGCGTTTTTGTCCCATGGGAGCCTCTGGTTTCCCACGAAGAGAGATGACTTAGATAAATAAGATTAAAACTGTCAATAGCCAGAATCTTTTAATACGTAATTGTTCTTTCTGTCTGTTTATAATGTCTCCAGCATTTCCCCTTAAATTCCATGTTAATTCTATTGTTTTATTTTCTAGATATTTGGTTTGGTATTTTCTATGATCCTGTTCTGCCAGATCGGGAAAAGATGAATCTGTGGATATGTCGAGCTACCATCAGTCAAACTCCTTTAAAATCTCGCTTTGGCTTTGTAACTTTAAATATATAAGTGCTGAATATGTTAGGAGCAGCTGTCTTATTAAAATTTCTCATTTAGCTAGACTATAGATATCTTCCAGACATATTGGGCATATTTAGGATTTTAGTGACACTAGGAAAATAATATGAATGTGCATTTTTACTCAAAATAAAAGTAAGGTTCTTTACGTTGGTGCTTTTTGGTGTCTGATCATTGTGTTCAGGTGGCACTGTGCTTAAAACATTCATCTGGAGCCACCCAGTGGGATAATCTTCATCTGAGTGACAGGTAGTCAAGGCAGTGCATCTAGGCTCTTCAGAAGCAACACTGTTTTGTGCGCTGTCTCCGCCTTTAGTGATAAGATTAAATTGAGTCACAAGTTGAAAGATTGAGAGAGTGACCCAGCTCTTTCTTATTTATGCCAATGTCTCCTGATGGTGTCTCTCTTTTCTCTCTGTCTGTTATGGGCACAAGAAGATGTGAGAAGTGTCTTTCCAGCCACTGAATCTCTGGTTCCTCTCTGGACCTTTGTCTGGAACATAGTTACAACTGCTTCTATCTTTCTAGGTCTCACAGACACTTTTACATTTTACCTTTTATTGAGGTACAGTGCACATGCCATAAAGTGAACAAATCATAAGTATACACCTGTGTAAGCACTATCCAGATCAGGATACAGGACATTCGGGCACATCGGAGTGCCCCTCCGTGCCACCTGCTAGTGGTGTGCCCCAGCTGGCTTACGCGGACTTTTGCAGCAGACCGTGTCCACATCTCTTCCCAACCCTGTGCTCAGTGATACCACATTGGCAGCCTGAGATCCACCATGGTGGGAGTGTTTACACCATGGAAACTGGAAAATGGTATAAAGTTAGGGATTTTGGTTTTTTTTGAGAGCTGGTTGTTAAACAGTTACTAGTATGTCACAGCCCTTTTCAGCAAACACCTCCCCAAAGACAGCCACTTGTCTGAATTCTGTGACCACAGATTCACTTGCCTATTCTTGAACTTTCTATAAGTGGAATAGTAAAATAAGCACTCTCGCTTCTTTCTCTCCACCATTCTGTCAGTGAGATCCATCTATATTGCTGCATGCAACCGGAGCTAGTTCCCATTGTTACGTAGGAGTTCACTGTATAGGAACATACATCACAATGTCTTTATCCACCCTCTTGTTGATGGGCATTGCGTTTGCTTCCAGTTTCGCATTATTGTGAATAAAGCTGCTGTCAGCATTCTCGTATGTCTTTAAGCATGTATATATACTCATTTCCAGGTAGATACACAGAAGTGGAATTGCTTTGTGTTCAAATGTTTAGACTTAATAGACTCAAGAAATTTTCTAAAGTGGTTGTATTCAAACTAGAAAAGTATAATAGAACTCAATCTCTTCTTCTGGGGGCAGAAAGAGGAAGAAAGGCAGTCATTGTCAGGTAGATCTGAGTGACCAGCAAGGAGTGGAAAACCTGGGGGAGCCCTGGCTGGGTTAGACAACCTGATTCTGTGGTCCCCTACTGATGACAGAGGAAACTATCCTCTGAGCACATGTCATCTCCCACAAACTATACCAGAAACTGTACTTTTATTATCTGATTTCCTCTCACCACATCCTTATAAGGTAGATACTATCTATTAGTAGCCTCATTTTGCTGGTGAGAAAGTAGAGAATTAGAGCTCTAAACCCAGAGCCAAACCATTAATAATTGGGGAAACTAGGATTCAAACCTTGACAATAATCTCCCAAATCCTGGCTGAGGATCATGTTTTATTTGCCTTTCCCATGTTTATTAATAAATTGTCATATTTTATCATAATTACCTGTTCATGTGTTATTTCTTATTTGTCATTATGTCCCCAGTACTTACTGGAGCTCTTGACACCTAATAGGCTCTCAATAAATTGTAGCTAAAAATAATACTTAGGTTTATTGAGAGATTATTATATGCCTAAAAAAATATTCTAAGCATTTTGCATAGGGTAGCTCATTTAATCCAGAATGACCCTCTTAGGTTAGTACTATTATTAGACCCAATTTACAGATGAGGAATCCAGAGCCCAATGAGGTTAACTAACTTTTCTTAGGTCATGCAGCTAGTTAAGTGGAGGAGTTGAGATTCAGTCTAAATGACTCAAAATCTGTGCTCTTTATATCACATCATCTTGCCCTACCTTACAGTGTTATTTGGAGAAATAGATAAGAAAATGAATAAAGAAGTGCCTTTGCCTAGTGTCAGGAACACATTAGGATATTTTATGGTAAATATTTTATGGCATCAGTGACATAAAGAACTATATCCATCAGGGTAGGCAGGAAAACAAAACCCTAGCTATTTAAATAATGGAAATACAATACAAGGAATTGCTCTGTTAGTTTGGGCTGCAATAACAAAACACTGTAGTCTAGGTGGCTTAAACAACAGAAATAAATTTTTTCATAGTTCTGGAGGCTGGAAGTTCAAGATCAGGATGCCACAAGTTCCGTCCCTGTGAGAGCTCTCTTCCTAGCTTACAGATGGATCACTTTCTTGTGTATCCTCACATGGCAAGGAGAGAACGAATGAGCCCTCTGGTGTCTTACAGAAACACTAATCCCATTAGATTAGGGTTTCACTCTTAAGATGTCATTTAACCTTAATTGCTCCCTGACTCCAAATACAACTACCCAGGGGGTTAGGGCCCAAGCATGAATTTAGGGAGGGAGGGGGAAATTCAGCCCAGAGCAATTGCTTCCATAAGAGGATGGAAGAAGCCAAACGGGATAGCAAGGTAAACTAGAAATTAGCAACAGTAAGAAGTTGCTCCCACTCTTAGGCCTGGAAAAACAGACATAATGTCACCACAGCCCAAGATCTGGTGGAAGATGGAACCCATGGCAAGGACCAGAGAGGGAAGATTGTCCAGGAGGAGTAGGAGCCATGGGGGTGACTCAATGGCTACCATCAGAACAGAGAAAGAAGTGCCCTGGTTCAGTCCCTCCTGCCCTCTCCAGTCTTGCGCCAGCACCTCCCATTGGCTGAAAGCACCTAGAAACCAGGACACAAGGAAGCCCGGGCAATGTAGTTTCCTTGATGCAAAGCTCAGCTCGGCATGGCAGGGACTGGGCTGAGCAGACTGGGCCAACTGTCTTAGCAATCGGAGATTTGGAGAGCAAGCACATGGGTGCTGAGCTTTTTGATTAAAGGGCATGAAATTATAGAAAGTATAACAGATTTAATATTCTTATGACAAATGGTACAAAGTTTCCTGGGTTCTTTCTATTTTGACAAAAATTCAAAGCATTTTAGGGATAGAACATTTTAGGGTTATTGTCCTTAACTGGGAGACATTTGCCTCTCGGGATATTTAGCAATGTCTGGAGATATTTTTGTCACAACTGGTATGGAAGGGGAATGTTACTGGCCTTTAGTGGGTAGAGGCCAGGGATGCTGCTAAACATTCGATAATACACAGGAACATGCCCCCATAACAAAGAATTATATGGTCCCAAATGCCCATAGTGCTGTGCTTTCGAAACCCTGCTTTAGAGAATCACATCTGAATAACAGCGCATCCTCTTGCCAGGGGACAGTAAGGCGCCTGTTATCCTGGGGAGTGAACTGGATAGGAGTCAGGAGTCATTTTAGCCCGGGCTCCGAATTTGATGGCTTTGTAATCTTCGCAAGTCACTTAAGTTTCATCAATTCCAAATGAGAAATTTCATCTAGAAGATATCTGTTTGCTTGTGATAGTTCATTGAAGTTTTAATGTTGACCTTTGTTACCGAAAGTGATTATGAGGGAAGGATATTAAAATCAGATTTAAGAATAAGTCCATATTTTACCTTCATGCTTCCCAGAACAAACCACAATATTAAAAAATATATTCAATTTTATTAAATTACTTAAGAACACAGCCATGGCAAGAACAAAATAAAAAGAAATTGTGATCAAACGATAACTCAATGTAGGTAGAAATGTATCTTCCAATTAAGGAAAATGTAGAAATTATCTTCATTATGTTTAAGGTTGTACAATTGCACTCATTTAGATACATAAAATATATATTAAATTTTGACAAATGCTTTTCAAATCTGTCCATTTCTCTGCTTCCCTGTGGTTAACATCCTATCTGATCTCACAATCCCTCCTGAGCTAATGGTCTATTCAATATCCTTCCTTTCTTTGTTTTCCTTACTGATATATCCCTGATTTTGTTGGGGACAAGGAGCCCAACTAAAGTATTTTATCTCCCACCACTTGCTGTAATGAAACGCCTCTTTAATACGCCTAGCAAACACACAAGAATACAAGTTATTTGTGAGTCTTCCACAGCAGCAGGCTGTTCTCATTTTTAATTAATCTTTCAATAACGTAGAAGCATCTTTTAAGTGACTAAATTTATTGGACTCCACATAGAGCATGAAAATAGCATTTTTTCGTACTTGATAAAAGAGAGCCTTTCTGATGCCTGTCATCTAAATTGAGCAAGATTCACATAATTTGAACTGTGCACAGCTGAAAAAATGTTACTTCTTCTGTACCCCAGGCTGGAAAGGACACTGAGAGGGCTGTGTCGGGCGCTAATACAGACCATTCCTAAGCACCTCCCTTGGAGAGTTAGTTCTGAACTAGACAAATACAGTGAGCCACTGGCAAAGCCGGGATATTGTTCCAAATTGACCCGAGGTTTATTTCTGAACTCTGCTTGGTCCTGTCCTTGGACCAGCATCCTGATGTTGAACATTACAAGGCTTGATATACAATAGAATAAGCTCTCTCACTTTGTTGTTAAGTGCTGTGGTTATCCTTTGCCCTTGTGTTTCTGTAGAAATTTTAGAAGTAAATTGTCAATTTGCACATGCACGTATGTGTGCATGTGTTGTGTACACACACACACATATTCCTACTAGAATTTTTATTGAGATTGCTTTGAATCTATAGCTTACTTTTTTTTTTAAGGAAGTTTTCACCAAGAAAGTGACTTTTTTAAAAACATGTTTTTATTGATTGATTGATTTTTTTTTAGAGAGAGAGGAGGGGAGAGGAGAGAGAGAGAAACATCAATTAGCTGCCTCCTGCCTGCCCCCTACTGGGGATAGAGCCTACAACCTGGACATGTGCCCTGAGTGGGGATCGACCTCTTGGGGCACAGGATGACACTCAACCAACTGAGCCACACTGGTTGGGCCACAGCTTACATCTTTACAACACTGAGTCTCCTCATCCATGGTATAACTATCCATTTACTTAGATTCCCTTTAACTGCTCTTAGTAATGTTTTAGAATTTCTCTGTTAGAAATCTTTCTATTGTTTACATTAATAAGTAAGTTTAGCACAGTTGCTGTATTCAATGTCATCACACTCAAAATTGTTTTTCTATGTACCAACTAGAAAAAGTACAAATTGGAATTTCAAAAAAAAATCATTTTACAAAGAATCATGAAATGTCAAATATCTAATAATAAATCTAATGAATAATTGCAAGACTTTTAACATAAAATTCCTAAAACATTCTTAAGAGAGATTAATGTATATAGAAATACAGTTTTTCTGTGTTGATATTGAATCCAGTAACTTTGCTAAACTTACTAATTCATTTTAATAATTTACTGTAGATTATATTGTGTATTTTTTATGTATACCACTGTCATTGGCTAATAACATAGCTTTATTTCTTCCTTTCCAATATTTATACATTTTTACTTTTTTCTTGATTTATTGCATTGACTAAGACCTTCAGTGCAATGTTGAATGGAAGTGGTATCTTCTATGGGTGGGCAATGTAGACATATAGGTTTTTTTGTTTTGTTTTGTTTTGTTTTTACAGATTCTAGAATTAGGGATACTAGTTTCATCAGTAACCAAAATTATACTAAAATTCAGCATAAGACTTAGGGATATATGTAAAAAAAGTCATTTTAAGTAACATTATTGATTAGATGGTTCATAAATATGGAAGAACAAAGAGATTTGGAGGAAGAGCTTGGATGGAATGAAATAGGAACAAGCATCATTGGAGTAGTGACAGGGTCAGCCCCCCAAACATATATTTTTCCCCAAGGAAAATGGTAATGGTCATTGGACTGGAGAGAAACAGATGGCCCTAAATACATTAATATTTTATATTAGCAAAACCCACATTTCTCATTGTGTGAGCACTCAACCACTTGGAAAGCAGTTCGTATAGGAACATCACTTTTGGGATAAAAATAGCTGGGTTTAAATTCCAGCTCCATCATTGTATAACCACAGCCAAGTTGCTTAATTCCTTTGGAGCTCAGTTCCTCACCTGTAAATTGAGAATAATAATTCATACTTACTGGGATCTCTGTAAGGATGAAATGAGATAACATATGTATGTTATTGGTTATATAAAAGTGTACAATAAATGTTAGTTTTCTACCCCCTTTTGGCTTGAATTCTTTATCATGTGTTGCTGTATAATACTTTTGACATACTAAACTATACACTTTTATCTTGTTCTTTCTCTTTTTCCCGTCTCACCACCACCCTTAAACTTCCACAGTGTTCAAGCACATACCAGGGACCCTCAAGGAGGAAGGAATAGAGTGGAAAGCAGAAAGTCTGCAGTGCTTCTAGCTTTCGCATTTGAGAATTAAAATTTTAGGGCAGTTGTCTTGAACTCATGGGATCTGGGTTGCATTTGCTTTCAGAGGTGTTTTGTATTGCTTCACAGTGTATAAAATGTTTTAAATAGTTCCTGGCACTTAAAAACTGGGGTACTTAATATAAAAGTCTGGGAGATCTGGCACAGCTGGATCTGGATTTTAACAGGGGGAATTGGCTAGAGCTCTCCAATGCCAGCCCCTTGAATGGGCTGCTGGAGCTCCAGTTTGGCGTAACAACCATGGGTCTCTCCATTCATCTGTGTAACCCGTGCAGCTGTTTTATGCATTCAAGTTTGTATGTCCTGCTTGGAGACATTTTATGAATTAGGGGAATAGCCAAATATTTGGGAGAAGCAAGGAAGGGAGATTGGGGCATTGCTGGTCCCTCATCAACTTAGAACATGTATCTCTTAGACCCAAGCTATGGTACATTTATACCATGGAATACTATGCAGCTATGAAAAAGGATTCTTTTATCTTCCCCTTTGAGATGACATGAATGGACCTGGAGATTATTATGCTAAGCAAAATAAGCCAGTCAGAGAAAAACAAATATCACACGATCTCACTCATATGTGGAATCTAATGAACAAAATAAACTGACAAACAAAATAGGTCCAGAGACATGGAAGCACAGACCAGACGGACAGATCTTAGAGAGGAGAGGCAGGAGGGAGGGCAGGAAGAGATTAACCAAAGAACTTACTCGAGTACATGCATAGCCCATGGACACAGATAACAGGGAGAGGACGGGGGTGGGGTGGGAGCTGGGTGGAGGGGGGCATCTGGAATACTCTCAACAATAAAATAAGTTTAAAATAAATAGATAAATAAAGAATCTTATTCACAGGAAAAAAAAGAGTAAGTAGAATTAACATTAGAATTGAAATACTCCTCTCATTTTGGTTTTGATTATGAAGCCTCTTCACACTTCGAAAAAAGCTTAGGGCCATCAAGGACTTCATCTTCAAAGCTCTGAAATTTTGAAACAGATTTTGACACAAACTCCCCCACAAAGTGATAAATCTGCTGCTCAGAAGCTCTTTCCAAGGCTGCTGTCCAGTGCTCATGTTAAGAGTGGAACTGAAAAGACAGGGAAGGGAAAATGGGCCAGGAACCGAGCCGCAGGGAATGACAGACAGTGAATGAAAGGCGGTTTAATCCGGGGGTCAGCAGGTGTTAAACGGCAGGCCCCGCGCCCAGCAGACAGGCAGCTCCCGGCTCTGCGGCAAGCGGAGGCCCCAAGAAGCCAGCCTAGTTAACGCACCCGAGCACCGGGGTGGCAAGCCAAGAGCGGCAACTAACCAGGCGACCGGGACACTGCACCTGGCTCGCGACAGCTCCAAGAGCAATTTGTGACACTATTTCAAACGATTCCAGTAGAACATGGTGTTCTCTGCAGAAATTGTGATTTTGGAAAACAGGTTAGGGTTCATGGCAAAGTTTGAGATGAAAATGGTTAGGAATGAAAGAAACAAGAAATCCTTGGTAAGTTCATAATAACTCGAAGCCACAATAACTGGCAATTGGACATATTTTTTTAATACCATAACAACAACAAAAGGCTTACTATAGAAGACATGCAAGTCAAGCAAGCTAAGCCCAACGAGTACTCTGAAATAAAATGAGTCTCAAGTGTGTCTAATGAACATTAGGATGTGGTGAGGACTTGCTGAACCGAGCAAAGCAGAGCCTCGTGGTTCTGGAAGCCGGGCTGAGGGTTGTGAGTCGGGCAGCCAGCCTGGCTCTGTGCGATGCTGGCCTGGCGAAACCCCCAATACCATTTTCATCCTCATTAATGATCCCTCAGTGGTTTAAAATTCTGGACTTTGAAAAGTACTTTCCAAAGATCTAAAGATCTAAAAATCCGTAGATAGAAAGAGCAAGTTTCAGATGGAAGAACCAACTTTCTTTCCTGGGAAGCATCCAGCCACAAAAAGGAACCTAAAAATATCTTGGAAAGAGCATATATTTGACAAATATAAAACAGAAATTCTATTTTCCTTACTGCCCAGATTGCTCTCATATGTAATTATACTATATCTTTATGGTTAAGTGGTAGCAATGTGTGTCTTGGTTAAAGAATGAGAAACTTGTATTTTTTAGTCAATGGAGGGGAAACAGATGGAACAATGTTGGAATTATGAGAACTCTAAAAAAAAAAATTCTCTGTTCTCATAGACTTTTCTGAGATTGCCGAATTAAATTGCAATGTTGGATTACCTAATGTTATGAAAAAAAGTTGATAAAATAATTAAAATTTCTTATGGAACTTATCCAAACATCTTAGGAAAATGAAAGACCACATCATGTTTGAGAGGAAGTTGTTGCGGCACCAACATTTATTTAGTAGATAACAGCTATTTGTCAGGCTCAAGACTAGATATTTTACATACTTTATGCCAAGTCAATATCTCTGTACTAATGCCTGGATCCCACCCCTAGAGATTCTGAACTAACTGGCGATTATAATGAGCAGCTGCAGTTGAGAAACAGGCCCTCAGAGGAGTCCAGTGAGAACTAGTATCTGCTCCCAGTACCTTTTTTTCTGTGCTGTTGAATTCCATAAATTTTCTCAGCATGTTCCCTCAGAGCACCTGCATGCCACCTACAATAACAGGATCACCTTGCAACACACCCAGTGTGTTAAATATTTTCCACTCTTGAGCTTGTGTACAAACCTCACAAATTGAACATTTGACCTTCCACGGGTTCTGTCTTGGTCCTAGATTCAGAGGGGAACTTGGAACAGCTGATCAAGTCCTGCCTTTCTAGAGATGTGAACAAACAATCCATAGATATTATCTCCCCAGTGTTTTCTAGCTCGTGTGGGACTCAGCAGTCTTGCACTGAGAGCAGTAAAACACTGTTCTGCCTTCTCTTGTCTAGTGTGGCATGATCATGTTTTCTTTAGACTTGAATTTTTGCCTCAGGTGTGCCTAGGGAGTAAGAGGCACTGGCCTGTGTTATAAAGCCTCCACCGTTTCACTTAGAATAGTCTAGCACACACACCTTTCGTGCAATTTGAACTGTAGCTGGTCACCCCAGCCCAGGTCCTCCCAGCCCCGTGCTTGGCCCAAAGACTTGTGTGAAGCTGCCCACGCGCACAGTCCTGCCTCTTGCCTGTGGACAGAGCGGCCACACGTAACAATCACCTGCCAAGGCGAAGATGCAGCAGGTAAGGGCCAGTCGCACAGCAGTGAAAATCCTCTGGCACGCTATGGGTACGATTTTTTGAATCACGAAGGGCCTTCCTTACCCACACATTCAAGTACATGGTCCATGAATTCAAGCCCCATGAGGATCCTCTTGACATGTTAATTTGGTAGACAGATTCTACTCCCAGTTTTATTTCTCAGTGTTCAAAGCAGGAACACCAACTGTTGGGTCTGTGATACTCCTCAAGCCTCAAAATCCTGCCGTGGAGTGAGTTATTCAAGGGACGTGCTGGCTTCCAAAGGGGGAAGAGAAAGCAGGATTAAGCCACGCAGGCTCAGTTTGCTTATCCCCAATTTCCATCAGATGAATCACTCTGCCTTCCCTGGGGGGGGGGCATAAGAAGGGGGGTTTCTTTTGGGAAAAGGGTCTGGAGGGCTTGCTGAGGGACTTAACAAGTTAAATTAACAGAGCTTCCTGAATATGGAAGAAATATCAGATATAGGAAAGAAACATCTCCAACAATGCTCATTTGAAAGAATATTTTTTAAATTGTATTATTTTAACTTCTACTTGAAGTATAATACGTATTCAGAAAAATGACCTACAAATGTGAGATTTCTAGAATGTGCCCACAGATTCTTTACTACGCCTTCCTCCAAAGGTACCACCCAATTCTGCTCCCCTTGAGGGCGAGCCTGACTTAGTGCTCTATTGACTAGAAAGTGATGGAAGTGACAGAGTGACTTCTGAAATTAGGTCTAAAAAGCACGGTGGCTTCCTGCAGAGACCCAGTTGTGAGGACACTGAGCAGTCCCACGGGGAGGTCTGTGCGGCGAGACGCAGCTTCCTGCCAACAGCCTGTGAGTGAATCATCCTGGAAGCCCCCAGGTGACCGCGCCCCAGGAGAGACCCTGAGCCAGAGCTACCCAGCCAAGCCTCTCCTAGCCTACAGAAATTGTAAAATAAGATAATTATTTAAGTTTTCAGTAATTTATTATGCAAAAAAGTAACTAGTACCAAAGTGTACAGATCAAAGACTTTTCAAAAACTGAACACCCTAGTACTTCGATCAAGAAACAGAACATTTACTTCAAAAGCCTCTTTATGTTTCCTTCCAGTCACTGCCTTCTTCTTTGAATATTAATTGTAACTCTGACTTCTAGCAGCATAGATTTTACCCCCCTTTTTCTAGACTTTATATTAATGAAATATATCAGTATTTACCACTTTTTGTCTGGTTTATTTCACTTAATATTATTTTTATGATATTTAGCCACATTTTTTACTGTAGTTGTAGATGATTAATTTTAATTGTTGTAGTTTTCCCTGTATACACAAAGAAAATTTAATTTATAAAAAAGTATGCTAATTAATTTTATTTAATGATATTTTACAGCTACATTTTATTTTTACTTTTAAAAAATTTATTTATTTTTATTTAAGAATAGTTGGCATACAATATATTAGTTATATTAGTTTCAGGTGCACAGGGTAGTGATTCAACATTTTTTTATACTTTACAATGTACTCACCCCACTAATTCTAGTAATCATCTGTCACCATATAAACTTACCACAATGTTATTTATTGACTATGTTCCCCTTCACAATTTCACCCATCTCCGCCCTCTCCAGCTACATTTCAAAATCAAGTTTTAACATTTATCAGTGTAGCAGCATATAACCATGACTTTCTTTTCCATCTGGAGAGGGAGATGTTTGTCCTTGACTTGGGATTTAGACAGACCTGACATTGATGTTTAGTTTGGTCAGTTACTTTTTGTATGTGCCTGTGATCAAGTTAATTAAAGACACACACACACACACACATATATATGTATATTAATCTACACATAAATAGATATATTTATACAAGTATATGTATTTAACTTACAAAGGGAATAATGAGAAAGATCATATAATTATCTCCAATTATCTCCATAGACACTAAAAATGCTTTGAATAATATTAAATACCCATTCCTGAAAAGAAAAAAACCCCAGAAAATAATAAAATAGAAATCTATAGATATTCCCTTAGTACATCCTTTAGCTCTCAATTCAATCTCTTAATGTAGAAACTCAAGAAAATCAATGCTAAAACATATAATCAATAACAGAATTTGCAAGGAAACAGAATATTAAGTGTTAGCATACAGAAACTAGTAGTCTTCATGATAACAAACAAATTCGGTTAAAAAATACAATGGAATACCACATTTACAATAGAAATAAAAAAAGATAAAATACTTAGAAATAAACTTTATATGAAATATTCAAAATTTACATGAAGAAAACTTGAAAACTCTTGAAAGACACCAAACAGGGCTTGTACAAGTGGAAAGACAACTCTTGTTCTAGGAGGGGAAGTCTCAATATTTAAATATGTCAATTGTATCATAATGTATACATTTAGAGTAACTTGAATAAAAATATCAAAAACATTTTCTTCTGGAACTAGACAAATTAAGTTTAAATCCATATGCAAAAATTAATATGCAGGAATAACTAGGAAAATAAAGAGTAATGATAGCTACTATTTCTATCAAATATTAAAGTATATTATAAAGCCTCTATGATTAAAATAATGTGGTATTAGGGCATACATAGAATGGGAATTCCATAAATAGACCCAAGTACATCTGGCAATTTAGTTTATGGTAAAGGTGAGATCTCAAATCACGATGAGGAAATGAATTTTAATAAATAATGTTGGAACAATTGGACAGAATTTGTTAGAAGATAAAATTATATCCTCACTTCACACTATACCATAATAAACTCTTAATAAATCAGAAATAAAAAGCATACAAATGGCAAAAGGAAACAAACACTAAGTTCTTTAATATTCAAGAAGTGGAGAAACTCTTTTAAACTATTTCATAAAATATAGAGGCAATAAAAATTAATAAATTTAATTCCATAAAATAAAGAATTTTTGTATGAAATATACCCATAATGTCTGTATGGCAAATAGTATAAAAAAATCAAACTACTATAAGCAAAATCAAAGGATGAAGAATAGCTGAGAGAAAATACAGGGTGGGACAAAAGTAGGTTTACAGTTTATGGAAAATAATACAATAGTTAATAAATAATAATACAAGAATAAACTTTGTTTCGTGTACTCACAAATGTAAACCTACTTTTGCCACAACCTGTAGTTGTAACTAAGTGTGCTAATTTCCTTCATATATAAAGAGCTGTTTATAATCAAGAGGAAAAAGACAAACACCCATTAGAAACATGGGCAAAAATATTAGGTAGTTTGTAGAAAAAGAAAGGCAAATAACTCCAAAATAAGAGAATTATAAATGAAAACTTCACTGAGATACCATTCCTCACCTCTCAGATTGGCAAACATCCGAAATCTTCATGATGTGTTTTGTTGTCAAGGATATAAGAAACAGAGCTTTTAATATAATGTTAGTAGCATTATGGAATGGTTCAACCTCTATGGGAAGAACTTTGGAAACATCTGACAAAGCTGCATATGCAATTGACCCTTTGCCCCATAATCTCAGTGTCTAGAAATCTACTTTGTAGCTACACCTCCACAAATATGAAACAACGTACACAACCCTTATTCATTGTAGTATTATTGCAACAGCAAAAGATTGTTAATGACCCAAGAATTCACAAGTGAGGGACAAGTTAAATAAACTATGGGACACTCACTGGCACTGTGCAGCTGTAAGAAGGAGGCAGAATCTCTCTCTGAGCTGGTATGGACTGATTTCCAGGCTACATTGTAAAGGGAAAAATCAATGAATATTACAGTGTGCTACTTTTGTGCTTAAGAAATAAAGAGAAGTAGGAACATATATGTGTGTGTGTTTACTTGTGCAAAAGAAAACCAAAGAAGGATGAAACAGAAACTAATGAAAATGTTTACTTCTATAGAGCAAGTATGGAAATGGGGTGGAGGGGTAAGAATGAGGCTGAGAGTGTTCTGAATATATTCCCTCGAAACTATATTCTTTTGACTTTCTAATGTGGTTTTAAGCTATGTAAGTGTTTTACATATGCAAAATTAAATTAAAAAGGAAATAAAAGTAAACTCTAAAATTTAACATAAATAGAAACATAGGACCTAAATGTATATAAAATGGGTAACATAACCAAAGATTTATTTCACTAACTTTGACATAGTACTCTGACTGTACATAGTGTAATATATCTTAAGGACATAAACAACAACAAAATCCAAAGAAATACCTCACTAAATAAGTTTATTGGTAGTAGTAGTATTTGTATTGCCATTTTGAAACTATTTCATGTATATTATAAAATAAAGTAAATAAATAAACATATTAGCATTACTGTGAACAAAGATTTTTAGTATAAAAGAAAAAACATACAAACACAGAGCAAAAGAAGTTTGAAAATCTGTAATGGTAAATTTGAATTGGCAATATCAATATGCAATGATACTGTAGGGAAACATTGTTCCTAGTTCTACTCACTGCAACAGCTTAGGAGTAACATAAGCAGTGAAACTCCAGGAACAGCGAGCACACTGCACCTCCAGATCTTTGTTTCTAAAAGCCCATCCCATGACTAGATGAGCAAACCTACTGTTACTAAGAGTAGGGCTGACTGACATTAGGTGACCCTTGATGTGATATAAAATGAAATAAACAAGGTCACCCATGGGGTATGTCTGCCCAAATTCTTTAATCTGAATCTCATCACGTCTTTACACATCACTTCCTGTGTACATGACATTCACGGGGTGGGGGAATGAGATCAATGACACCACGGTGAGGGGGGCAGACAGAACACATGTGGTGTTCAGTGGCCCCATTCTGCTTTACTGACAGTGGTGCTCTTGCATTTGGATCGACAATCAGACTCATGCTACTTGAAAACCTTCGCCTGGCACAAAATTTACGACACGATTCAGGACAGAAAAGCACACAATAAGCACCTTAACAACATAGTGAAGGGCCTGTTAGTTCCAGAGCACAGCTCCGTGTTTGGAGCATGTGTGGTCACCAGCGAGGAGGCTAAGCTGGCTCCCGTGAGCCTCAGCACTGGGATACATCCAGAAGTTACATGATCAGCTTCCATTCTCCAGTGTGGACACATCTCTTCAACACTGGTTTTTCATTACTTGATAAACAATTTAGAAAATGAGGTATAGGTGCATAGTTCTCTTCTGAGTCCCCCTTTTTTCTGGATATGGTATAGATAAACTCCTAACAATTCTCTGAGTCAATATTGAAAGGAAGATTCCATCAAGAATCAAATTCTCATATGTCCTTGAGGCCCAAGTAAAGAGAGAAGCATCTGGTAAACCTTTTCTTGTAGGAAATTTCTACTATATAACTGCCCTAGACATGGTAATAAAGGTTGCAAAGAAAAAAAAAATGGAGAAGGTTAAGATTTAAAAAGACTCAAAAAATAACAACTGAATACTATGCATGGACTCTAAGTCCTAATTTAAATAAAGTAACTATAAAAACCTTTTGGAAATAATTAGGGAAATTTGAATATTAAATATGTTAATTTTTAATGATAGATATATTAGCTGTATTAATATCAAGTGATATTTTGCAACTATTATTAATTTTCATGTAGGAGGAGAGAGTACACATTGATTGCACTATTTCAACTTTTCTGTGAGTTTTGAACATTTTAATAATAACCTTGGAAAATATTTTTTAAAGGATAATACTAGACTATAAGATTGATACAAAGTTGAATGACATATGTTGATAAATGATGTATTTGTTGGATAGTAGATTTCAGGTTTTCTGCTACGTATCAAATCCAATTAAGATTCTTTAGAGACTTATTATTATTTTAAATATATCTTTTATTGATTTCAGAGAGAGGAAAGGAGAGGGAGAGAGAGACAGAAACATCAATGATGAGTCATTGATAGCCTGCCTCCTGCACGCCCCCTGCTGGAGATCGATGCCCTGACCGGGAATCGAACCACGATCTCCTGGATCTTAAGTCGATGCTTAACCGCTGAGCCACACCCAGCCGTCTAGAGACTTACTTTTTTAATGGGTTATTTGGCATTAATTTATACTGTTGAGTAAAATTAAGCAAGGCAACTAATTATAGTTTTTTTTTCAAGATGAGTTTGGCTTTGATTTTCTAGTCTTTTAGTTTTGTTTCAAATTTTATCATTTAAAACACAGACAAGAAAAGAATAAAATAACCTCCTATGACTAAAACACATTATTTGATTATATCTGTCTCTTACCAAAAAGAAAAGATGTAACTCTTACAGACATAGCTGAAGTCTTATTTTCATCTGCCTTCTACAACTTCTCTCCTCCTTCCGTCCCCAGAAGTAACCATTATCCAGAGGTTAATGTTTAAAATTCTGCCATATATTTTTAGGCTTTAAATATATATGTACATAACCACGTCATTTGAGTTTTAAAATTTTAGATGAATGGTGTCCACCTGACTGCATCATTTTGTAGTTGACTTACAAAAGTTCAACATTGCAAAGCTGAGACTTGTTCAAGGAGAGTTAATTTAGTCTACGATAAGGTATTGCATTGAATGACGCCGGTTTACTCACCTACTGAGAGGCCGCTCATTTGTTCTGCTGCTTTGGAATTACCAACAGGCTGCGCTCAACGTCCATGTGCACATCCACTCTCCTTGCACGCATGCACGGAGTCTCCCTAAGGAACACACCTGGGAATGGGACAGCCGGGCCACCGGGAATGCACATCTCCAAGCTGACAAATTGTTTTCCAAAATAATTGTTTTGTTAATTGCACCACCACCAATATTGATGGCGTGTTTTGGCTGTTAGGTGATTCTTTCCCTGGGAATTTTATTGTCATTTGCCTGAACTCTTTGTGGCCTCACACGCAGCTGAGTTTCTCCAAGGTAATTTGTGTTTCCTTCTGTTCATTTCCTGGAGATGCCACCAACCTGAGTGGTTTGAGGTTTCTCAGACTATATGGGCAGCATGAATTTAGATCATAAAGCACTGTGAATGCTGACTTGTTACAAATCCTCAGGGGATGTTTTCGGTTTTTACCTTCAATCAATGGAAAGTTTCACATTGGTAAACGGCGTAGCAGGTTTACTTTCTTTCCATTTTGACACGGAGGGAAGCCAGCTTTATGTGCAGGTTTTCTGTTAGATTTTTCACTTTAGTTAGACCCAAGGCTTGTCTTCTATCATTTCCCCATGCAATCAGCATAGTAAATGCTCAGGGTCTCCAGGATTTAGCCAAATTTCCCAGGAGAGAAGCTTGCTCTGGTTTTATTGCAAAACAGGATTCTATCATTCCATCATTTTGGGCATTTGTGTGCATTTTTTTTTTTTTTGCCAGCTTAGCAAAGCATTTAAAAAGACTTTTAACAGTTATATATAATTTTAGAAATTTAATACTTTAATTCAAAGTATCTAGTCTGTAATTTGTCCAAACAGAAATCGCAGTTAGTTTTTTAATCCATCTGTAATTTACTTTTGTGTTTAGAAATAGAGATATGCTTATTCACCTACCAAATGTGTAGGTAATTGTACCAGCATCATTAAACCATACTTTCTCTACTAAATTGTAATCCTACCTCTCTATCACATGCTGAGTTAGTGTATATATATATATATGGAGAGAGATAGAGAAAGAGAGAGAGAGAGAATGTTCCTAAGCTTTCTTCTCCATTCATTTACTTTTCTTATCTATCCTGTTAGAGTATCATTTTCATTTAATTTCTATGTGTTTGCAATTATAAGAATAGTAAAATATGAATCATCCCTTTTAAAATTCTTTCATTGAAATTGTTTTGTCTCTTTTGGGGTTTCAGTTCTTCTGCATGATTTATAGGATGAACTTGACAATTACAATATAAGAAAATTGTTGGGATTTTGATTGGCCTTGTGTTCAATATGTAGATTATTTTGGAAAACCTAGCCATCTTTATGTTATTAAATCTTCCCATATCTCTCTCTGTATATATTCATCTGTTTTATGTCTCTCAATAAAATTCACCAACAAGACATAATGATTCAAAATGTGTCTGTACCATAACAACAGTGCTAAACATAGCAGAATTTTAAAAAGAATTAGACAAACCCCCAATCAGAATTGCATAATTTAACAAATATTTCTCAGTATTTAACAGAAACAACAAAAAAATTTACAGGAAACTCAAATAACAATATTACTGACCTTGCTTTAATTGACATTTATAGAACATCACACCCAACAACTTCAGAATACACACACATGGAACATTTGCTAAAATAGAACATATGTGTGATACATAGTAAATATTAATAAATTTTAAAGATTAAAATCATGCTGTAAGTTCTCCCACCACAATAAAATTCAACTAGAAATCAATAACAAAAGTCTTAGAAAATTCCCAAATGTAATTAAACAACATATTCTAAATGACTCATGATGTTTAAAAAATCAACATAAAATTAGAAAGTGTTTCAAACTAAATGAAAATAAAAACATGACATATAAAATTATTGGGGTGCAGCCAAAACAATGTTTTGAGGGTTCCTCAATTTTCAAGAAGCTATTAAAAGAGAGCAAATTAAACTAAAAAATTGGAAAGAAAGAAATAATAAGGATAATAGATAAAATTAACAAAATAAAAAAACAAATGTTTAATAAATAAAATCAGCAAAGTGAACAGCTGATTCTTTGGTAAGATTAAAAAAATTGATAAACATTTCACAATATTGATCAACATAAAAGAGATTAAAACATCTCTAATATAAAGAATGAAAAAGAAGACGTGATTACTGATTCATATAGACTTGAAAAGAATAGTAAGAGAAATGATGGACAACTTTATGCTGATAATTTTGACAATTTAAAAGGAAAAATTCTTTAGGAATCACAAGTAATCAAAACAAAACAAAACAAAATAGAACTAATAAACTACTACAGCTAATTAATAAATTTACAATATCAATAAAAATATTTTTCTATACATTACAAACAAATGGAAAATGAAAAAGTACATTTTTTATAACAGTATCAAAAACACCAAGTGATTGGAATTAAATCTAATGAAAAATGAATAAAAACAGTGGTAAAAGCTACAAAACTGTTTTGTGAGAAATTAAATTGTAATTAAATAGGATATATCATGTTTGTGAATGCATTCCTTTCTTTATCATAAAAAAAAAATCAACATTGTAAAATGCTCCTTCTTTCCAGATTGATCTAAAGATTCAAAGCAACCTAAAAAAAAAAGTCAACCTTTTTAAAAATGGAAATTGGTGGGCTGATTCTAAAATCCTGGTGGCAATGCAATATCTAGAAGAGCCCAAACATGCTTGGAAAAAAACAAAAAACAAAGCCGTATGACTTACACTTCTAGATATTAAGATTTACTATAATAACACAGTAATTCAGACAGTATGGTACTGGCACAAGAATAGACAAATAGACCCATGACACAGAATGGAGGCCAAGCACATACCCATTTATATGAAGTCACCTGATTTACGGTGACATTCCAACCCCGTGCAGTGAGTGAACAGATGGTACATCAGTCAAGGTTCTGTCAGGAGCTGGAAGCCACACCAGTAATTTGAACAAAGAGAATTTAATATAAAGCATTGTTCACAGAGTAAAATGTTATTAACTACTAAAAGGGCAGGCAAAGAATCTAAGTGTAACAACTGCAGAAAGCAGCTACCACCCCCTGGCTGAAGGATCAAAGAGAAAAGCTTGGAGAGTTAGAGAAAGGGCTTGAGGGGCTCACTCTCAGCCTCAAGAGGGGTGGTGCTCAGCTGGTGCTCGTGCTCACGAGCTTTGGAGCAGGAGGCCTGTGGGAGCAGCCCCCGGCCTCTGAAGAGGGGGCATTGTTGCTGCAGAAGACAAAACATTCTTCTGCCACTACGGGGACGAAATATTGTTGGGTGCCAATCACAGAAAACAGCAGCCACAGAGGCCCTCAGGAAAACAACAACAATAATAATAACAAATAACAACCAACCTAGAAACAAACAGGAAGAAACAAGTCCCTTCTGTCTGCTCCTTTTGAAGCCTCTCTATCGACTCCTACTGGTAGAATCCAATAGCAAGGTAGCCAGCAAAGCAGAAATGTGGTTTGCAAAGTCCCAGCCCAGCATCTCAAAGCGATGTATATAGCCAGGTGGGTTTGGAGCTGAAAAACAAGAACCTAATAACTTACACATGCAATGTTTGCAATAAATGGTATTGGAGTGGCTATATTTCCATGCAGTAAAAAAATGAATTTTAACCACTATTTCAAACCATATATAAAATTAATTCAAGGTGGACCATAGATCTAAATCTGAAAGAAATAAACTTCTAGAAGATAACAGGATATCTTTATAGGCAAAGATTTCTTACACAGTCTCAAAAGACATTAACCTTAAAAGGAGTGATTGATAAAATATATTTTGATAGATTACAAACTCATTTATATAAAAAGACATTATTAAAAGGGTAAAAAGTTAAGCCACAGACTAGAGAAAAATATTTGAAATGCATATAATAATGGGACAAAAATAATATAATTATAAAAAAGACATAAATAAATAAAATAGTCACTGGTCTATAAAAATTCAGAAATTTCACAGGCAGGTATTGTCAGGTCCTCCAGTCCTAGGGATGGGGACTGTACTTAATTAGACTTCAACTCACAGGACTTACATATAGTATATATAAGGAAGACCTTCAAATAATTAAGAAGATAAATAATCTAATTTAAAAATAGACAAAGGCTTGAAGAGACAATCCACAAGAGAGACTATCAAAATGGCCAATAAATATATGCATCATTAATTATCAAAGAAATGCCTATTGAAATCACAATAAGATACCACAGCTTGCTAAAATTGAGAAGACACATTAATAAGCATTGGTGAAGATGTAGAACAACTGAAATCCTATATTAATGGGGAGTATAAATGGAAGCACTCATTTTGGAAAACTGTTTGATGATTCTGAAAAAAGCTAACCATCCTGCACAAGAGTCTGATGGGTGCTTGTGTTTTTGTGGTTCATGCTTGCAGATGAGCTAATGAACTATCCTTCACTAAGTCCTACTCTGGGCACTAAAGGGATCCAAGGATATATATCAAGGATCTGTCTCTGGAGCTCTGGGGACAATCGATTCTTTGCCTCTTGCAGTTTCAGGTGGCTGCCAGCATTCCTTAGCCTGTAGCAGTATCACTCCAGTCTTCAAGGCCAACATCTTCAAATCTCTCTCTACTTTACCTTCACATCACCTCCTGTTGAGGGGGGGCACCAAATTTCCCTCTGCCTTGCCTATAAAGACAGTACTTGTGATGGCATTCAGGGCCCGCTCTAACAATTCAGGCTGATCTTGCAATCAGGAGATTGAGGTCCCCAAGGCTTGACTGCCCATAGTCAGGCAAGTAGGAGACTAAAGGCAGGGTTTGAACTCCGACCTCCAGAATTGTAAAAGAATAAATTTCTGTTGTTATAAGGGAAAAAAAAATGAGGATTCTCTATGACACAAAGATTTCACTTCTGATTAAATAGCTAATAGATACAAATACTTATATGCACCAAAAAACATGTGCAAGAATGCTTATAGGAACTTTACTAATAATAGTAAAAAACTGTAACCAACATAAATATCCATCAAAAGTAGAATGGAGTCCTAGCCAGGTAGTTCAGTGGGTTAGAGCATCATCCCAATAAGCCGAGATTGCTGTTTGATCCTGGGTCAGGGCACGTACAAGAGTCAAAAAATGAATGCATAAGCAAGTGGAACAAAAAAATCGATGTTTCTCCCCTTCCTTCCTTCCTTTCTTCCTTCCTTCCTTCCTTCCTTCCTTCCTTCCTTCCTTCCTTCCTTCCTTCCTTCCTTCCTTCCTTCCTTCCTTCCTTCCTTCCTTTTCTTTTCTTCTCTCTCTCCTTTCCTC